>NW_012236531.1:94499-628658 GCF_000787575.1 Acytostelium subglobosum LB1 | reverse complement strand
GGTGGTGGTGGCAGTAACAGTGGAGGATACCGAAGACCGCCATCACCTAATCCCAAGTCTTATGGTGCACCAATGTACAATGGCTACAACAAACAACAACAACATCAGCAGCCACAACAGCAGCAACAACAACAACAACAACAAACGCTTGTCTATAAGGACAGAGACATGGACAATCATTACAGCGACATTGGAGAGAGGAACCAATCGCCCACCTACGAATCATTGTTGAGCAATAGCAAGCAGGTGTTATCACCCAATGGCAGCACAAACAGTATCAACAATGTCAACGGCAACAATTTGAACGGCAACAGCAACAACGAACGAGATAGAGATAGAGAACGCGATCGCGAAAGAGACGAGAGATCAATGGTCATTAGAGATAGGGAGAGAGAGCGTGAGAGGGAGCGTGAGAGAGAACGCGAGCGGGAGAGAGAAAGAGAGTGGGAGATACGCAGTCGAGAGGTCGTCAGAGATAGAGAGCGTGAGCGAGAGAGAGACAGAGAGCGTGAACGTGAACGAGAGAGGGATAGAGATAATAGAGATAGAGAAAGGGAGAGAGATAATAATAATAGAGACAGCGATAGAGAGGTGCCCAGGACGAGCGGGAATGTAGAGTCACGCAATGATAGACCAGCAAAGATCAATGACGAACATGAGCGAGTGGAGATAATGTCCAACACACAGGAGAACGACTCGATGTCATCTTCACCATCACCATCGTTACGCGCAACTGGCATGTCAACATCACTGTCTAGCTCACCGACTCAAGAACTGCCTAACTATCACAACAACAACAACGTCAACACACCAAGGCAATCATCTCCGAGCCTACTGACTGAGCGAACATCACCAATGATGCCCCCTTTGTCTCTGTCATCCCCTTCACTGCCCATGTCAACGCCACTGCCCTCTGTCAATGCTCATCGGGCCGCTCACACGCACAAGACCAACGAATCTATGCGCCCACCTTCCTCAAGCGATCCCGTGTCACCGATATCGCTCAGGAGCTCGCAGAGCATGACACCGTCGCGGTCCTCAGATGCGCTCAACAACCAGCAGCCACTGTACTTCCCCCACATGCCCACCAAGGAGCAGCTGATCGATCGCATGGAGGTCATTGACAATGAGATCACTTCGATCGAGAAGGAGATCAAGACCCACACGACCTATCTGAGTAAGATCGACACAATGATCGCCAAGCGCAACAAAGAGGAGAAGGAGGCAGCCACATCTTCGCAACAGACCAACAGCAAGAAGAAGAAGAAGAAGACTGTCGCGACCAAGCCCTCACTGCCGCTCAACTCCCCATCAAAGACCACCAACTCTTCTGCTGTCAGTGCCAATGCTACTGCCACCGCGCCGGTGGTTGTGCAGTCGAGCAAGACCATCAGCAGACTTGAGAATCAGAGTACGATCTACCAGGCCAACCAGGATAATGCACAAGAGGCCGACGACATGGTTCTGCAGACTTTTGATGGCGACGCGCCCTACCAGCGTGTGAGCGACTTCCCAATCTTCCAGGAGACGATTGACAACCACAAGAAGGTCAAGAACAAGCTGGCGATGGCAATCAAGAAGCAGAAGGAAGAGTTGGGGTTGTACAACAGGAAGCTGGTTATAAGGTATCTCAATGGAATGGACAAGTACAAGAAGAAGCTTGAGGAGGAGAGCAACAACAGCAGCAATGGTAACAGTAGTGCGGGCAACGGCAAGAAGAAGTCTTCGAGTCGACCATCGGCCAGGACGCCACTGCGGGCCGTGACCAGATCACGACGTGTGTCGGACGCAGTGCACAGTGAAGCCGAGTTCATCGAGATCATGGATCAGCTTCGCGAGCAAGACGAGTCGGATCCAGTATGTAAATTCACCAACATGAGCGCAGTGGTGCCGCCAATGATTCCACAACACGAGCGAGACATGCTGTACATCAACTACAATGGTCTGATCGAGGACCCCATTGCCGTCGACAAGGAACGAAGATCCCTGATACAATGGACCGAGGAGGAGAAGGACAAGTTTGTCAAGAAGTATCTGCTGTACCCAAAGAAGTTCGAGAGGATCTCAACATTCTTTGAGAACAAGACACCTGAGGACATGGTTGTCTTTTATTACAACAACAAGAAGAAGCTGGACCTCAAGGAACAGCTCCAGCAGAATGTTCTAAAGAAGAGGACTGGAAAGAGAGGAACAGTAAGTACTCATGAACTTACAAGTGCCCTCCCCAAGCCTATTAACTCATATCCAATCAATTAGGGATCACACAACTTCTTGTCAACCAAGAGTACTACTGTAAAGAATGACAAAACATCAACTGCGACAACATCAACGACTACGACTACGACCACGACTGCGACACCAATGACACCTGCGCCACCAAGCAGGTCAGCGAACAAACAAAAGGCACGCGCCTCGAAGCAACCAACACCAGAGGTGACGATTGATGCAGACAAACTGTCAGCACCGCCCACGCCTCGACTGACGGCCAGGGAGCAGATCCTTCTGGCCATCTCCACTTCAGCAGGTGGCGCCGGCACCAAGGAGACATCGCCAACATCGGTGAGCAGCACAGCAGTGGTCACGCCGCCACTTACACCCTCGATCAGCGGACAGGCGCAGTCACCCGATGCCTCCACAGAGACACGGTTCTCGTGGTCACGCGAGGAGCGAGATTCTTTCAACACGGCCTACAGCAAGTACGGCATGGACTTCAAGGCGATCGCCGATTATCTCAAGACAAAGACACTGAATCAATGCCGCAGCTACTACTACAACTCCAAGAGGAGGTCGTTGAGGCATGATGACAACAGCATCAACTCAAAGAAGAAGTCATCCGAGTCTGAGGAGTCAGAGTCCGACGACTTGTAGCCAATCAGTCAGCCCAACATTGGATCATACATTCATTCCATTCGCGTCTGCCTGTAATTGTATCATCGATGATGGACGAAGTGTCAAAGCATTGTCCACCAATAAACACCACTCGAGTTGTGTGTAAACCATTCGTTCATTCATTAGACTGATTGATTGATTGATTGACAGATGTATTACATGTTGGCAAGGTTGGGGATAATACCCTCGTAGATGTCAATGCCACGAAGATATGTCTTCTCGTTGAGGAACTCATTGTGGTCGTGCAAGAGAATGGGAGTATTGTTGATTGGAGAGAAGCCAAATGCTGGGATGCCCAAGTTTCTAATGAACCTTGAATCAGTTGCTGCAGGGAAGATCTCTGGCACCAACTTTAGTCCCCTGTATATCGCGAAAGATTAAGTTAGCGACATGTTGTGACGGAAGACTGGTCAACTTGTAACTTACATCTTGTCACATGACTCTCTGAAGACAGTCCACCACTTGAGGTCTGGATCATTCAGGTCGGTCAACTCATTCTTCTCGGTGTAGTTGGCAAACTTGAAGGAGAGTCCCTCCTCTGATGTCCACTCTCTGATCTGATCCAAGAATGATTCGAGGTTGACAGTTGGAGGTATTCTAATGTCAAAGCCAGCTTCGGCCACTGTTGGAATGACGTTGTAGCTGTAGTTGGGGAAGGGTCCCTCACCAACGCCTGCCTTCAACACAGTCAAGTTCAATGTTGTAACATCGCCTAGCTTCTTTCCACACTCATGATGTCCCTTGTGCAACAGATCGAATTGATCCTGACGGAACTGCATCATCTTGTTGATAGTCCTCATCTACATAATATGTTTGAATGTATGAGTGCCATGCATGCCAAGCATCCGGATGTTGTCCAAACTATACTTACCAACTTCTCAACAGCAGTACCCTCAATGAATCTTGATCCATGTCCAGTGTTTCCCTCGGCAGTGATGTGAATCCCTGTATGTCCACGAATGATGGATTGTCAGTCGCTTGATCATCACTCAAACATCCAACTACAATCTGATTGATGACTTACACCAAGGTGCTCTCTCTCCGTAGAAGACTGTGAACTCCTCGGTTGGCGAGGCCAGACCTTCGTCAATGACCATGCCCACGTTCAACTCCCTGAACTTGTCAGTCTTGACGAATGGCTCCATTCCATTGCTCGCTCCAATCTCCTCATCGGGCACATAGGTGAGGTAAAGGTTACGTCTGAACTTCTTGCCACTCTTGATGAAACGATGAGCCACCTCCAAGAACTGAATGGCCACGCACTTCATATCTTGAGTGCCTCTGGCATAGATGTCGCCCTTCTCATCCTTGTAGGCATCGAATGGGTTTACCTTCCAATGATCGAGTACAGCAGGCACAACATCAACATGTGCATTCAACAACACTGATGGCAATGTTGGCTCGCTACCCTCAATCTTCATTATTACAATTGGTAATCCAGTTCCCTTGATTGATTGATTGATTGATGGGAGTCAGTCCTCCTTCTCCTCCGCCTCTTCCTCCTGTCTTGGTCTCACTCACATTGTAGACCTCACACTGCAGACCATATTGTTGGGCCTTTTCCACGAGGAACTTGGTGGATGCAGTATAGTCTGGCTTTGGGTGATCTGTCCTGATCCTCAGGAACTCTCTAAAGACTGTAACTGAACTGTCTGTCAATGTATCATTTAGTGAGTATTAGTTTGAGTGAGTGAGGGCCAAGTAAGAACTAGTTAACCCAACCTACTCTCTTGTTCTTGTTGCATTGTATCTGTATTATTATTATTATAAGTAAGTAATGTAATAATGCAAAGTAAGTAATGAACTTAACATAAATGTTTGTTTAGATGAACAATTTCAATTTCATTTCAGGTGATGGGTGAGTTGAGTCCTGGACCACAAATATCTCTTTTTGGTTGTCTTCAGGGTTGTTCCCAAATGGGTTAATACAACAATATGGAGGCTTGGGAAAGGCTTTCAAACAGATGGAGCCAACATCATGACATTTCAGTTCCAGTTTAATAATGCTGATGGTGATCGTTTCAAACTACAAATGCAAACAATCAATCACCATTAACTGAACATAAACATTAATATAACAACATTCAATCAATCAATCAATGTATCGATGTGACAAAAAAGAGGTAGAGATAGAAAGAGTTATACATGAACAACTCTGAAAATAACTCACTTGCACAGTAACACTTGTTATGATTAGGGGTGTGTTGATGTCAAGCAACCTTGTTCCCATTGGGCCAACACCTTTAAGTATTACTATCTGAATGAGCAAAGTACTATTCCTTGCAAGATTGCAAAAAAAGTGGATACGACCTTGTGGACGAATCAAAAAGAATGGAAGAGGGAAGGGAGTGGGGGTTGTCGTGTCTCTGTGTCGGTCTGCAAACAAACACACATCCCAAAGTATCTTGCCCATGGTGGTTACCAAACTTAACTTAATTAATCGAACTCTGGTCACTCATTCAATCATACATTCATTCTTGTTATATTATTTATACAGATAACAATCAATCAAACAAACAATGGGATCTGAAGAAAGAGATAAAGAAAGAGGTATGCTCATTCAGGTGAATGAATCAAATTGAATGAATGAAACTAACTTCAGCTGAACAACAATAATAACAGATGCAGAGGCAGGTATCTCAAGCAATAGTGACACTGGCAATCCAAGCATTATAAGCCCAGTCAATAGTGGACCAAGTTATAATACAAAGTTGTTGATGAGTGTTGGAGGCATCATGGGATTCTTTATATTTTATGGTGTACTTCAAGAGAGGATCATGGATCAACCATACGATATCGATGACAAGGGCAACAAGGTGTTCTTCACCGATTCGACATTCATCGTGCTGTCCAACCGTCTATTCGCAGCAATCATCGCCGTCGTCATTGTTATGTATCGTGGCGAGTCTGTAAAGAATGTTGCACCACTTCACAAGTATCTGGGCGTGTCTCTGTCCAACTTCTGCGCCACATGGTGTCAGTACGAGGCACTCAAGTACGTCAACTTCCCCACACAGACCCTTGGCAAGTGTGGCAAGATGATGCCAGTCATGCTAGTCGGTACCTTCCTCAGTGGCAAGAAGTACTCCTTCAAAGACTACGCCATCGCCCTGACCATCACCTCTGGTTGTATGATCTTCTTCATGACTGGTGTATGTATTTCAACTTAGCTAGCACATTTACTCGCGCTAACCCTTGCCCTCGCCTTTGCCTCATTCAATCAATCAAGAAAATCTCCTCCAAGGATGAGGACGACTCAAGCACCATCTATGGCCTGTTATTGATGGCCACCTATATGTTCTTTGACAGCTTCACCTCAACCTTCCAGGAGAAGATGTTCAAGGGATACACAATGTCCACCTACGATCAGATGATCTATGTAAACTCATTCTCAGCCTTAATCTCACTCTTTGGTAAGGTCCCAATCAATCACATGATCAATCAATCACATGATCCCATACTTACATCGATCATTACCATGACCAACAAACAGTGTTGATCGTCAACAACAGATTGTTCCCAGCATTGGAGTTCACTATGCAGTACCAGAAGCTTCTGTACGACTCTACGATGCTGTCAATTTGTGCCAGTCTTGGTCAGATGGTCATTTACTTCACGATCAAGGAGTTTGGAGCATTGATCTTCTCGACGATAATGGTCACCAGACAGGTGTTCTCAATCGTGCTCTCCACAATCCTCTTTGCACATCCATTGTCCAACCTACAATGGATTGGCGCCATCATTGTATTCGGTACACTCTACTACAAGGCCGTAGAGGATCAAAAGAACAGAAAGGCAGGTGGAGGTCATGGCCACTCGCACGGTGGCAGCAGCCATGCTCACAAGTCCGACAACTTGGTCGACAGCAGCAGTGGCAACAGCAGGCAACAACAGTAATATTAGTATTAGTAGTAATAATAAAAGAGCATCAGGGCATGTCCCTATGCCAACGATTCACAGACAAACACAACTCACTAGCTCAATGATTGATTGATTGATTGACGATGATCAGTAAGTACAACACGAGTTATTATTACTTCATTTATAGGATGAACTTTGGCTTTCTGTTTGGCTTCTTGAAGTCTGATTGCCAGGCCTCGAAACCACCATCGGTGTAGGAGGTGGCACTGGTTTGTCCGGAGGTCTGTCCGGTAGTTTGACCGGATGTGTCGGTGGTCTGGCCAGAGGTTCCAGTGGTCTGTCCGGTGGTTCCGGTTGTCTGACCCGATGTTCCAGAGGTGGTGGTCTGTCCAGATGTTCCGGTGGTCTGGCCTGAGGAGGTGGTGCCTGATGAGCCGGAAGCGCCGCTGGTTGTTGTGGTAGTGGCAGAGGTAGCGGTCTGTCCAGAAGTGCCAGTGGTCTGACCCGAGGTAGTTCCAGAGCCAGAGGTTCCGGTGGTCTGTCCAGAGGTCTGGGTTGTGCCGGAGCTGCCTGATGTGGTGCCTGATTGGGTGGTGGTACCGGTTGTGGTGAAGCCAGAGGTAGTTCCCGATGGACTGGTTGTTCCCGAGGTGGTGCCAGAGGTAGTGCCGGAAGTAGTTCCAGAGGTAGTGCCAGACTGGGTGGTCGATGAGGAATGTGGGCCGGAGGACGAGGAGTGTGGACCGGAGGAGGATGAATGTGGACCAGTTGATGAGGTGTGTGGGCCGGATGATGATGGTCCTGAGGAGGATGGACCAGATGCTGAGTGTGGACCGGTGGATGTTGGACCCGAGGATGATGGTCCTGAGGTTGAGTGAGTGGCTGGGCCAGTGGATGTTGGTCCCGATGAGGATGGACCAGATGTCGAATGGGTGGCTGGGCCGGTGGTGGTGTGAGTGGTGGCAGTAGTCTTGCCAGTTGTGGTGGCTGTTGTAGTTGTTGCTGGGCCGGTGTGAGTGGTGGCTGTGGTCTTGCCAGTGGTGGTGGCTGTCGTCGACGAAGATGATGTGGTGGTGGTAGTAGGTTGCTCAGCATTGGCAACATAGATTGTGAACAGTCCAAAGACACCCTTGATTGGATGAGTGTTGTTATAGGTGGCCCTGGTAATATATGATACGCCAGCCTGGATTGAATCAATTCCCTCACAATCAGACATGGAGAGAGCACCCTCGACCATCGTTGGAATCGACGAGCACAGCACAATACCAGTGTCATTGTTGATGAATGACAAGTCGACGATACCCGGTGAGCCAGAGGCCAGGAAGTACGCGGTGTTCATGTTCTGGAGCCACTTGGCACTGCTGAACTGGACAAAGAGGCCGCCGCCGCCTGGAACGTTGAACGAGGAGAAGTTGGCCGTGGCCGACGACGCCGAGCGGATCACGGGGATCGAGGTGGTCTGAGCGCTGGGTGACCACTTGAAGATGTAGTTGACGCTAACATTGCAGTTGGTGAAAGTGTCCACTGAGAGGTAGCTGACGGTGATCGAGGCGCTGGTGCCGTTGAGCAGCTGGATGGAGTACGGCGAGGGCAACACCATGGGCTGGGCGATGTTGGTCAAAGTGAATGAGACGGCCTTGCGTGTGGTTGGCTTATTGACGGTCAGATCAAAGGTGAGCACCTTCAACACTGATCGATCGTATATCTTTTTGCTGGTGTCATTCAAGAACAACACCTGGATGGCGCTAATGTCGGCGCCACCAGCTGGCAAAGGTACATTTGTGAATGTTTGAGTGATTACCTTGCTAACCTTAACCTCGCCCAATGGCAAAGTGTAAGAGAAGATTTGGTCTCCAAACTAATATTGAATTGATTGATTGAATGGAATACGTGAGTGAGTTAGTGAATTGGAGAAGACGAACGATGATGTGAATGAATGAATGAATGACTTACAGCGATGGTAGCAAATGATGCCAAGACCAGAGTAAAGATTATTGCAAACTTGTTAAACATGATGTAACTGTATACAATACACAGAGAGTATTTATATAATTATCTTGCAAGATGGAGTGATTTGATTGACGAATGAGAGTATCATGATGTCTTTGTTTGGGCAACATCAATCATACACTCAACTCACACCATGAGAACTTGATAACGACAGTGAGTGTATCTTTGATTACATTCATAATTACGGACTGCCCATCACCTTGAGCTTTGAGCTTGAGGCGCCCAACCCTGTAAATGAGGATGGATAAACTTGTATGTTTGAGGTGAAGGTCGTCAAATATCTGTAAAAAGATGGAAATATCTCTTTTTTGGTGGATACTAATGTGCACATCTTGAGACCAATAAGTATCTTTGTCTCAAAGAGATATAAAGTATGCAAGCCCAATGAATAATACAATGAAGTCTCGAACAAAAGTCACATTGACTATGCCATCTCCTACTTTCTTGGAACTAAACCAATCCTGGTTGTCAACTTCACACCAGGATGGGTTTAATTTCATCTTTGAAGTTTGAAGTCCGTAATTAGTTGAGATGAAGAAGTAGAAGTGAACAGAGAGAGAGAGAGAGAGATGGACGCATCACATCCATTAAAGAGTGTTGTATCACATCTTAGGATATATAATAGAGATTATTGTCAACCTGGTATTTGTCGTAATCTATTAGAGATAGATCAGTTCAAAGATGCTGTCAATCAAACATTGTCAAGACAAGATAGAGTTGATGATAATGATGAAGTCAAGTCATACATTGTTCAATACTTATTACCTTTGATAACAAGAGTGAGTAGTCCAGTCGACACCAATTCAACAATCTAAGTAACTAACAACTCAAACAAACCATGTAGATACTTGCCAACCGACAACATATTGTTGATAAAGTGTTTGTTTGTGTTGAGCAGTTACTATGTAACTTGGTGTCTGATATGTTCGTTGGTCTGACAGAGGATGGACGTAGACTAAAGTCCAATGCTAGCCTGTTGGACCAAGCAATGCACTTGCTACACAAAGCCACAGTGGCTCCACATTGGTCATACTTAGTCGTGATCAACTCGGGCTTTATACGCATGATACTTGCTCAGCCACAATGTCCATTCGATCAACTATTCAATCTTTATACCAAGTTAATGACGAAGTATCTTGACTGTCCAAACTGCTTCAGCTCCATCTCCTCAGCCTTTGGAGTTGACCGAGTGAATCATCAATTCATTCAATTATTGGTGTCCAATCAATCAAACAACCTTTCCAATGCCATGCTTAACCATCTCATCAGTCTGGCCACCATCTCAGACCAGTCATCACACTTGATAAACAATGGACAAGCAGTGTTTAAGTAAGTTGATCATTCGTCAATTCTTCGATGAATGTACTGACCGTGGTCCAGTCTTTTAGTCTCAACTAGGCTCACTGGAGAACAGCTACATACACATGCCAATGGCATATCGAGTGTATTGACATTGTTGGATCATATTACAAAGATGGATATCAACAAAAGATGGTTGGACTTATTACAAATGGTCCACATTCAGACAACTCATTCATTGTGTTCCAATCACACATTCAATCATCCGTACACTCATTCAACTCATGCTTCCAACGACTCAAGAATGTACACAACAAGAATACACTCCTCAAACTGGTGGGCAGTACATTCTCCAAGTATTATTTGGAGGTTGAAGAGCATATATTCAGACTACTTGGATCAAATGACAACTCAGCCCTCCTGCTGCTTGATGGCATCATTCATTGTCTCAACATGGATGTGGGTTTGAGACAACGATTCGTTGATCGAGTGTCCAAACTCAAAGTATCCTACTCAAGTGGACAATCAGATGATCGAGAGATTGCACTGATTACTCAATCATTTATCACACTTTATGAAAGGTCCAACAAGAATACATATCAATTGTTTGAGATGGCCATGGCTCAATTGATGAACATCAAGCAGTGTAGACAACATCAAGAATATATGACACTCACGGAGAATATCGTCAGGAATTATTCCGAGGAGACCAAGAAGTTCTTGGCAAACTACCATCACATTCATAGGGAGACGAGCAATGGACACTTCTTCATCATATGTAACGCATCAGGTTACCTTGACAATGATATACTCGATCGTGTATTGGTGGAGTTCCACAGGAAACCAAGGCCAGAGTTACAACTGCTTATCAATTCAAGTTGCAATGTCTTAGCGGCATGGGTGTCGCTCATAGACCTGTTGGCTCCCAATGACCTGCCACTCGATAAGATGAACTCAGTGATCAATGGCTTGGTCGATGACATGCTATTGAGTGTAGGTGACATGGTCCGGTCTACACTCCCACTCTACTCCATGTACTATATCCTCAGGCGGTTCTACTGCTTGCAGCTCCTGTCCTCAACCCCATCGACGTCATCACAAAACAAGTACAAGTACAAAGTGATCAAGCAAATATTGATTGAACATGTGGACACAACATGTTTGGACAGGCTCAAAACAGCCAGACAAGAGTTCAAACAATTCAAGATGAACTCATCAGCAAGAGAGTGCGTCATTAGTGTTGCCTCGAAATCGTCATCGACATCATCCTTGCCCAACCCTACGCTTCCATCAATAGTACATGAACACATAATTGATCACCTTGTGTTGGATAACAGTGACTTGCCATTCAAATCAACATTCTTGGTGTCGTTGGCCACGGTCTCCAAACATTTTCTCAAGTCAGTCAGGAGATCAGTGTCCAACAATGTGCTGCAAACACTTGCCATGCGCTCAATGATCAATTACATTGGCTCGAACTACTGTCTGTGGGCCACACCACCTCTCCACTTGGACTACAACAGCATCAAACACATTCCAGATGAGCACATGCCCACATGCCTATCAAGGCTTCAATCATTGATCATTGCGTTTGGAAAGATGTTCAGAGAAGATGATGATAGTTTCTTTAGAAGTGGTACCTTTCCAGTGTTGGAAACGCCTCAACTCAGACACCTCAAGCTTGTAGAGATCGATCGTATCATATACCAATACCGATACCATTCAGGACAAGTTACCTTCAAGGAATTAGAGTCACACAACATGGCCATGTACTACCAATGGCTGTATCAACATTACATCACACCAAACCCAATGTTTCAAACGATTGAATGCTCATCACTCTCCTTGGAAAACCCTCAACAATATATGTGTGTGGCTCGAACCAGTGATGGGCATGGAGATAGCAAGGTGGATATATCATGCGAGCTAAATATACATATAATGCAGCTTGTAAATGAGATTGACGACGTGGTAAGCAGTCGGGACTCATGTTCACACATCAGCTCGTTAAGAATTAGGATACCATCCAAATACGATCACTTTCCAACACATTTAGCGTATCGACTATCGAATCTAAACAACATATATATGATCAATGACCGGTATTATCATTCATTGCCTGAGCAATATGAGGCCACCATGTTATTATTATTCGAAAACAATTCCAAACGGTTGGACACATTGACCCTCGCAACAGAGTACCCTAGGGAGATAACAAGTTTACTTCCAGTCGAATGTTGCTCGACAACAACATCAATAAGTAGATTCAACTATATACTTATGGATTGTTGTACAATCATCAGGATGGATTTAGACAAGTCATTTCAAAGAGTGGTCATTGACAACTTGGTGGCACTACTCAAACGACCGACATTCAACAATTTGAACCGTCTATCAATTTGGTACGATCATCAACTGGGAGGCAAACTCATTGGCAGGCTGAACCAGAATATGTTGGAAACAACATTGTCCGCACTCAACTTCCATCCACATCTTGGACAAAGAGGTGAATTCATTCGAAGTTAGATCATTCCCAATTATTATTTGTTTAATTATAATTATAAATTTAATAATTTATAAACCATCGTAGAATGGATGGTTGGCAAACTCTTGGTATGGTGTGCCATGGATGTCGCTTGAGAAGTCAGACATGAGCTTCAACTCACGGCATCCGAATGTCTTGCCTTGCTTGATGAACATCTCACGAGTCAAGAACCAGATCTTTGGATCACTCTCCATGACCGAGATCACAATAGTCTTGTGTGGAGTCAATGGGATGAGACGGAAACTGATATGATTGATTGAGTTGAGAGTCAGTGTCATGTATATGGATTGATGATCAATCAATGGATGGATTGTACATACGCGTGGTAGAAGATGTCTGGGTAGGCGAATCCGGTGGGTAGGGCGGGGAGATCGTAGTCGGACTGTCTGTTGTTGGCTCCGTTGTAGGCGATGACGATGGAGTTGTCCGGCAGTCTGAAGTTGAGCTTCCAGCAGTAGGCAGCTCTGTTCAGGATGAATATTCTGCTGAGGATCGAAATGATTGAGCAAAGAACAGTTCCCTTTGAAGTTGGAGTTGAGATCACCTTTCCAGACTGGTACCACTTCCAAGTGTTGATCAAATCAATCTCTTGGCAACGCATGGCCAGGTTCTTCAATGGCAAGTTGACGACCTCTGTTGATTGATTGATTGAGAGTTAGTTAATATGAATGGAACTATCCCTTTGGGTATCTGATTCCAGTGGGGTGTGAACTTACTGATGAACTTTCTTGATCTGAGTCTGCGACCCTCAGTGCGGTAGGAGTATTGGACCTCGTGCTCGAGGTTGGGATCAACGGTCCAGTCCTTCTCGTTGAAGAAGGCATCGACAAGATCGTAGTGTTGGACGGACTCGTTGTACATGACGCGGTACTCCTTGTTCATCTCGATGTAGTCCTTGATCTCTTTGCCCAGCTTGTCACCATCCATCGTCAACTTCTTGTACGTGGCGACCACGCGTTGCATGACCATCAATGCTTCGTAATGCTTCATCTCCTCATTCTTGAGATGGAGGGCCTCCTTCAACACGGTCTTGTAGGTGTGTGGCTCCTTCAGTGGCATGGTGTCATTCATAAAGTTGTCCATGTTGTAGCCCTTGGCAACATTTCTCCAGCGATTATATATTACGCCTGGGTGCTCGAGGCCACATGTCGAGGCCTTTGGTCTGAACATCCACAATGCCAGACCAACAACAACTACTGCAACAATATAGGGTAGCATTATTTGTTTGTTTGTTTGATTGATTATATGATTGATTGATTATTATTTGTACACAATATTAATATTATATATGATTGAAATTGATTGATTGATCCAGACTGATTATAAATATATAGTGGAGATGGACCTCTTCTTGATGGGCTAAGTGATCAGTTGCCGACCCCGACCTTAATGACTTCATTGTATCCAAGGATCACACTCGCTCACACACACACATACACATTGATCGTTGGGATATTTGTCAGATGTTGGATGAGCAAGAGGCCTCGCTCACTCATTCATAAGACCCAACCAATATATGTTGTTGGTATGGAAGTAGGTTGGCAGATGGCAGAAGGATGCTGACATGACATCCATGATGATGCAGAGTCATGATGTTATTCATCGAAGAGGATCACAAACTTGATCAACACTGATTACAACGGCCTACATTCCTCAGAAACTACCTACATTCCTTAGTTCCATTACTTCCCTGCTGCTGATGTGCTTGGTGGATGGTGTTTGTGTAAGAGAGGAGGACATTGGTGCATGCAAAGAAGGGAGGTTTATGATTGAATGAGTGAGTGAGTGAGCGAGGGAGTGACTGATCAAATGACTACTGACACAAAACATGTCGGGTAGTATGATGACAAAGGCTGATTGGTGGAACACATGTGTCGTGATCCTCGTGGGTCATGTATGATTGCCTTCCCTTTCATTCATAATGGTGTTTAACTTCCACCCACACTGTGACACTCGATCACATTCGTTAACGACACCCCCACCTTACACACACACAAACAAAACAAACAAAAACACACACACATAAATTCTATTTATAATTCTTGTTGATGTTAACGAACAGACAGACCAGCACCAGTCAACTCACTAATATTGATTGATTGATTGATTAATTGATTGCCAACTAGTTGGGGGCAGAACTATAACACGACAAAAACTCTGCTTTTAAAACTGGTCGAATGAGGTTCGCCCATAATAATCAAGATCACTCTCTCGGGATGTTGTTACCTACATTATGTTGTTGTTGTTGTTAATGTGGATGGAAGCTGTAACATCACACGACTTGTCGTCTTTGATTGAACTCTGACTCTCTCTTGACTAACTCACACACACACTCACACACACACACACACACAAACCAATGTGTAGAAAGAACTAAAGCGATGTGATTTATTGATTGATTGATTGCCCAGAGCACATAAGTTATATGAAACCCAAATAAGAGTTAACTGCGACCATCCATCATTCACTCCTTCAACAACACACACACACACACTAACTATCACAACCAATCACACACAGCCTACACTCGCGTCTTCAATTTGCCAGTCAGGTCAGACCAACAACACACACACACACACAAGCATTGACACAATCACAATCACATGGTGAGGAACGAGTGATGTTGGTGGTCAGTCTGATAAGATGATCGACCATGGTCGAGTGTGTTGGGGTGTGTTCGCGAATCATCAGTAAGTCAGTCAGTCCATCCATCAATTCTTCCATTCCAGACAATCAATCAAACACATTAGAGCTCTGACCTGAATGGACGGACGGCCCTTTACAACAACTATCCTTGTTGTGCTTGGCGATTTAATGTTAAATATTCTCCAATCGACATGGCACTGCGCATGTTGTGCTTATTCTTGCAATGCATTGGTGGTTGATTGTTTGATTGATTGATTGAATGGACCGGAATGGAATGGAACAACGCTTATTCTTCTGGATCACATGATGGATGTCTGATTGACTGAGTTGACTGATTGGCTGGCTGAATTAGTGCACTTGTACAGGCACTCACCACCCCTCCCCCCACCCATCAACATCAACATCACGATCATCATAAACATCAAACAAACAAACAAACAAACAATCACAATAATCACCTGACCACCCCCCACTACTGGTACTACTGTTGCGATGGAGATGTGGGTAATGGGATATGGACACAATCACAAACATAATCACCTCTCACTCTCTTGGTTTGGTTTGGCTTGAGCTTGTCGAGACCATCCATCCAACCCTCACCTTTCCTTCCCGCAAGCAGCAACAGTGTCTCTCTGGTGTGTCAGAGTGTGTGCCTGCTCATTCGACAAATTGGACAACAACCAACCAAGACAAGCCTGTTGGACTTACTTACTTCACTTACTTCATTCTTCTTTTACTTGTTTGATTGTTTAGTTTTAATCATCACTATCAAACAAAGGACTGATCACAATTCTAAATGGAATGCCAGGTATACCATATCAATCAATCCAAGTTTAAAGTCATGGCCCAACATGTAACTAACTCCCCTCCCCCTCCCTCACACTCAAAGCCCGGATGGATTCATTAGTGTCATCACTGTTGGCTAGCTCYTTTGTTGGTTGGACTACCAAGTTATATAGTATTGATCGTTTTTATATTCTGTTATATGGATGTGAATGGACGTCGAAGATATTTGGATCGCCAGCCGATTCAACCGGCGATCGCCAAGAGTATAGAGGATTGTCTGACGACGATGATCGTCCATTGGGACGACGTGGCCACCGCCGAGCACCTGGCACACATATTCGACGATGCCATTGCCATCCAATGCATGACCATGTGTCTCATGCTTAGACTGACCGCCTGCATGAAGGGTGGCGCAACCCACTCACTGGACACTCTATCGTCGCGAACACATTGCAATGTCCAAGGACTAAGATTGTTGATGGACAAGATGGTCAAAGATGGTCTCGTTCAAATGCACTCCATGGATGGCTACAGTCTCGGCAACTCATTGGCGTGCGGCGCCAATAATGGACAGCATGGCACACACAAGGACATGTCTTGCGACTCGTCCACCAACATCATTGAATGGGTATGCAACCCATCATTCTCGGCCACGCTGACAAGGTTCGCGAGGTATGGCAATACATTGATCAGTGATGTGGACCTGCGGAGCCGGTTCCTCAAGTTGACCTATGCGACGGCCATGCGCCACAAGGAGGCACAGGCACGACGCTATCGCGAGATCTCCAGCAAGTTGAACACAATCAACACGGGTACCCCTGGCGCACGCAGTGTCGCCACTATATGTGGTGGCGGCTATTGTAACCTGGCGTTCAGGATCGCGCGCGATCATCCTGGAATACATGTTGTTGCCTGGGAGGACTATCACACAGTGCGCCAGAGTCTGGAGATCGCGGCCAAGGATGAGCATATGAAGGCCATGCTCGAGTGTCGTCGCTTGGAGTTTGGCATTGTGCGAGGCGAGCTGGAGCTGCCAGGCAGCGATGATATATACATACTCCACCGCCTTCTTCAGACGCGCACGAGCGACCAGGCAACGGTGATCATGCAGAGCGTGTCCAAGGCAATGGCGGCCAAACAAATGAATGATGGCGGCTCGCCAGTTCTGCTCCTCATCGACATGGTGCTTCCAGGAGGTGCCACCGAGGACAACTCACAGGACCACCACGGCCGCCTGTCGAACCACAATTGGGACTACAGTAGCCTGGTGGCCATGAGCATAGCCACGTGCCATCACAGGACGATTGGCGCGTGGCAATCAATATTCCAGGCGTGTGGCCTGAGGATGCGCGAGTGTGCGCCCCTGGACACAGGGGGTGGGCCTTCGGCAGTACCCTTGCTGCACATCATGACGCTAGTGTTGGCCGATGGGCCAGTGCTGGCGCTCGCACCCGACCAAACAGCCAATGCCGGCTTAGTAGAGGCCGGACTCATTAGTCCAAGAAGAAGGTTGATACAAGGCTTAGGATTTGGCTTTGGGTCTTTCACATCTTAATAAATAAGGAATGATTTATTTGAGCTTGGTAGGTTGGTTGGATGGCGAGGTAAGGGTATGATGGTATGGTATGTTGTTGCCGTGGAGTGGAATGGAATAGATTGATTGATTGGATATGCGTCTGGAATGGATTGGCGTGATTGATTGAGTTCTTTACATTGTCGGTTGGTTGAGTTGTTGGTTGGCAGAGAGATTGAGTGGTTGAGTGATTGAGATGGAAGTGAGTTGGAAAGATGGAATATATGAATGGTGCAATCGTATCACCAGTGTGGGTATTATGTTTCGTTGTTGGATGGATTCTGTGCCATTGGTCAGGTCTGAGCTTGATGTCGTTGCTAGCACTCTGTTGCCGCTGGTGTTTGTTTGTTTGTTTTGTGCGCTGTTTGGATGTTTGAAAGGGGAGGAGGGAGGAAAGGAAGGGAGAAAGAAAGAGGGAGGATGGAAAGATTGGAAGGAGGGAGGGAGGGGGGAGGGATGGAGGGAAGAGGACTTGTATGCCGTCTTAGATCATTACACGACACACAGTGCCATTGGAACGATTGAGGTAAAGATTGGAGAGGGTGGTCTGAGAGTTGGGAGGATAGATGTAGGCGTCAAGAGTCATGATGTAACCTTGCTGCAGTGTGTACCTCATCAACTGGACATCGCTCTGTCCGATCGAGTTGTGTGTGAGGACCATGAGCTGAAGGGACCGGTTGAACCAGAGCGCCTCGCACAGTGGCCGACATCCCTCCGTCGTGATGCCATTGGCTGACAGGTTGATATCCACCACCGATGTGTTGTTGCGCAGTGACTCACAGATGGCACGACAGCCCTCGTCGCCAATCTCATTGCCGCGCAGCTCGATCTTTGTCAGCGTGGTGTTGAAGCGCAGCGCCTCGGCCAGCGCCTTGGCACCTTGAGGTCCAAAGCCGTTCGTGCAGAACGACACGTGCAACAGACGCTTGTTGTAGCAAAGGCCCTCGCTGATGGCCGCCGCGCCCGACGGTCCGATCTCGGCGTTGATCGACAGGTCGAGGTGCGTGAGCGAGTCGTTTGTCTTGATCGCGTTGCCAATGCTCTGTGCGCCACTTGACCCAATGTTGTTGAAGGCCAGACTGAGGCTTTGAACGGTCTTGTTGTTGGCCAGTCCCTCAGCGAGCATTATTGTGCCCTTGTCGCCAATGTCGTTGCCGCATAGGTCGAGGAAGGTGAGGGAGGTGCTGTGCTCGAGTGCCGCCGACAGGAACTTGCTGCACTTGTAGCCAAAGTCATTGCGGGAGAGGTCCACCGACTGGATGGTCGGACATCCCTGCAGCGCTTCGCAAATGAATCGTGTGGACTCTGTCTTGAGCGATGTGTCGCACAGATTGAGTGACTGCAGCGACTTGTGCTTCTTGAGCGCCTCGCCCAGTGCCTTGCAGTTCTTGTCGTTGAGCTCGTTCTTGGAGATGTCGATGTTGAGCAGACCATTGTTCTTGCTAACGGCGTCAATCAGCACGTCCATGCCCTTGGAGCCGAACCTGTTCTTGGCCAGGTTGAGCTCCTGCAGGGTGACGCTGGTCTGTACCGCTGTGCTGAGCGCCTTGGCGCCCTTGAGGCCGATGCAGTTGAGTGAGAGATCCAGGTGCAGCAGCTTCTTGTTGACGGCCAGCGCCTTGGAGATCTCCTCGGCGCCCTCATTGCCAATCGAGTTGAATGAGAGATTGAGTCGCGTCAGCGTGCTGTTGGTGGCCAAACAGTTGCCAATCGATGTCGCGGCCTTGTTTCCGATGCCACATTGGGGCGCCTCCAGTGCCGTCAACGTCGTGTTGTTGGAGAGTATGGGTCGCACAAAGCCCGTGATGTCGTACAGTGTGGGCGAGTTGACCTTGTAGTGCAACGCGTGCAGGTTGGTATATTGGTTGTTGGCCATGTTGTAGACAAAGTGCGTGACCTTGCGGTCGGCTGGCAGGATGAATGTGTAGTTGGTGATGCGCTCGACCGACAGACGGCGCCAGCGCTTGCACACCGACGACGTGTTGGTGAAGACCTGTGAGGCGGGGTCGTCCTTGTGCGCGCGGCCCAATGCCAGCGAGATGAATGAGTCGGGCAGATCCTGGACGAAGGGTGCTCGATCGCCAGGTGTGAGTAAGATGGCATATACTTCATTGGTGGGTGATGCGACATCGCTTGTCGCTGTGGTCGATGTCGTAGTCAATGTCGGAGATTGTTGTTGTTGTTGTTGTTGTTGTAGTTGGTGATCGCTTGTATCGAGTTTGACACCAAGTTCTTGTTTGACGGCTGCGGCCGCTGCAGAGTCTTGAACGCCAGCACTGAAGGTATCAATATCCTCCTCCTTCTTTATGTCCAGCTGCTGTGCTCCATTATTGGAGCCTGCTTGTTCTTGACCCTGCATGTAGTAGTATGAATCAACATTGTTCATTTGCTAGAGTGTTGGTGTGAGGGCGAGGGCGAGGGTGGGGGCAAGGGTTGAGGTCAAGGGTTAGGGTTAGGGTTTTGATCAATTGAGGCCAAGGCCTAGGGGCGAGGACGTCCGCGAAATGAAACATACATAGCTCTGCATTGCCAAGCGTTGTGTAATAGTTGTGGCCCAGTATACAATATAGTGGAAAGGGGAGAGGAAGGGATGGTGATGGTGATGGAGTGGAGGTGGAAAGGGATGGAAAGGGTCTTGAGTTTGGGGCCTTTTGGTTTGTGACACAATCGTCTGCGCAGATGTTGTGTTGGGACTTCAAGCTATAATCTGCGCGCGTTTGAGCGTCTGGAGTATTTGTGTGTTCGACTTTGAATTGATGTGATTGATCGATTGATGTGATTGATGTGATTGACTGGATTGATTGATTGATGGCTGTGTTATAACTACTAAATACTACTAAATACTAAACTATCTATTTGATGATGGACTTTGGTAAGATTGATTGTAAGTTGACTTGCAGATGACTGAATGACTGACTGATTACAATTTCCAAATATGTTTGAGATCAACCTCGTCCAATCCAATCCAATTCTTTAATATACAAATTAACAATGAGGCTGATGCCAATAAAGTGGTTGTTGACTGTTGATCAATTAATCAATTATAACAAGCCCGCTCCGCGCCAACCATTTCCACTCGCCCACCACCAAACACCCGCCCGGACGCAGCATGATCTGGAAATAAGCGCCCTTCTTTGGTGTTTGTGTGTGTATGTGTGTGTAGTCTCACTTCACCTTCTATCCATCCATCCAATCTACACTTATTGGAGAATGGAAGGGTGCGGTATGCAAGGTGGTGGCACAAGGTGTGATGGGTAATTGGTAGAGGTCCATTATAATAATTAGATCAGCGTGATGTGTTGAGTTATTGTGTGTTATGGGGTGTGTGTTGGGGGTGATTGATTGATTGTGTGTGTTCCAGTTGAGTTTGAATGATCAGATGGAATGATGAGAGTGGTGGAAGGGGGGCTGAATTAAGTGTGAATGACTCTCATTGATTGATTGATTATCAGATCATTCATCAATCCACATATTATAATTATAACATCAGGATAAAGTGTGTGATTGAGTGTTGAGGTATAGATGTATGATGATATACATGGATGGATATATGGATGGTTGAACGGATGGATGGATGGATGGATGTTGCCATCGACAATCAATCAATCAAAAGTATTGGATACTTACAAAAAAAAATGTTTGATTGATTGGCTTTGGTTTGACTGGATTGGACTATTGATAAAGTGATTGATCGAATCGAACAACTGGGATTGTTGTGAACTTGGATGACTTTGATGACCTGGATTGGATGGATGTCTGGATTGGTTTATAAGATGATGAATAACTTTTGTTAATTAATGTGATCGAATGTCTAAGTTAAGAAGAGGAGGAGTGAAGTGGATGGAGGGAGGGAAGAAGGGAGGGAGGGAGGAATGATTGTTCCTTCCCTGTGTTTGTTTGTTTGTTGTTGATATTATTGGTTACAACGGGTATGATGGTCAAGTGAGAAAGGATATGTGATGTGGCTAGTCTGAGCGAGAGAGTGAATGAATGGGCTGGCTAAGTGAGTATGACCCTTGATCAAGGTTGTGGCCATTGGCAACATTAAGCGACAATAGGTCTGAGTGTTGATCTGTTAGATCTACGCACAAAACACACAAACAGGTAATTATTAATCATTCGACAATGATCTATCAGATGTTTAGATTAGTGATTGATTGATCAATCACAGATACACACATACACGCAGTCACACTCTGATACACACATATAATCACCAATAGAGGATAGCGGAGTGGATGTTGATCAACCAATTATATTAACATATACAGATAGAAAGGGGAGATGGTGTTGTGGATCACTGAACAGGCATCAGTTATTGAGCGATGTGAGTGTGCTGAGTGTGTGTGGGCCTCCAGCAAAGGGGTGCTGGGCTGGGCGATCATATTAATTCACACACAAAGGGCGAGTGTGAGTTGTAGGTAGGCTGATGATTGGATGGGGTAAGTTTGGATTGAATGAAGGAACGAAGCATTCCGAATTGAGCAATGAAGATTGAGTGTGTTGTGTGGATAGATTGATTGATTGATTGATCAACCATAATTAACAAGAGTGGTCTGTAACAGTTCAATCTGGTACCAAGATGAATGATGATAGATGATTCGATTGCTGCAATCATCAACCAATCGATCGTTTAGGTGGGCTGGCGTGCAGAGTGGCATGCGCCATTTTCCGAATCGAAATTGATTCCTGTTTGGTTTGACACTTGTCAAGTTCACTCTCGCTAAGCACTAAGTGCGTGGACCGACTGACCGACCAACTCGAGAGTATGATGGTGAACACTGTTGCCGTGATATCGTTGATTCGCGAATCCTACCTTATTAATGCTGTTGTCGTCTTGATAGATTGATTGATTGTTTGACTGGCGCTGTGACTAAATGGCTGTGGCGCGGGCACCTGTGACTGAATGTATGTCTGACGACTTGACTGTAGTGTGACTGACTGACGATGACTATGACTATGTATGTGTGTAGGTGGTAGGTAAGGTAATGGTTGGTTGGTTGGCTGGCTATCGATTTGAACAGGTGTTGGAATGAATGTCAATCAAATGGCAAGGGGAGGGGACCTGTGCTCAGGGGCTCCGCACCAGTCGAGTCCACAAATCTCCAAAAGAAGCTCTCTATCGAAGTCGTCGGTTAATTATTTATTATTAATAATTATATTATTTTGGTTGTGTGTGTGTTAGAATATGCTACCCATTATCAAAAAAAGAAGACTATCTCAGTCTAGAGTTTTGAGTCTTAGGCCTCTTTGGCCTTAACGAATCCCCCCACCCCGCCACTACCACCACGACCCCCAACTATCGCATTTTGGCTACCTAATGCACAATTAATTAAGATAGGCCCTCCACAACTTGTTTGATGTTGGGCATCTAAAAGAGAGATCCTCGACATGCCATGTGGGGGGTAGTCGAGGTCCTTCGATGCATGCGTGGGGTGAATTTGACAATTTTAGATCAAAAAGGACCTGTGACACCTCATGACCTGGCGAGGTGCGTGAGGCAACTTGCGTCATTAAGGCCACCTGGCATCATGTCTTTCGGGCGAGGCCCTATCTGCAGAACTGAGCCTTTTGAGTCCAGACCAACAACTTGAGCACCTTTGGAATCCATTATTAGACTCAACCAACAACAATGTGTGATGTCTTATTTGAATGAGATTTGAGATATATAAATATACTCTTCTTTCATTAATGTGTACATACCTACGATGTGGTGGGATGGAGCCAAGTTGGGATCATTCATCGATTGGAATCATCGATTAATTAATTAATTGAATGGAATCCTTGATCAGATCACATACAGACGAGATATATCCATGGACATTCATTCATTCATTCAGCCAAGGTTGTTGTTGTCCAATCATCGATCGCCCGACAAACAGTAGGTGGGGGTTGGGCTAGTCCGACAAAGGATGTCCATCACGCCACAAGCCTTCTTCTACTACCGCATGGAAGCCAAGTGTTCTTGTATTATGTCGATGGGCTTGGACGAAAGTTCAAGGAGCTGCTGGTACATGTCCACTTTGAAGTTGACGCCCAGTTGCTCGTTGGTCAGATCGCTGAATGGACGCCACGCCAACTCGTCAAACTCTGGTTCTGGCTCATTGTCCAACCTGCACTGGATGATCTGTGCCGATGGCATATAGAAGAAGAACCAAGTTATAGATTGGCCACGATTCTTACTTTCCTTGTCCGTGTGCAAGTATACAAGTGGATCGGCGATCACACTCACATACCTAACATAGTCGGCCAGTAGGCCAACCTCTTCATTCAACTCTCTCAGCACAGCCTTGTGTCTATCCTCTCCCTCCTCTACTCCACCTTGAGGACACTGCCACTGTTGAGGATGGAATTGGTTTGTTTGTATGATTGGTTGTAGTATGTTCATTTACATGTATAAGCATGTTCTTGTGTCAGTCAACATGGTTTTGTCTCAAGAGGTAACGGGGATAGCAAGGAGCGAGAGAGGTGATATGAGAAGATGTGAATATACATTGTCGTAGCGTACCTTACCAATGGCAGACTTCTTGTTGGCGGACCTTTTGCCAAGTAATATATGTCCCTGCTCATTGAATACAATGGCACCAACGCATTGTCTAAGTGATCTTGTGTCGATATCAGACATCTGGTCTAGTTGTCTTAACTATGAGTGAGTAGTATGTATTATAATTATTCTTTACAACTAATACAACTACAACTACAACTACGCTAAGATGAAGTGAAGATGAAGTCAAAGTGAAAGGAGGGGCGCACTTCACACCCCTCACTTCACTTGTTTCGCTTGTTTTGGGACTTGGATCAACTTGTTTCTCGCAGGATTCTCACAATGATCATTGGCCGTTGTAATTTGAACAAGCATACATAGATATATATAAGTGATTGATTGTCAACTCGTTTATCATTATTACAGAGAAGAGATATATTCATATACAAATATGTCTTCATACGAGTTTCAAGTTATCATATTGGCAGTGGACAATACAAGTGCTAAGCTTGGTCCAATCGATGAGAACCTGCCACATGTCATGTTGCCTGTCGCAAACAGACCAATACTATCCTATCAATTGGAGATGTTGGAGAGATCTGGTTTCAAGTGTATGATACTATGATCACTACACTATGATCAATCACTTACTTACTCATTCAATCAATCAACTACTACTCTACAACTTAGCCGTATTGATTGTCACACAGGATTATGCACAGAATAGAATAGCAGCTTATGTCAACCAGGTGTATAAGGATCAGAACCAAGGCAAGTTGGAAGTAGAGTTCTTCGTGCTCAAGGATCAGAATCAGATTGGTACCTGCGAGATACTCTACCGCATAAGAGAGAAGATTAGAGTATGTTGATTGATTGCAGGACAGGCACAGAGCAGTGCGCTAACATACTCGCTATGCGCTATAGACCAACTTCATGGTGATCACTGGTAACCTTATTGCAGACGAAGGATTCATTAGACAGATGGCTGATCTGCATAGAGGAAACGACTCTTCATTGACAATGATGTTGTATCCAAAGAAGGTAGCAACCACAGAAGTCAAGGAGACGACTGACTCAACCTATGTCGACTACATCGTCCTCGACGAGAAGACCAACAGAATCCTTCAGA
The DNA here is from genome assembly GCF_000787575.1 of Acytostelium subglobosum LB1. Lineage (NCBI taxonomy): Eukaryota > Evosea > Eumycetozoa > Acytosteliales > Acytosteliaceae > Acytostelium > Acytostelium subglobosum. The sequence continues at coordinate 603,436 of NW_012236531.1, read as the reverse complement.
TGGAGCCTGCCACAGACATTGAGGATGCAGTTCTTGTGTCCAAACAGATGTTGCGTCAGTAAGTATCGCGGTGGGCGTCATCCCATTACTACTCAACTCAATACTCATCATCACCAATCAAACACAGCTTCCCCAACATTGTGGTCAACAACAACTTGCAAGACGCTCAGTTCTACGTCTTTTCGAGATGGGTCATCGACCTGATCATTGAGGAGCAAAAGACCAAGAACATTCCAATCACTAGTATCAAGAAGCAATTGATTCCACTGCTCTTGCAGTGTCAGATTCCTGGTCATGGCAAGAAGTTACCAGCCACATCAGTCAACCGCACTCAGGATCTGGCGCTGTCGATGTCGACGTCGGCCACGCCCTTCAACCCATCTTATCACATCAACCAGAATACCCAAGACACCATCAAGTGTCTCACCTACCTAACCAACGGCTACTCGATCAACATCAACACCATTCAAAACTATACTCAAGCTAATCGCGATGTGGCCTCTGGACAGACTTCATACAAGCCATACGAGGCACCAGGCAAGAATAACTATATCGATGTCAAGGCACAGGTTGCTCCAACCTCAGTCGGTGCCGATTGTGTCATTGGAACAGAGTCGATCCTTGGACCAAAGTGCAGTGTCAAGAAGTCAATCATTGGAAAGCATTGCAAGTTTGGTCAGAGCGTAAGAATAGAGAATGCAATCATCATGGACTACGTCACAATTGAGGATCAGTAAGTACCCTTTGGCTTGGGTTGGTTTGGCTTGTAGTCCAGTGAGCTGTCCACTAACATACATTCGCTCAATCAATCATGGAACAGTTGTGGAATCAGTGGATCAATCATTGGAAACAACGTCTACATTAAAACCAAGAGTGTCAAGGATAGCCAGATCGCAAGTGGTTTCACAGTCTCCAAAGGTAATGCCCTCATCACCCACCTCCTCTCATCCATACTTACTTACTTTCCAACTCAACTCAAATCAACAGATCTCAAGAGCAAGCAGATAAGCAACCAGTTGGATTAAGATAATCATAAAGATAATACATTTATTTACAAGATCATTCATCCATTCTTTCATTCCGGATGTATCGCAGTGAGAACCAGTACTCTCCTGAAGATTCATCATTGCCTCGTTCAAATACGACGGTTGATTGGTTATCATTGGAGACCATCGTGAGCTTGGACACTGACCCCTGTTCATTATGATCATAATCGTATTGTTTGATCGTGGACTCGCTCTGAACCTTGTACATTGTCAATAGCTTGCTGTGAACGTATCCAACGAACTGAACATCCTCCTTCGTTTCAACATCGTATTTGGTCATGTCTAGTGCGAACTGCTTTGGTCGTCCCCTATACATGTTGTTGACCAACAGACCTGCCTGCTGCTCGACGCGTTTCGGGTCGACAAGCATCGCACAGTGTCGCACTTCCAGCATCTGCAATGACTCTAGGTTGACCAGGAGTGGGATAACATTGTCAATGTCCACAAACTCATCTTGTCCATCCCATATCAGAGTTCTCAAGTTGTTGCGTTTAGCCATGCTCTTTAGCATGCCTCCAAGATGCTTGCTCTCAGTCTTGGACATGTAGTCAAAGATGTTGAAGTGGAACCATGTGATCGTGTTGTTCTGCTCGAGTGCACTCACCAACTGAGAGACAAATGACTCTACATCTTCATAACATATATCGATGTACTCTGTGATGCGGATGGTCATTCGTTCAATGAAGGGGTAGATGTTGGGATGAGTCAAGATGAATCTGATATCTGATATGTCGGCCTTGCTGGTCAAGTGGATGGCGCTAGCCCTGACCACATCCTTGTAGTGCAGCAGATGTGATTGATAGAGATCACGACTACTACCCAGTTCCAGATTGAAGTGTATTGATGGGAACTGGAGACTCCAAGGTCGCGGATCCTTGCGCAGATGCAAGATGGCTCGGTATGATTGATCACGTGTCACGTCCAAATGATTGGTGATGGCAGCGATGTGATCGAACCATCGTCTACACACTGTTGCCAAGTTGAATGTAGTGCCAGGGATGAAAGGTACCAGATCATCATTAACATGATCGCTCAATATTGGTAGGCTATCATAATTATAGATGTCTTCATAGTATTCTGATTGTCTTTGTGCCAATTCTGGTCGTTCAAACTGCAACACATACTCCATTATCTTGAGTTGCACTAACAGTGGCAGTGTTGGATGTTGTTGTTTGGGCATGTCATCATTGTCTTTGATGGATGCCATTGGGAGTTAGTAGTGGTATCTTATTATATATCTGTTTGATCAGTGATTGATTGATTGATCAGAGAATGAATGAAAATCTTGATTCACACAACATCATGTGATGGTTTGATGGGTGGAACTGTTCCATCTGGGCTATTTATAAATAATATGATTGATCAAATGAACAATGAATTGAAGTATACTGGATGTATAAGTAGTGGCAGGTAATAGAAGAATCCAACCAGGCCAAGCACAAAGGTGATGGACAACACTGATTAGATTGATTGATTGGTCCAAAGTTAGTATATATTGATCGATCAATCAATCAATCATCATGCATCCACACGTGAGAGTACATACGGCGTGAGTGAGGGTGATGGGGAACATCTTGGAAGCGCGGTAGACCCATCATATTACAGAAGCTGTGTACAAGGATACAAGACAAAAGGTTGCCAGTTCTAACGAATATCAGTGCAGTGAACATTCCAAACAGACTTGTATAAAGTACTTGAAGCACTGGAGACGAGTTGAGATGAGATGGATGAGTGTCAGTATGATGTCCGTCTGATGTAGGTAGTCCAACCCTGAAACTTACAACTAACTAATAACTGAGCAATGATTTCTCTTCTCTTCTTGCCCATTGGGAAGATGTGATGTAGATGTGACAGACCAAAGAGTAGTGGAGAGAATATGATGATTGATCGTGTGGAGTAGCCACCATAGTAGAGTATTGGTACGATGGCTGATCGATAGACAACCTCTTCAACAGTGGGTCCTACAACATAGTTACGCAGCCACCTCAAGTCGAATGGCTCTTCCTCTATGCCATAGTCTAAATAAGCCATCAGTAAAGGTCCACTGAACAGTAGCATCGTCAACAAGAAGGGTAGTATGATGCCCCACAAGTATGACTCTGTCATTACACCAATGACTTGCAAGAATACATATACTCTCTATACATAAGATTGATAGTTGTTTAGTCACGATTGAGTGATTGAACGTCGTGTACAGGACTTACTTGTGATGATTGAGGTATCAGATAGTAGAGTACTATGTATGAGATGATACATGATACAAAGACACTCTGGAATCGACGTTTGATTACAAAAGGGTTGTCTCTGTTGCCTGAGGAGAATAGATACAGTCCACCAACAAACTGAAAGGAGAGGAAGATTGACAATGCTAGTGATACATAAGGGTTGATGCTAGGGTATATCTCTTCAGCAGTGCCTGTCATCTTGTATGTGTATATGAATGTATGAAAGTGAACATCAAATGAATGAACGCGGGGACCAATCAATCATTTCATAAATCTAGATTAAGAGATGTATCTGACGAGTGTTTATTTGTTATACACAAGGACAATCAATGGTTGGTTGATTGAATGATGGATTATGGTTTGAATCCTTGGGTGTAGCGTTGGAATGTTGGTGGGAACTCAAAGAGGACTATACCAGGTGTACCATATCTCTCAATGAGGGCAACATCATCGACTGTGGATACACGATCAGTGAAGCCAACGTTGATCAGAAGTTCATCTGGATATGGTGTAAAGGAGAATAGTTCAGGAGCAATCTTGGCGAATACACTCTTGCCAACATATGGTGCAGTCCAATCAATTGGTGCTGATGATTGAAACACAATAGCAGATCCAGATGATGAGAGTGATGATACTGCTTTGAGTAGGTTGGTGGTCTCTTCAGGCTTGAGGTACATGAGAAGACCTTCTAGGATCCATAGAGTCGGTTCAATCTTCTTCAAACCAGATGATACAAGTTGGGACGTCCATTTATCCAAGTTCCTGAGGTCTTCCTTGATATCAATGTTCATTGCCATTGATATTGGAGTGATGGCCAATGATGCATTCTTCATAATGTTCCTCTTGTATTCGACCACCTCTGGAAGATCCACCTCAAATACAATGACTGATGCGTCGAATGGTAGACGTTGAGCACGGGTGTCAAGTCCTGAACCAAGGATGACAACTTGTTTGATCGAGGAAGGGACATTTTGGAGAACAAACTCATCAATAAGTTTGGTTCTGACTGCAAGATGAACAGTAATGTTCAAATCGAATAACAACATCCAACCTAGCATTACTTGTTCATCATTGGCCACATGTTTGAAGAATGAAGATATTGACCCAACTGAGGATACATCTAAGCCACTCTTGATCAGACCTTGATACATTGGTTCGTCAACGACAGTTGGTCTAACTTTTGGGATAGAAAAGAAGAACTCGGCCATTATGTCTGGTGAACTTTGATGTTGAAGGAAGAACAGGGCATACGGGTCGATGACAGTCAGCTTGGGATCGGTTATATTTACAACCTTGGTAGGACAGAACTTTGAGTACTCTCTTACTAAGCTCTGTTCAAATGGTTTATACAATGATGGATCATTAAGTGAAACCATCTGGTTACTCAAATGAGTACGCATGGCGGCCACCAAAACCGATGTTCTTGCCACTCCATTGGAGATTGTTCCATTCTCTTCGGTATTATTATTTATCATAGTTTAAAGAGAGAGAGATAGAGAGATAGATAATTTATAATAGAATAATTGTTTAATTGCTTGTGATTATTTATGAATGAATGAATGAATCGATTGATTGAATTATTTGAAGAATATATATATATTTTAATATTGTGAGGTGTTATATTCTCTATATGAACATCATTATAATTATGAATACCATCATACTAACAATGAATATGATGAATGTATCACCACATATTATTACATTCACAATGGTACCATTCTGCCTTCTATTCTATGTATCCATCCAATCAATATTCCGAATTGAAGGAATTGGCCAGTTCAAGTGCCCAATGGGGTGTAAACACACAAATGCTGCCATGATGATGAAGTATATGTGTGTGTCAATTGTGAGTTGTGTTACTCATTCCCTTTTCCATTCAAATCAACCAACACAAGGGTAGGGATTGAAGAGTGAAGAGGTATACTGAAAGAGAATAAGCATCATTATGATTGTATTTATCACTTTACTAAATTCATCATAATGATATTTAGTGTTGATTGATTGATTGATAGAATGGATAAATATGTAGTGTTTAAATGATTATTTATTGATTACCGGCAGGTTTGAGGAAATATGGATCACATTAGAATTTAGGACATCCACGTGGTTCGGAAGGAATTGATACAAGATTGTATCCCTCGGTACATACTGGTTCAAAGTTGGGACATACTCCTTTTTCAACTCTCATATCCAATACTACACATCTATCAAATGTCCTTCTAAAGGTCTGTACTTGTCGACTATGAGTGATTTCGGGAATATTTAATCGGTAGCATGGGTATACAGGGTCCATTCAAGTTAAGGATAAAAATGATTGATTTTATAATGAGGGTGCGTTTATGAAGGTTGATTATTTATTCATTTCTTTATTACCAAGTTGGTCTGAGAAAATCTGGATCACAATAGAATCTAGAGCATCCATTTGGGGTAGAGGGAATAGATACAAGATTGTATCCCTTGGTACATACTGGTTGAAAAAGGGGACATACTCCAGCCTCAACAATACTATCAAACAATACGCACCTATCCTCATTACGTCTAAAGGTCGCAACTTGTCCACTTTGAGAGACTACAGGTATACTTGGAACTCTGCAAGTTTGAGTAGGTGGGTCCTCCAAATTGATAAAGATTGAAAGGATCTTGGAAGGGTTGCCTCGAGAATTAATTGATGCTTCTACAATCGCGCGATGAATAACTTCATTGTAATAAAGTTTATCATCCAACCAATCTTTGTCCAAGAATGGAAAATCCATATAAGGATTACCAATTGATGATTCAAACACTCCACGAACATATGGAGTATTAACCCATTCCCATTTGTTCTTATCAGTTGTTTTGGATCTAAAAAGTAAATAATAATAAATAGGTATTAATTAATTAACTAATTATTCTATTAAAGAATATTTGATAGATTGATTTTTGTTCATTTCCTTACAAGAAAAAGTAACCAACAAATCCCTTGGTAGAAGTTTGATTGATTGGCATCTTTCTGTAAGCTCGATTAATTGTCAAATGGACACCAGGTTCATCTCCAACAAGATCCTCTTCCAGGGTTCCTTCAATAATTAGATCATTATCTTTTGCTTCCAATACCTTGGTAGAGTTGACATTGGAACCAAACTTCAAATAGTGAACCTCAACAGAGTTGGTTCCACTTGTATCTAGATTGACAGGATCAATCTTCCAAAATGGACATGGTTCTTTGACACATAGTTTGCCAGTTGACCTTAACCAAAAGAATATAGTAGGTTCTGGTTGAGTTCTATATCCATTGGATACCTCAAAACAAATATTAATAGATAAGAATAATAATAAAATAATTCTAATCTTGATTAGTAATAGTATTAATAATAAATATAAAGGTTAATATTAATTCCATCTAAAATGTATTAATACTTATTCAATTGCTTGTTGGGATATACAATTGAATAGGTGATCATACCCCATCAATTATGTAGTTTAGGAGCAAGGGTACACCAAGCTAGAACTTTACTCACACTCTTTCAATTATATTTAAATATAATTGAATTTGTTTTCTATCCAGATGATTTTATATAAATGGAATTCTAATTATTATTATTTGTAATAATCAAACGAATATATATATTTATTATTTTACACAACATTATTTTATTTAAATTCATTTTACAATATTATCTATGTCATCTTCAATAATTTAGTTTTGATCATCCATTATTAACTTGGATCACTTACAATCCCCACCTATCAAGTAGTAAGGAGACTACTAAATATCTATTTTCTAATTATTCTTTTAATGATTGAGTAAGTTGGTCCACCCTTTTAGGTTTATTTTTTAATTAATTGATTGATTGATTGATTGATTAACTTAATTAATTGATTGATTGATTAAATTTATAATTATTGATCCCAAGTGAGATTGAGGAAATCGGGATCACAGAAGTGTTTTGGACATCCATATGGTCTTGATGGAATTGAGACTAAATTGTAACCCTTTGGACATACTGGGATGGAGAGAATGCATGCTCCTGGCTCAACACATGTATCGAATGATACACATCTGTTGGCATCACGATTGAATGTCATCACATGAGCATCATCACATCCAATGAGCACAATACCAGGACAAGGTTGTTCAGGATCATCCAAACTAACAAAGATTGCAGTGACCAGCACTTTACCAAAGGTGTCAACTGTAGCTTGAACAATTGCACGATGTTTCTTGTCTTGATTATAAAGTTTATCCCTGAGCCATTCCTTATCCATGTGAGGATAATCCAAGAATGGATTGGAAGGTGGGGATACAATGGGTCCGGTAATGAAGGGGAAGTTGACCCATTTCCATTGGTAGTAGGATCTATATATAAAATACAATCATGTTAGTGACAGAGATTGTTTGATTGAGGAGGAGGAGGGACTTACAGGGAGAGGTAATCACCAGCTCTGGGAGGACCATATCCATCGATGGCAATCATTCTATGAGCACCAAGTATTTTGAACTCGACAGCATCTTGTCCATTGACTTTGGTGTTGCACCAGTAGCCATAGAGTATACGTTCATCCTCTTTGGCCTCAAAGACCTTTGTTTCATTGACACTTGGTGCAAAGTTCAATCCATGAACAGTGATTGAGTTTTGTTGGGAATTTACAAGATTGATCTCCCATGATGGACATGGAGTTGTGACACAAACAATACCAGTTGACTTTAAGAAATAGAATGATGATGGTTGAGAGGCATTGGATACCTCATAACAAAGACAAACAAATAATATTATTAATAAATATCTATACATTGTATGTTGTTGTAGAGATAATTTAAAATGTTGAGTTATAACAATCAATCAATATTGGTATTTATATATATATTTTTTAATCAAAGACAGATACCAATAAGGAGATTGATATGGATATGGTAAGGTTAGGTCGGCCCTTCATCGGAAATGTTCTAACCCCCTCATCTCCAAGTATGTACTGTCTCCGACTACTCATCATCACTCACACCCACTATCTATCTGTCAATCAATTATCTTTTCAACCTCACTTTACCAATGATTGACTTGTATTTGTGTTTAAGTGTGTTTGTGAGTGAGTGTTGTTATTATAATGGAGATAGTATAAGTATCTAACCATTACAATGACTTACATTATTATGTCAATCTTACCTTACCTTATTTGTTTTGTATATTTTCAACAACAAATTATAAATGAAGTTGATGATTGGTCACCCTCCATTCTAAATCAAGTAAGACATAAATAACTTCATCATTTTATATTGTATTAATTAATTAATGATATAATCAATCTCAACAACTTTGAATATTCGATGAACGAGATAACTCTTGCCTTTGTATATCATTGAGATTGGGGAACTTCATTTACTTTGAGTCACTGGGCTTTGTCAAAGGACAATTTTGCTTGGACTTGTGTCTCTTCCTTTATGTTACCACCCCCAATCAATCTCAACAATGTTGTCGCAATTCAAACACCTTGAATGAGTCATTGTGTTGGTGAATCACCAGTCTTCATTCTTTAGTATCAACAACATTCATATTATATGTATTATTATTCATTGTAAAGCTATTCAAGCAATGTGTCATTGCTTATAGCATCGTCATCAATCTTTCGATCCGATCAAAGAATTGAATGCGGCTCTGCATAAGCAACATACATCATCAATCAATCAATCAATCAATCAATCAATCAATCAATCAATCAATCAATCAATCAATCTTTATTCAACTGTACATAAAGGAAATCTTACACAGAGTCAAACAGATATGACTGCAATAGTAGTAGGCTCTACCTCTTCGGAGATTAGAAGCGAGAAGAACAACCATTCATTGATACTGATAGTATTGGCAATGTTAATGTTTGTCTCAGCACTGTATATATCACCATCACCTATTATAATACGTAGTTCAAGATCATTAGATCCATGTAGGATATCAAGTCAACAAGCAATTTATAATCATTCATTGTATGTCTTCGGATGGAATGGATGGATTGATTGAGTGACGCGGCATATACTAACTCCAACCGACATGCCGAACTCAAGCGCTCATAATCAAACTGCCACCGACATGTCAATTCAACAATGTAAATATCAATTAATATCAATGGATCCATCACGCCAGCTATGGGAAGCTGAGGACATATGCTTCAGGAGATATTATCCAGACACGTATAATCAGATTGCAGACCACTTCCAGAGCACGAGAAGAGAGCGAGAGATGTACATTCAAGACTTTGTCGACACGGCCCGACTGATAGCCAATGGGAGTGGTATAGCCGTGCGTCAAGTCTCAGGTAGACCAAAGCACATCTATAGTATATGGCGCAAGATGTTGGGCAAACAACTGACGTTTGAAGAGGTTCACGACATGTTTGGTATTAGAGCAATCGTGGAGAAGGAGGAAGACTGCTACAGGCTCAGATCGACTCTGACGCAGCATTTCCCCGAGGTCAAAGGAACGTATGATGATTACATCAAGTGTCCAAAGTCCAACGGATATCAATCTCTCCAATTCGATGTAGTTGGTCCACTCAATCAGAAGATCGAAGTGCAAGTGCGCACAGTGGACATGCACAACCATGCCGAGAATAATCATTGTCAATACAAAGGCGAATGCTAATACTATTCGTCTATCCTCCAATCCGACCATTGCCATTGCCAATGAAGTTGATATCATATCTTATGCAAACACTGTTCGCAGTGTCACACGTTTATAATACTTGATGGTGTAGTCAAACTGATGTCTATCGTCTTTGGCATGGTAGTGTGATCTGACCACCTCCCAGAGGTCATTGTTCCTATCACGCAAAGATCCCTTCTCAGGGAACAGATTAAGATGTGTATCACCAACAACATCTTCCGAATGTACATGTGTAATTATCAGTTCATCGACAAACTGTAGTGAATCCTCGTATATCCTGCGGCCTAATGTGATTGATTGAGTGAGAGAATGAGCGAATGAATGGGTTTCCACTGTTATGAGCATAACATACCTCCAACTATGTACACCTCCTCAAACTCTTTAACAAAGGTCATTGCTTCAGTGAGTGAACGAGTTCGAAGGAGTGATCCGGATCGCTCTTCGAGTATGAGACCATTGGGATCGGTAAGATGAGTGTCACTGGTGACAACGATTGTGAAGCAGTTGGGGATGGGGCGTACAGGTTGATCATCGAATGTACGTCTACCCATTATAATAGGCCATCCTCTTGTCGTGTCTTGAAAGTGTTGATAGTCATCAGGTAAAGACCAAGGCAACAAGCCATCCTTCCCAATGACATTATTATCAGAGACTGCTGTTATAAGTAATACTTTCATCCTCCTCCACTTCACCTAAGCTTATAATTATGTATTTGTGTACAAATACACGTCATTGATAAATGAATGAACTTTAGACAAGACACATTTATTTCTTTTGTGACTTGTTCATTATCAACAAATAATAATAATAATATATATATGTACCATTAAGAATGGATAGTACTATCGATAATGTCAATATTGACAACAACTCAAATGATGATGTCGAATGCCCTCGATACTTCCCCATTTTAATACTTAGACAGATTGTTGATTACATCGAAGATAATATTGATAGGTATTGTTTGGCATTTGTATGTAGATATTGGTATAAACATAGAGCATCATTCATTCATTGGTTATGGATACGCTATAGCAGTTTGAGGTCATGTCATGTTAATCATTCATTTAATTACTCTAGACTTAACAAGAGAACAGTTATACAAGTAGATACATACATTGAATACGATCATCTTGGTTCGACGATACCTATCCCAGCTGAAGTCACATCGATGTTGTATAACATTAACGAGACACCTCTCATTGGATCTCTTCCAACCAAGCTGACCTCACTCAAATTTCAAACATACTTTAACAAGTCGATCCCTGTTGGTGCTCTTCCTACATCCATTACATCACTCCAGTTTGGTCAGAAGTTCAATCAGCCTATTCCCATAGGTCTACTTCCATCCAGTTTAAGATCACTTACCTTTGGCTCATTATTCAATCAACAAATAGACGTTGGCTCACTCCCGTCGGGTCTCATCTCGCTCCAGTTTGGTGAGACCTACAATCAATCATTTCAGTTGGGTTCACTTCCCTCTGGTCTAATCTCACTCAGGTTTGGTAGCACTGAGAACAGAGACTTTAATATAGTATCATGTTCTTACAATCAACCCTTTGAAGTTGGAACATTACCAAACTCATTAAGATCATTGAAATTGAACATGGAATACAACTGGCCCTTCCTACCAATTGGTGTTCTTCCACCCAATCTCACATCACTCACCTTAGGGCAATCATTCCATCAGTCATTGAATGATGGATCAATTCCACCATCGGTGACACGTCTTCAAATTCATGCAGATCATCTACCACATCCAAAGGTGATACCAAGCTCAGTGACAGAGCTCACACTGGCCAAGTCCACCGGCAGACCTGATCCAATACCCGACTCAATCAAACATCTTCACCTGGTAGTAAGATGTATCCAAAAGAAAACTATAACTTATTGTCGTGACTACCTTTATAACATGATCAATTCAAAATGCTATCCACTTGAGAGATTGAACACCTTCACGATATCCTTCACAGAGAACACGTTATTATCAATCAAGAATATCCAACTCAGATTGTTAGATGATCGAAAGCATTTCCTGATCTTCTCCAGTCAGACATCAGGTGGAATAATACCAATCCAACCTCGGTCGTTCTAAAATCCCATTGATATCTTCCCCAATCTAAAATAAACTGGTGCGCTGCAATGTGATTGATTGATTGATTGGATTGAGGTGTGTCTTGATTGTTTGTTTAATAATAATACCAGTAGCTTGATGATACCAGCAGGCGCAAGTAAACGTCTTATCTTATCTCTTCTTCCTTTGGACATCCCTGACCTCTGGAAGCTTCAATGGTGCACGCAGCTTATAGTCTCTGTACTGACCATTCCTTGCCACGACACATCCAACTCTGTTGAAATGCTTCTCAAGCCTATGAAGGTGGAATAATAGTCAGTATGATTGAGTTTGTTGTTGTTGGGTAAGGAGTGAGATGGATGTAACATACTTGTAGTCTGGCATGTTGAAAGCCTCTGAAAGCAGCTGGACTGCCTCATGCTTGACTCTAAAGTCTTCCAGATGCAGAATAAGGATGACTGCATAGTTTAGCAACTTTGAAATATGATCATTGCTCATCTTGCTCTTACTGTTGGTTGATTGATTGATTGATTGATTGAATGATTGAGTCAGTCAATTACCTGGATTGTTGTCCAACAATCATTTGGAACACTTACACTTGGTCATATTGTTGAGTAAAGGTCTGGCACAAGTACTTGGCCACGAATGGATGTACTCTGTTCTTTCTCAAAGTCTCCTCCATCAGCGTGACTCTTGAACTCTCCAAACCCTTCATACTATATTGATTGGATTTTGGATTGATTGTTAGACATGCAATATCCAGCTCCATTCCAATGGAACTACCAATGATGTGATGTTACTTACATTGTAATGTAATAGATATAAGTGAGAATCCTGCTCTCATGTTCGATATCGTCTTGATCTCTGTCACCACCTGCAACCAGCTCATCATCATCATTCCTCTTGTACGTGTACAACATGTGTGGCAGTCTATTCTTGATGTACTTGGGCATGTCTTCTGGTGCCTTCTCTGGAGCCTTTGCCAGACCAATAAAGTATTGTGGATTGATTGCAAAGTAGACGTCCTGTGGCATGACTGTTGTATGTGTAAGGAACTCGCGAGTGAGTGATGTGGACATGTATGAGTGAGCTCGAGAATGAACAATGACTTACGCTCTTCGATTGGGTAGATCTCCTTTGGTACGTCTGTCTCCTTGTTGTGTGGCGGCAGATCCTCGTCTCTGGCGGCAGCATCGACGTTGGCTCTCTTGTTGGTGACGCTCTCGGCGGCAGCTTTGGTCTTCTCGTTGCTCAGCGTGCCGACATCGCCAGTCTCGATCTTGTGAATGATCTTCTTTGACAACTTGCTTCCAAAACTAGTGGAGAGCATCTTTGTCCTATCCATGTATGACAACTCGTCAAAGTTCTCCTTCGCACGCATCTCATAACCAATGATCGATTGCTGTATCTGACAAACATCCTTAATTGGTATCAATTCAATCATGCCAGTCCTGTCATTGTACCTTCCAATAGCCAATCTACAAGCAGCAGTATGTTAGTCACTCTTGCTCAATCAAGTCAATCAATAACATCTCAACTCGAGTTGAGACATACTGTTGTAGATCACTTTGTTCGGTACGAGTTGGTTCGGATTCGTATTCGACCATTGATGAGTTGGAGAGTAGGACACGTTGTTTCTTGTGCTTGTTGGTCAATGATTTGAAGCTTGTGTCTTCATCGTTGAGGAAGCTGAGTGGAGGTGGTCCACAACGAAAGTTGGCTATACAAGGTGAGCATTCACCAACTTTGTCCACAACCTTGAATGATATCTGTGCGCTTCTCTTTGTCGACATCACTTATATATCTCTTTCTCTTTCTCTCTCTTTATCTGTACACGTGTTGCGTGAATAATGTAAAGTGAATAATGATTCTTCAATTCAAAGTTTGATTCGTTCGTGTTGAAAGTCGAACTTTTGTCGTTTTTTCAATTTATTGAAGAAGTGCGTGAGGGCAAGGGTTGAGGGCAAGGGCAAGGGCAAGGGTTGTACTGTCCAGTCTTGTCAAGTCGGAATGGGAATGATTGGTCCTCCGTCAAAGTCTGTTACAACAGCCCAGTAGCTGACACCTGTTACCAACAAAGATAGTAGGAGAATGATGAAGATACTGAGTGTGCTGGGTAGGTAGTAGCCTCGTAATAGATAATAGGTGACATAGTAGTTCTTTAGTAAACCCCAAAGAACACATACAATGCCAGTGCCAAAGAATACCAATGACGTGACAAATGTGATTGAGTTCTGTGATGTGACCATCTTGGAACCGACTCCAATTCCAAATGTCATCAAAGATAAGCCGGTACGGATCCAAGATGCCAGTAGTCTGTCGGCTGCATTCATATCCTCTGGTGTATATAATGGCGGCGAGGGTAATGGTGACGTTGTGGCGGCGATGGGAGGCGATGCAGCGGGAGCAGCAGGTGTCTTCATTGACATCATCTCAGGCGATGTTGCTCTTCCAACAGATGATGTAAGGCTTGATTTTAATGAAGCGTTGCCACGATCTTCTTTGATTGTCTCGGCAATCTGTCTCTCCACAGGATCATGTAGGTTGAATAGTTCGGCCAAGTCTCCTTCATTCAATTGTAATATTAGAGTGTTGTAGAGATGGTCCAACTCCTCTTCATTCATGTGATGAGTCAACACTTCATCAGCAATCAATACATCATCTTGGTGTTCAATCTGTGTATGTCTAACATCCTCTTCATCACCAATTATATCATCATTATTATCATCGTTATTATCATCATTGTTGTTGGCTACATGTTGTGATGTAGGACTTGATACAAACAATCCATCATTTCTACTTCTTGAAGATGTTGTTGTACTTTTACTCTTTCTCAATGACATTCATTTATGTTTACTCTGTATCTGTATCTGTATTTAAAGTAATGTGTTGTGAGTGTTCAACAAACAAGTGAGTAAGGGTAAGGGTTGGGGTTGGGGTTAGGAATAGGGCAAGGGCAAGGGTAATCGTAAGGGCAAGGGCGAGGGCAAGGTCCATGATAAGTGCAACATCAAAGTTAGAATGGAGTTGTACTTTATCTTAACTTAGTTCGAAAAAATATCTTTTGAACCAGATATTTAAGTAGACATTCGATCAATAAATCAATCAAAAATAGAATAAGAGTCTCTTTTGATCAATTCGACAACATTGTTGTTCTTTTTCATTCAATTGTAAACGACGTTTATAACTACAAATACAGTTAATTCTTATATACATACATATTCAATATGATGTCGGTTATTATATCATCACTATCACTTGCTTTGTTGATGGTGGTTATGTTGGCCCCGCATGCAAGCTACGCCGCTTCGCCATCAGATTGGTCATCCAGAGTAATATACCAACTTCTTACAGATCGTTTTGCATTGCCAAACAATCAAACTACTCCATGCCCAGATATCAGCACATATTGTGGCGGTACCTTTACTGGTATCGAACAACACCTCGACTATATCCAAGGCATGGGCTTTGATGCCATCTGGATATCTCCCGTCGTCACCAACACTCCTGTATGTACATCAATCACTTCACAGTCCACCTAGTGATGGCACGGCTACTGACCCATCCTACCAACTCACTATATCATTCAATCGATCGATCAATCAATCAATCGATCAATCACTGGAATCATCCCAATCACTCATTCATCAAACTGGTAAAGGGCGGATACCATGGATACTGGCAACAAGATATCTATTCGATCAATTCGTACTTTGGCTCGAGTGATGACTTGCTCAACTTGATCAAGGCTTGTCACTCGCGTGGCATTTGGGTGATGCTTGATGTGGTGGCCAATCACGTCGGCCCCGTCAACTACAACTACAGCTCGATCGTTCCATTCAATCAGGCGTCGCACTATCACAGCTGCAGTGACTGTCCCTCCGACTGCTCGATCGACGACTTTAACGATCAGTCAGAGGTCGAGATCTGCCGTCTGTCTGGTCTGCCCGACCTCGACCAGAACAACACATTCGTTCGTCAATCACTCCTCAACTGGATCCACAACATCACCGCCTTCTACGGATTTGACGGCATCCGCGTGGACACCGTGCCCGAGGTGGAGCCCGACTTTTGGACACAGTACAACGCCGCGGCAGGCATGTACGCCGTGGGAGAGGTGTACAATGGCGACGTGGGCTACGTCGCGTCCTACCAGGAGGTGCTGGACGGCCTGCTAAGCTACCCGCTCTTCTTCACCCTTCGCGACGTATTCGCCTCGCAACAGTCCATGTTTGGGCTGCAGTCGATGCTGCAGGACTACGCCTCGTCGTTCAAGAACGTCGCGTATCTTGGCACGTTCATCGACAACCACGACCAGGTGCGCTTCCTCAACCAGCAGCCCGACCTGGCGCTGTACCGCAACGCCATTACATACGTGCTGACGGGCGTTGGCATCCCAATCATCTACTATGGCACTGAGCAAGAGTTCAATGGCGCAGCGGATCCAGACAACCGCGAGCCACTGTGGCCCACACAGTTTGACACTACAGTTCCAATGTACCAGTTCATCAAGACGATCAATGCCTATGTCAAGCAAACTGCACTGAGCCAGTATGATCAGGTACAACGCTATGCCGACGACTCATTCTACGCATATACACGTGGCAACACATTCATCGCGCTAACCAACGGAGGATCGGACCAAGGTCAGATTGAGCGAACCATCACCTACCAAGACTATCCAGATGGAACCATTCTTTGTAATCTGTATGTATCATCCATTCAATCCCTTCACTCAATCAAACGATCAATCAATCATGGAATCATTCCACTTACACACACAAACACAAACATATTACTAGGTTCTGGCCAACTGAAGACTGCATCAAGGTTGCTAATGGTCAATTCACTGTATATCTAGATGATGGCGAGTCCAAGATTTATTACCCAAGTACATCATCATTCTAAAGTTGATGATGATGATTCATAAATGTACACTTTATCCATTCACCCAAACAATCCACCAATCTCAATCCAGACACTTGGTCCTCTGTCTAAAGTTGGTTGACCACCCATACGTCGATCCAGAACTTATATTTTATTATTATTTTTTTATATTTTTTAATTAATATTTATAGTAATACAACGAATAAGTATTATTTATCTCTTTATAATACCAACAATCCCAAGATGATAGTGGTAGACCAAGAAGTAAAGTCACAGAAGTACGCTTGCCACCTCAACATCTACAAGACAGCACTTCCTCCCATTCTAGCCAAGCGCATACTAGACAATGAACAATGCTTTGGAAGAACAGCCGAGGAAAAGGCGAAGAGTAAGTCAGTTTCAGAAGCAATCAAATAACTCAATAGTGGTGGAGACACCAACCTTCCAGGCTTCTCCCAATGTTTCATTTGTCTTGATCAAAATGGAGACAGATGGGAGTCATGCCCATACTTCTTCAGAGCAATGGCCAACCTACAAGATATTGAGTCTTTCAAACTTCCGCGCCCTAGCTTTATAGTCGTTGAAGACATGGCCTCCGGACTCCAGAACCTACTCAAAAGACGACTCGAAGGAATGTCTTTCTACTCCATCCCCATCCACTTTGACCAACTCCTTCAACTATCATCGTACATTGTCACTTTTTGCAATGAACCTGAAACTTTGGTCAACTTGAATGCACCTCCTCGACACTGGTTGGTTGATTCATCAATGGCTCGCTTCCTGCTTCAGGCGATTGAAGAGGACTACATCCGACCAATTGATTTCACTTACGACGACATTGTAATGATCATTGCCAACAGCCTCTTTATGACTACATCAAAAGTCTACCGAGCCCACCCATACTACATATCGACTCCTCCTGTTTCCAATGACATGGCCACTCAAAGGAAACGTTGTGCCCTCTAGTAGTGTTGACTCACTCAATCATACCATCAATCAATCAACCAACCAATCCCAAATTGGCCCTCAAAGATGGTTGGGAGGGAGAGCCATCATATACCCTTAAACCAGGATTGGCTGAATTTGGACCCAGGATCAAACATGCCAAGACCCCAGGAGAGGTGCAATTTTTGCGCGTTTAAAGTTAAGATGGTGCAAACACGTGTTGTGGACGAATCAAACAGACGAGTCCTTCTTTTCGTGTGCGAGAAGATATTTATTTGTCAAAAAAAGTTGAAAATCTATTTAAAGTTATATATTTTGCATAAGGTGGACATGGTGTTCGACTCGTCCCAAGACTTAACAATAAATGGACCACATCATCAAATAGTCGATCTATTCTTCTCTTTCTACCATTGCCCTCAACAACTCAATCAAACAATCTACTATTATCATACACACAATCATCATCACTCCATTCTATCAAAATCATTCAATCAATCAATCAGTCAATCATTTACTTGTTGTCTTGGAAAGTAAGGAATTGTAGGTACAAAGTCTCAATGTTAAGATTATCATGATTATGTTTGTTTGAATGATGGGTGCGAGGTGAAGTGAGTGAATTGAGTCTTCTTGAGGACAAATGTCAATGATGTCCAACAACCACACCCAACACAACCACACCTTGTTCCACTATTTGGAAGAAGATGGAGAAGACATGTCTTGTCGCTCACACTCACACACACACATTCGACTCACCGAGTCTGACTTCTCACTCTCTTCACTTAACCTCACTCTAATCATCATGTTCATAACATGTCACATCTAAGTTATTATTATTCTTATTAACTTACTTACTAAATGTCATAGTCCTCACTCAATCAATCATACTCATTATTTATTAAGTCTAGTAGTGGACACAACAACAGAAAGTACAACAGCAAGTTTAGTGAAGTTGAAGTAGAAGAAGTAGAGGAAGAACATATATATAGAGATAATAGATGGGAAAATCAAAAGGAGAGAATGGTCCACTGATTCAAAGTGATGGATCAGGATCTGGATCAGGGTCAGGTTATGGTTCAAATGATCCATATAGCTTTATGTACCCAGGTAAGGGTATGGTATCGTCTTTGTCATTGGAAGATGGTGGCGCAAACAGCATGCACAACGTGCTTTCCCACTCATATCGCAGTGAAGCTGGCTCGATCAATGGTGGTGGCGAAGATGAGGAGAGTCCCCTGTTTGGCACTCGAGACGAGAACATCGACATTCAAGGACCACTGCCCGAGGTCAGCAAGATCGATGGTACTCACGAGCACAAGATTGGTGAGCTGTTAGCAACAGCCATCTGTGGAAATGATGTAAGTAGTCGACGACGATGGATGTGTTCATCACGAGTCTGATCATGGCCACTGACATCAATCATTCCAATCAATCTATCAGATCACATCGAGTATATTCTATACATCGAGTCTTTGTACGGCAGCAGCTGGAATGTATGCACCATTCTCATTGCTGATAGTATGCTTTGTGCTGTACTTGTTTAGAAAGGTCTATGGAGAGGTGGGTAGCGCCCTGCCGCTCAATGGAGGAGCTTACAATGTGCTCCTCAACACAACCTCCAAACACGTGGCGTCACTGGCAGCCGCACTCACAATGATCTCGTACGTGGCGACGGCCGTCGTCAGCGCCTTCACCGCCATGAAGTACTTCGAGGGCATGGTGCCCAGCATCTCGGACAAACCATCGACCGTCGTTCTGCTGGCGGCATTCGCCGCGCTCAACCTCATCGGTATTGGCGAGTCGGCCATCGTGGCCTTTATCATCTTTGTCTTCCACATGATCACACTGCTCATGCTGGTGTTTGGCGGCTTTGGCGTGTTCTTCTACCGCCACGACTGGACCATCCTCGTCAACAACTTCCATGGCTTCACCCCGGCCAACCTGATGCCCGGCGTCAGCGAGGACAGCTGTCTGCCCGGCTCGTTCGAGTGGAACAACCACAACTTTGCCTACGACATCTTCTTTGGCTTTGGCGCCGCCATGCTCGGAGTCACAGGTTTCGAGACGTCGTCCAACTTCATCGAGCAGCAAGAGGTCGGCGTCTTCCCCAAGACCCTCAGGAACATGTGGGCCATCGTCTCGTTCTTCAACCCGCTGATTGGCCTGCTGAACCTGTGCTTCCTTTACATCTGCCAGATCGCGAGCAGCACCAACGGAGGTGTGTTGGCCACGGTAGCCAAGCAAGCGATGGGCGAGTGGTTTGGCGTTTGGATCTCCATTGACGCGTGTCTCGTGCTGTCTGGCTCGGTGATCACCAGTTATGTCGGCATCATTGGTCTGGTGCGTCGCATGGCTCTCGATCGCTGTCTGCCACAGTTCCTGCTCAAGGAGAACCCATGGCGTCGTACCAATCACTTTATCATCATCCTCTTCTTCCTCGTCTGCACCTCCCTCTTTGTTCTATCCGGCTTTGACACCACCGTTCTCGCAGGAGTCTACACAATTGCATTCCTTGGTGTAATGAGTTTGTTTGCCATCGGTAACATGTTGTTGAAGTACAAGGTAAGTCTTATATCACCTCGCCAAGCAAGGACAAGGACATGCATGACTAACACTCGCACAACATACAGAGATCAAGTTTGAGAAGAGAGATTAGATCACCATGGTTGGGAGTCATCTTTGCCTTGTGCTTCGTGCTCACAGCGTTGGTGGCCAACATTATCAATGATCCATCGACTGTTGCATACTTTGCCGTGTACTTCATTGTCACTGCATTGATCATTATGACGATGTTTGTCAGGACTAGACTGCTCAAGATGCTGCTGTACTTCTCCCAGATCATTTTGGCCAAGTTCAAGAAGCCCAGAGACAGATTCTCCAGATGGATTGGCGAGATGATCAACAGCATCAACTCACAGTCGATCGTGTTCTTTGCCTCGAAGCAGGACCCGGCCTACCTGAACAAGGCCATCCTCTACATCAGAGACAACGAGCAGACCAACTGGGTGCGCATTGTTCATTGTTACGACAGCGAGAATCCACCAACAGAGTTGACGGCCAACGTGGCCTTCCTGGACAGGATGTATCCAAAGATCAGGATCGACTTGATCACCGTCAAATCATCGTTCAATCCACAGGTGGTCGAGAAGCTGTCCACCATGCTCGATGTCCAGAAGAACTTTATGTTCATCGCCTGTCCCAAGAAGCATTTGCCACACAGCATGGGAGACTTTGGAGGAGTTCGCATGGTTACCATGTATTAACCAAACTCACCCACTCTCTCTCTCACTCTTACCTTGCGATAATAAATAAATACATTCCACTCCAACAACAATCTTGTCATCATTGTCATGGATGGAACCTTGAGCAAAGGTCCAGGCGAGTCCTCTCGCCAGCGAGCTTCATTCTGCATTTTTCCTCAGAAGTCCAAAAAGTGATCACTCGTTGACATCTGATCAAACTGATCATTTTGTTTGTTCACGATCATTAAGATACATACATATGTAATGTAATAAACATAGATATATTGAGTAGATTAGAATGCTATCAAAGATTGGAACATTCTTGAGGAAACTCATTCAGGATCAACATGTTGATAAGGACTTGAATTCAGAGTTTAAAAAGTCATTGGACACATTGAATGATGACATGTCAGATGAAGTCCAACTAGATAAGGTGTACACACGTGACTATCTATTGTCATTGGTATCACAAGTATGATTGATCATATGATTGGAATCATTCCACCACACACTAATCAATCAAACAATCCAAAGGTCCTTGGAATGAGACAACAGATTGATCCTGAGATCATTGCATCATTGGAAGTGTTGGTCAACAACTTGACATGGTACCAAGGTGGAACTACTCATCGCAAACTAACAAAGTTGGTTAAGTTTGGCATTATTTGCCCAGAGCCAAACTTGATGAAGGATGCTTGCTATTGTCTAAGCTTGGCAGTTACTGAATCACATTGGTCATACTTTGTTCTAATCAATCAAACATTCCTCAAGACTCTTTTGGAATCAGTTCAGACCCAACAAGATGAAATAGATCATCTATTCACATTGTACATCTTCCTGATGGAGTCCTACCATGACTGTCCCAATTGCTACGAGAACATCTCATTAGCATTTGGTCCCGATCGTGTAAGACAAGTATCTCCACCAATTCGAGAATGGCTAAAGGATGCTACAATGGTGTCAGAGAACAAGCAACAGGTGTTTGAGTATGTTATGATCACAGTCCGCTCCATATGTCATTGTCTTGCGAGATGTCTAACATCACTATCATCATCAGTTATATCATAATGGAAGGATATTGGACAACAATGTTGAATGACCTCCCAACATTGTTTACAATTATATTCGAGGATGAGATGATCTTGAAGGACTCGGCCAATCAGAGGGAGTTGGTCAAGATGATAATGTCTTCTGGTGCCAAGGCAGACGAAGTATTCACACTTGTCAAACCCTACCTCCTCCCATTCGAACTAGAGTACGTGGACTGTCTCCTCTTGCTCAAGAATATTCACAACATTAGCTCACTGATCGGACTGATTGGTGAATCGTTCTCCAAGGTAATCACTCACTTGGGTAATGCTAGCCATGATCAATCAAACTAACTAGAAACAACACAACAGGTATACTTGGAGGTGGAATCCAAGATTATTAATATCTGGAAATCCACAACATGGTCTTCCAACTATACACCACTTATATTACTTGATGATGTTGTACAGGCATTCCGGAATGTGGAGAATGCATCACAGGTCTTGAGACCATTGGTATGGTGCTTGGACTCACTACACCTTTTGAAACATATTGCCAAGGCCAGACCATCCAATCATACACCAAAGGCCATCAGAGGATTGATTGGACTGATGGAGACATGCCTGGAAACGTCAAGCTCAAACAATCTATACTACGCAGCAATGCTCTGTCTGGTTGATCTGCATGAAGACGAACACAGGACACTGGTGGAGGATCTGGTACATCGCTATCAAGACAAGACACAACTATTCGTTGATATTCACTACCATCGCTGTATCGACAAGCTACCAACGGTCAATGTCAACTTCCTCATAGCTTGTCACAATCACTCACTTCTGAGTGGTATAAAGCATGAACGCCTGCTTTTCAAGGTGCTCAAGCACTGTCCACGAGTGTTCAAAGTACAACAATTCATCAGTAGATGTGCCTTCTCCACCAGTATTTGGACACAATATATGGACAGCTTGTTTGCGAGACTACACAGGTACGACCACCTCTATACTCCAATTAGCTATGCAGAGGAGTACAATCTAGTACATGTGGTACTTGAACCACCCATTAAGGTAGTAATGGTGCATATAGAGGGTGGAGGTCGCATTCATCCTGTCCCGGCATTCCAACTTCTCAAGCATTTGTACAACTTCCGAGTTTATCCTTTTGTTGACAGGAAGCGGCTCTTCTCGTCAACAGACATTGGTGATATCAACCTAATCAAACAACATATATTGGACAACATTGATGTAGATCACGCAGACTATGTACAACAACAACAATTGTACACTCAATTCAAACAACAATCACTGGCCAAGCGCCAAACACACCAGGTTGATCCAACAGTCTGGCACAAACTACATCCACTCACTGTTCAACACATCATATACTTACTCGTGATGGATGACTTGCGCGCACCAATCATCCACTCACGATGGGTGGTGTCACTTGCGACCGTGTCCAAACAGTTCCACAAGGCAGTGATGACGTCTGTGTCCAAGAACCCTGTCCCCTCATTATATATCTGCTCCACACTCAAACATATTGGATCGACCTATTGTTTGTTCCAGTCCACCCCACTTCACTTGGAGGTCAGACAACTCGAGCACATACCTACCGATCTACTTCAAGAGTGCATCGATCGTCTGCAGTCATTCGTCTTCCAAATGGAAGATGGGCTGCTACAAGCATACGCCCACACTCTAACGCCTCGATATGTGGCAATTGACGCACCAAACTTGAGGCACATCAGGTTCGATTTGCAAAGGCTGAAATCAAACAATGAATATCCACTCGAATGGGAAAAGCACCTCACGCCTCTTCTCAAGCATCTGCCTGTGAACCCATCACCAATCACCATCACACAGCACAAACACCTCAGCACCAACCTCTACGAGCACTACATCAAGGACAAGACTTCACTCCAATCGATCACTTTCCTCACTGACACATTGGCCAACCCTCTTCCAGATGGCGCCGTGGCAAAGTCGACAGTCAACGTATCATTCCAACTCTGGATGGACTCGACCAAACAACCATCCAATCACAGCGGCTCTCACATTACCACTTTGAACCTTACGTTGGAGAAGGACTTGGGAACCCTGCCTCATCTTCCCCATCTCAACAAGCTGATCCTGGAAGGACATTCAAAGAAGCTCACAAGGAGTTATTGCCAGCAACTCCAGCCTCTCTACGATCGGTTGACCACACTGGTGGTAACAGCATCATTCCTACCCGACACTATGTTGATGCTGCCACTCCAGACAAACACTATACAATCACTACATTTGGTGTTCACCAACGTTGACCTGGTGGCAAGATCAGAACTCAATCAGACTCTAAAGACTCATGTGAACACATTGATGGAGCTACTCAAGAAACCAATGTATAGCAGGCTTAGCCTGCTTACTATGAGACTAGACCACCAGTACAAAGGAGTCCAACCACTCAATCAACAGACAATGGCAGCATTATTGTATCCATACTTCAAGCCAGATGTCAGTGACCTATATTCATACTATCGCATTCCATTCCTTTGATGTAGAGTGATTGATTGATTGATTGACTTGATCGTGAACCAATAAAGTCGGTATTTCCTGTCATGATTGATTCGTTGTAAAATGAAATGAGTGAGTGACCATCCTGGAAGAATAAAATTATTTTCCCTTTACAATTTATATTAAAATATAATTGGCTATTTATATATTTAAGGTAATTAATAATACTTGACAATCATAATTTATCTAACTAATAATGAGAGGATATATTTTATTAATAATAGTCTTGATTGCCTTAACTATATCTGCTGAGGAGATTGACAAGTAAGTATTTTTGAATTATTTGTAATTATATTCAAACTAAATAGTAATGTTTAAAAATAAGTAATGAAAGAAGTGGAACAGATACTGAAGATGTTTCAAACTTGTTGAGGAAGAAACAAGAATTAAATCAAGATAAAGGTCCTGTTATTACAACTGCCCAAGCACCTGATATCCCCCAACAAGAACAAGTCAGTTCTAGGTCCAATCAATTGAAAATGGATACGGAGGAGAAATAGCAATACATCTATCAAATAGCCGAAACCACGATAACACCAAGATCATAGATAGGTTCCAAAGACCTCAATAAATCAATCAATCAACCATTCACCAATACACTGCAGACCATAGATTATTTCTACAAATAAGGAGAGACGACGTCTTGTTCGATGTGATTGATTAATGCCATCCATTGATATTACAATGGACAAGTGTCATATGTGTATATTGTGAATGATCATCACTTCTTCATTGGACTGACGGTTGTCGATGGGTTTGGTTCGATGTTGTAATCATTCAATAGTTTTCTGAATGCCTCTTGGATCTTGATACTCTATATTATCGATTGATTGATTGATTGAGTTAGTATGATTTGATTGTGTTTGATTGATTGATTGATGAATGCCAAAGTCACCATGATCATACCTTCTCCTTGTTCCTTGTGAATATTCTTATCCGCTTCTCTTGGAACTCTCTTGGGATCATCAGTGAGATATGCTCGGGTCCAACCTTGATCTTGGCTGTTTGTATTATGAATGAATAGTAATAGGTCAGTACTGTACAATGCAGTGTGCATGGGATCAAACTGATCGAATGGATACATACCAGAGTTATCATATCTAGTATAGAATGATGTATGTTGTACTGGATCAGCATCCTTGAGACCATAGTTCAACTTTAGGTTGTCGACGATGATGTCCTCCGGAACGATTCCAGATCCAATGTTGGCAATTTTCTCTGCAGTGATCTCCAGATGATTGTCATTGAGCAGTATGACCTCGTCCACAAACTTATATATGTTCCTCGTCCTTATGTTCTTGATGATCCTTCTCGACTCCTCCAGCTCCTTCTCCTTTGAGTACTCGATCCTGTTTAGCAGACAATCGGTCAGTGTGATGAACTCCTTGGGATCATCAAGCTGCTCCGATATCTTGAGGTAGGGGTCGGCCTTCATGAAGGCGTCGGAGATCATGAACTCGATGGCCTTGCCCACCTTGTGGCTGTACACCAGCTTGTGTAGACTGTAGCGTGTGTGGAACAACTCGTATAGGTTGTACACCTCCTTGCTGCAGTAGCATATCTCATTGTCAATCACTCGACTGAACTCGATCAGTCGTGTGAAGTCGCAGACGATCGCACGACCAAGATAGTATGAGTCTCTGGCCAAGTAATCAAACTTGTCCACATCGATGCTGTTCCTGTCGTTTGCCACAATGTCATAGATGAACCTTCTGTTGCTTCGTCCATGCAGTGCCTCGCCGGTGATCAATGACTCAATCAGCTTGATATCATCTGTGCTATAGTCCAATCCCTTGTCATCAATCAGATAGTTTAACATCTTGATTGACATGTCTTCGTGATGGAAGGACTTTCTGTGATGATTGTTAGTCGGAATGATTCCATGTTGTACATTGTGTGTGATTGACGGTGACATTACCCTGCCTCTGTTCTATGAGCCCAGGACTCGAATGCATGTGAGAATGGACCATGTCCAAGGTCATGACAGAGACCTGCTATTCTGATGCACTTTTGCTCTTGCTCTGTGATCTCCAGCTCGGGCTGGTTGGTCTTGAGTCGATCGATGTAGTAGCCAGCCAGATGACTGACACCCAGTGAGTGCTCGAACCTGTGATGGCTGGCACAGGGGAATACAAACGATGTGGTTCCGACCTGTTTCAAATCGCGCAGTCTCTGCACTTGGACCGAGTCGACAAAGTCCTGTATATAAATTGGTATCTCCATGTGATCATGCACCACATCCTTGATGATCTTTGGTACCATTGGTTTGTCCAACGCTGTGTTTGATGATGATCTCGTGAGCACACCATTACCAATACCAGTACCAGTTGTTACATTTCCATTTGTACCATTCAATCCACTACCATATATTGATACAATAGGTTGTTGACTCTGTGTAATGATATTGTCAATGGGTGGTTCATAACCATCTATTTTACTCTTTATAATAACTCTATCTTTATACATGTTTGGTTTTGTTTGTTAATATTTATATATATAATATGTATGTATTTATATTTATCTCTATGACAATAATATATGAATGAATGATTGAATGAATAATGAGTGTTACTTCAAAGACAAGGCAGGGTAGAGTCATTCGCAACCCCACACTTCACCCCGCATTCTTTTTCCACCACTTTTGGGAATCTCCACATTAATGTCGACATTTATTTGAAACATTTGCGCTTTGACTCATTCATTGGGCTTCTATAACTATCTCAGTTTGTAGTTGTACAAATTACATCATCAGGATAATAGTTCGAGCTTGGCAGCAATGGCTTTGATGTCCATGAAACAACATTCTTTGACTGACATCATCACATTGGAATGATCACCAGTATCTACATCATCAAATGGACAGAGGAGGAATAGTTGATCATCCAATCGTTGAAGTTTGATTGAATGTTTGGCATTACGTCCAACAGTCACTGAGATGACTGATGGCGGTAGTCGACGAATGATCTCTACTGAATCACGGATATCGATCAATGTTAGGTTTTGTACAGATGGTGGCAGTCCATAGACGTTCAGTCCATTGGTTCGATAGTTGTGCAACTCCAATGTTGTCACTGACGATGGGATATGGCCTGGCCTGAGGTTGGCAGCACGCCACAGTACCAAACGCGTGATTGACTTTGGTAGACTGCCAGGCTGAACGTTCTGGAAGTTGCAGCTGCCAAGCTCTAACTTCTCGATACCGAATGGCACTTTGTTGTCGATTTCAACTTGCCATTGGACATAGGAGGTGTTGTCAAACGAGAGACTAGTGTGTCTCAACTGGGACATTGGCAATGACGAGGTCTTAATGGTGAACCAGCCCCGATCAATGGTCAACCGATTCAAGTTGGGAAAGAGCGAGAAGTCCAACTCATTGATCCTCTCCAATGAGCTGACCCGCAGCTTGGTGAGGTTGGGGAATGAGTGTCCTCGGGGCACGGTGCAGTGAACGTGGAGATTCTCCAGAGGAGGGTGATGCAGCTTCTGTTGGAACCATCTTGGCAGGTGCATCCTGGTGAGGCTGATCGGGAGGTCGGTCAGGTCGTGGCGATACTCCTCATAGGCACTGCTCATATTGAGATAGGTGATTGATGGAGGCAACACTCCATTGAGGGGATATGAAAAGTCAGATTCACCATAGACGTGTCTCAACTCGAGGGTCGTGAGTGACGATGGGAATGTGTCGGGTTCAATCCTTTGCTTCATTGCTCCGCTCAACAAGATTGTCTCCAACCTTCGAGGCAATGAGTTGGGTGCAAACCATGCGTGTCTGTGGAACTTGAAGTGTACTCTTGTGAGGTCCAATATCCTTAGGCCATCGGGGAGGATGTGATCCAAGATGCAAGAGTGCTTGCATAGCTTGAGGTAGGTGAGACTACGTGGGAAATGAACTTGTTGTAACTGTGCACCTTGGCAATCCTCCAAAACCAATGATGACAAGGGTACCTTCTCCAAAGGGAATGGATGGCCTTCAACCTTCAAGCTCAATGTAACGCCTCTCTCTACCAACTCATACAACATCTCATTGATTGCATGCCATTGCGGATGAGCCTCTGACAAAGGGTGAAGACCCTCCTCCTTGTGATTACTAAAGTATACCTCTCTTAGATTGGTCATGTTCAGGTCATGTTTGAGTCCCTCAACATCTAACATGTCGATCACATTAGAGTCAGTGAGTCAGAGTGATTGAGCGATTCAGTCAACATACCAAATATATCATTGTCCTTGACATATGACTTGAGATCCACATCGGCACTTCGACAGTTGGTGATGAAGTCTTTGGATATGATGTCGTAGTAGGAGTTGAGATTGAGCTTGATGAGTGCATTGTGTTTGAATGGCCCAAGGTATGCTTTGGTATCGATGAATGTGAGATACTTGTTGCGATTGACAAACAGACGCTTGTTCACTAATGACACGACAAGTCGTTCGCCAAACCCATCAAAATACGACAATACCATTCGTAAGATAAGAGGTGGTAGTGACTCCAATGTCTTTCCATCTGTATCGTTGGTATCATGTGTATCCATCCATTCATAAAGAGTGCGTGGTCGTGCAAACCGAGTCTCAGTAGTTGTAGTAGTTGCAACAGTAGTAGAAGTAGGTTCAATCCCAAGATTGAGGTAAGTTAATATCTTTCGTAGTGTTAACATTAATAAAAGATAGAGATTATATATCTGTTGTATCATGTTATTCATTCATTTATTCATTTATTCCTTCATTCATTCAGTCAATCAATCAATCAACACCTGAGCACAAGAAATAATCTTCATTCAAGGAATTAATTAATGAGAATAAACAGGTGGCATTGTTTGATGACAAGCAGGTTCAACACAATTGGGGATTTGCACTGGCAGTAGTAGTCGTCGTGGCCGTAGCCATTGTAGTTGAGGAAGAAGGTCCGTGCACTATCACATTGATATGACGACCAGTGTTGTTGATTATGTGGTCGTCTTTGTTCTCGATGCTTGGATGGGCTGCGAGCACCTGGTACAGCGAGCTGATATCAATCTCATCTAAAGATGTCTTGATACTCACGTAGAGGTGTCGCATCGTCTTGTTGTGGAAGCCACCGATGCCACTAATGATGGCGGCAATGTGCGTCTCGTCATGGTGAAGGTCAGCTGTCGAATGGACGGACAATTGGCGATGATAAAGTTCAGCCAGCAATCGCCGTTGTTGTCATCCATGGAGCTGAGGCTAAAGTTTCTGTCCCAAACGAGGTGATCGACATTGTCAAAGGACAACGCTGTCTCTTTACAGAGGGTATAATCCAAATACGAATCTATGTAGATCTTGAACGACGAGAGGTGTATGGTGATGGGAATAAGGGGCAATCCAATCATGAGATCTAAGTGCATTATTGTGCATTGGGGACTCTGGAGCACATACTCCAGGAACTGTGGCCGACCCCTTTGATCAAAGCATTGAGTGACTCGCAGAGACGTCAATGAGCGTTGTTGTTTGAGATATTGTAGAAGGAGAGGAGTAAAATTATAGTTGGTGTTCCGATTGCTGGAATGTGGACCAACCTCGAGGTGTTGTAGCAAGGGCAGCAGCGGCAGGAAGAGGTATAATCCCACATAGAACTTCCACACCACCTCGTATTGGTTATCGTAGTGATTGAGAATGCTGACATGAGTCAGGTTGCAGAGACTAGGCAGTACGATCAGTGACATGGGCCATTGAGATCTCTTTCTAGGTTGCTCCATTGGCATGCACAGTGAGATGCTGGAAAGAGTGTCCTTGACTTGAGCCAACCGTTTCATGCATCGCACCATCTGACCATCTCGGTCATCCTTAAAGTCCATTGTGCCGACACGCTCCAGTGGTGCGCCTCTGCGTGCCAACTGTAGGAAATCGTCCGCACTGGTACATCCTGTGACTTTGATGTTGAGTCGACTGAGAGATGCAAGCAGGTCTGCATCCCATATCTTGTTACAAGAGTCTATATCTATGAGTTGCAGTGATCGCCAGAGAGACCATTTGTTGTTGGGGATATACTTCAGCAGCATGTGAGCAAGTATTGTCGCGTGTTGTCATTGCCACATGGGTCGTCGCCACAACATCGTGGAATGTGCGACTCACGAGTGCAAGCGTGAGCATCACTTTGTTGTTGTAGTAGTCCAATGAGTGACCCAGCCGTCTCTCATTATGCAGCTCAACATTCAGCAGCAGTCTGACAATTTGCTTGATCAGCTGATATGGCAACACAACTATTTGTTGTTGATCCATACTGAATGTTCTTGTATGTCTATTAGGGTCTCTGAGGAGTGAAGATAAATACCTTGGATGCTGGAAGATCGATGGTCCAATGGGTCCTTGGTGTAACCTTCTTTTGAATTTTGGAGGGAAAGAGAAGTAAGGGTTAACCCTTACGCTCACTCTTGGTATTTTTATAGCTCATTCACAATCCTCATTCATCAGTATGAAATACAAATAATAAGTTAATCTTCACTTTTGGAATCTAGTGAAACAATCTCTACTTTATTACTTATCCCATTCTAAATTAAATACAGAAATATTCTGATGAACTTAATTGGGACATAGGTTCAACTAGAAGTCACCAGTCCTCAATATAATTTAAGTAAGTATGATCATATGATTGATTACTCAAAGATAATTATATTATTTGTTTATTATATATATATATTTTTTACAATTATGGATAATTTATCTGTAATTTTAATCCGACATATATGTACATTCTTCAAGTTTGCCCCAAGTTATGATACCAAAACTCAACATTTAGGTGGATATAATGATTTACATTGTCTTGCATTGACTTGTAAACGTTATAAAACTATAGTTAAACAATTCTTAGTTGATATGAGGAGAATTATTAATAATAAGAATTATAGTAATTATTATAATCATTATTCATATGACTCATATAATATTAATAACTTTAATAATTTTATACCGGGAGACCTGACAAACTCAAACTTGAAAAGTATTAGAATCAACATTAATGATCCACTCCCATATTCTTTTGCATTGATACCCAAATCATTTAATATAATATTTTTTTGTGATTCTTTTGATCAACCTCTACCTAATGGAATAATTCCAAAATCTATTACATCCCTATTCTTAGGTAGATTCTTCAATCAGACACTCAGCACTGGATCGTTTCCAACTACCCTTTCATTCCTTTCATTAAAATGTACCAATATTTTAATTCCACCAGGAGTCCTTCCTCCATCATTGAATACCCTTACAGTAGGCAATTTTCAAAGTATAAGTTGGACAAATGGAATTCTCCCTGATAAATTATACGGCCTCAATATTACCAATCAATATACCCAAGATTTCTTTCCAAATATATTTCCCATTCGTCTAAACTCCCTATCCATACCAATCTTCAAGCCCATTGAATTCACTGATAGTTTGTTTCCTTCACTCACAATCCTTTTTATAACTTGTGCCGGATATCGTTGGAGACCTACAGTATTTCCATCAAATCTCTGCTATCTTAATTTGAATTCAACTCCTTTACCAACAACTCAAACAAATATTCTCTACAACTCTTACAATATGGAAACTTTGAACAAGACACCATACCCTTCATCTTTGAAGAATCTGTCACTCAACTGTTTACTTCCAATAGACCTTGGTACCATCCCAAAGACACTTATTGATTTATATATTCAATCGTCTCCTGAACCTATTAGCGTGGGATCACTTCCTCAATCACTTATGAACATTCAATTTGGACCTGGATATAACCATGCGATCACTCCTGGATTACTTCCAAATTCTTTAACATCACTAAAGTGTTCATTCAAAAATTCAAACTATCTTGGTGTTGGAGTCATTCCAGACAGTGTTGAAACATTGGAACTAGAATCAAACGTTGATATCAAGATTGTCTTACCTCTGAATCTCAAAAAAATGACTATTAATGGCAATGGAAAACTCAAACCAATAGGATCTTCAAAGAAACTAAAAGGTTTCTCTAGATTATTCTTGTCTACTTTCAAAGATCTCTCTACTTACAGATACCGATACCCCATTGATTGTTTCCCCAATCCTTTCACTATTGAAGTGAAATTACCAACATTCTCCTCCGTTCTACCTGGCAAGGACACCAGACAAAAGATAACCAACCTATGTCGTACCCTGGCCAAAGGCTTTCCCAACATGTTCGAGCTAATAGTACCGACTAATCCTCCAGTAAACTGTCGTAGGATTGATCAATCAACTCTAGTAGTAAGATGGGCAACATATTCTACTTCCCATTATGAGACTATAATTCTCAATCCATCAAAGAGAAGTTGATGATAAAGAGTATGGTGATAAAATATATTACTAAATAATAAATATATATCTATGTTATTCCAAACAATTATTATTTAATTTACAAGATTACACTGAATGAATGGTATGATGATGACCATTATTACACCAATACCATTGGTTGATGAGGCTCCTCAGGTAGCTCAACAACGATATTGTCTCCAGTTTTGACGATACCTCCTTGAAGAACAATGCTCATCACACCTCCCTTGCGATGTGTGATCTTGCCCTCGCCATCGTACTCGAAGCATGCCTTCATGAGCTCGGGCTCCACGTCATTCAGTTGACGACAGGGGTTCCTCAGACCAGTGAGCTGGATGATCGCTCCACCTGAGCCCAAGTGCAGCTTGGTGTTGACAGGCAGATCTTGGATGGCGAGGCCTCTGGTGGTGATGTTCTCGCCCATCTCACCAGGTTGAGCGGACTTTAGGAAGCCCTTTTCCTTGAGCTCATCGTGTAGCTCAGAGTGAAGGAGACATACTTGACGGATGTTTGGTGTCGTCGGGTTGATCTTTACACGTGTGAGATGTTGCACGTAGATACCAGCGTGTGCGTCTCCCTCTACTCCAAGACCCTGCAACAGATTGATCTCTGAATGAACATCCTTCTTCATGTTATGCTCTGCACTCTTGCATACTGCTATGATTGACATCCTATCTATCTTCTCTTCTCTGTTGTTATATTATATATTTGATTATCTATTTTGTTCTGTTATGAGTATAAGGTCTGAAGGTTGCTGATCAAAATAAGTAAGGTGCGTCATATCAGTCACCCACGCCCATCAGTTGACCTGTTCGCTCGGTTTCACTCCCCCGAAATATCTGATCACAGAGGGTCGGAATGATGGGGCGCGTGGGGTGTGATCCGGGTCCCGAACGTCAACCCTCTTTGCCCTCCCTCGAGCTTACCTTAAAACTCATCCATCATGTAAGTAATAATAATAAGTTATCTCTAATAAATATATACTGTATATTTATTGACAGACCAGTTAGCCTGGACACTGGACATATAGATTGTTATGATATGATGTTCTTCTTGTTATTGTTGTTGTTGGTTGTTGGTTATTATTTGTTATAATTATTCGGGGAGTTGTTGGATTGGATTAGATTGGATTGGAATGGCTGTAGCAATCAACCATGGGTCGGAGCGATGGACTACTTCTAACTGATGTGGACTCGCACTGCATGTTGGTGTTCATTGTGATAGAATGGCATGTTTATCGTCTGGATGACGTCGCTACCATCAATGGGTGACGTGGTAGTCTGATAAGACTTGGATGCGCCAACACCAACTGCAGACTCGTCAACATATCCATATATGTTGCTACTGCTGTTGTTACTGTTGTTATTAATATTATTAGAGTCGGTTATGTTGTTGCCAGGTGTATTTGAAGTATCGGTGTTGGACAAGCTATTATTATTGTTGTTGTTGTTGTTGTTGAGGTTGCCGAGCATGGGCTGCGGCAGTGGTGGAGGGTTGCCAATGATTCTTATGTTGTTGTTGTTGATGTTGATGTTGTTAATATGATTGTGAATGGTGGACGGTGAAGATGACGACGACTCCATTGTTATCGAAGAGTCACCAACACCGTTTGGCTTGTGCTGCTGCATCAACAGCTGTTGGTGATGATGGAAGCCTAGGTTGTCGGTGACGAGGTAGGGCTCAGCGCCCATGAAGTCATCGTGCGCCATCGTGGCCGAGGTCATCGAACGAAGGTGATGTGGGAGCTGATGATGGCCTACATCTGGTGGCGTGGCGCCATATGTGTAGTCGAAGCCATTGATCTTCATCTCGTTGATCAGCTCCTTCTTCATGGTCTCGAGATGCTGCTGCTCCTGGTGATGATGCTGCAGCTGCTGAATCAACTCCTGCTTCTTGCCCGGCAGAATCTTGATGTGATTGGCACCGCCGCCGCTGGTAACAGACAGTGATGTTGATGATGTATGATGAGGGCCACTGAACTCTCGCGACTTTTTGGATTCCTTCTTGGCCTTGGCACATGATGATGCTTCGTCCAAGGGCGAGCTTGAGCCCATCTCAACACTCTTTGGCTTCTTCTTATAGTCGATGAGTACATTATTACTGCTACTGTTGCTGTTGCTGTTGTTGTTGCCAATGGTTGGCACCTGAACATCCTTCCTCTTCTTGTTGGCTCCAAGCTTTGAGTCATCCACACTGCGGGAGGGTCCACTCTGCTTGCCAGCGCTGTTGACTGCGCCGGCGCCCATCGACGAGGGACCCGTTGCCGATGACGACATAAAGTTGTGCAATGGCGATGACTGAGAGTGTGGCGAGTGCATGGACATGGAGGATGGTGATGCCGTGGATGGATGTATAGGGTACTGTCCAAACGCATTGGCATAGGCCTGTTGCTGAAGCTGTAACTGTTGTTGTTGTTGTGGATGCAGCTGTTGTTGTTGTTGTTGCTGTTGCTGAGGATGTGGCTGTGGCTGTGGCTGAGGGATATGAGCTGCCGAGCTGTAGAACTGATAAGAGTTGGGCATCATGGAGGAATACTTGTGCATGGGTGAGGAGACACCAGCTGCCGGGGCGGTGTAGTGATAGGCTGTGTGATAAGGTGAGGGCATTGATTGTTGTTGATGCTGCTGTTGCTGTTGTTGTTGTTGTAGATGAAGTTGCTGCTGTTGTTGTTGAAGTTGTTGTTGTTGCGGGTCGGACTGCATGGCGGCCATGTCCATGGGATGAGGCAGACTGTACATGGGACTGGCAATGAAGTAGGGCAACGGGATGTTGTTCATTGGAGTCATGGGGTGCGCCTCGACGGGGAAGTGTGACATGTCCATCATGCCTGGATCGATAGGTGATGAGAAGTGCGAGGGTATGCCCGAGTCGATCGTGTGCTGCAAATGTGTTACAGGTATGGGGATGGGCGACGATTGGTACATGGCGGCAGGGTGTCCGACACTCTTACCGCTGCCATTGGTGTTGCTGTTGTTGGCGCCAGTGTGGTGGGTCTTGGGTTTGATGTCCGCCGCCTGGTTCCCAATCAATGCTGAGTTCGTCGTCGTCGTCGTGGTCGAGTGAAAGGGCACCGCGGGGATGGGTGGATGGTGTTGCTGGTGGGGATGGTGACTAAACGATCCTGGAAGGCCTGGAGGCTGTGCAATGGTATGATGGGAATGCGGAAACGACGAAATGCCTCCTCCGCCCTCCGTCTGCCCGCCTGCGGCAAAGGGGTGCGCATGCGGATGCGCTGCGCCAAATGCCGTCATGGGCAGTGAGCTCGGGCTAGAGTTTAAATATGTTTGTTGTTGTTGGCCACTCAATGGAGAGGAGCTTAGCTGTTGTTGATGTTGATGATGTTGTTGTTGCAGATGCTGTTGTTGTGGATGATGAGACGCCTGCTGGAAGTACACCCTCTTTGAAGGGTCCAGGAATGGTGGATGTGACGTGCTTGGCATCAGTAGTTGTTTGTTGTTATTGTTGTTGTCGGACTGTTTGATGTCGCTCCTATGCCGTTTCTTCTTTTGCGACGGCTTGATCAACTCTGCTGGTGTCTTTTCGTTTGTGGACGAGGACTCGCAGTCGTTGGGACTCTCGTCCGAGTCGTCGCTCTTGCGCGGCACGCCACCGTTGACGCGCGACAGGTACTCCTTCTTCAGCTTGAGCAGCGGGACGTTGCCCTCGGTGACGCGCACTGTGCCCCAGCCACTGCAGTTGTTGCCACTGATGGTGCGCGTCCAGTGTGTCGGGTTGATAAAGGTGGTGCCGTCAGTGGTGTGTATCTCGCCATTGGTGTCGACGTAGCCGCAGTGTTGTACGCCGCGGTAATTGTAGCGCACCTGAGTGTTGACCTTTAGCAGGCCATTATTTATCAGGTCGAGCAGTGAGACGTTGTGTTCACTGATTGCCATCTCTCTTTCATGAGTTATATTATGGGATAATAAGTTTGTTTGATTGTTTGATTGTTTGGAAGTTCGGTGGGGTGGTGTGTTGGGGTGATTGATGTGATTGATGGATGGATGGATAGTGATGGATTGGATTGATTGGTTATATGGGTTATATAGGCGATATATATATTATATGTATGGACAGTGTTGTTGTATGTATATTTGTTATTAGGGATACAGGTTGGTATATATATATATATTTTAAGGTTGGGATGATGGAGGTGATGGTGAAGTTGATGGTATATATTTTTGTTGATGGTGAGGGCAGAGACCGGACTGGACTGGTCCACCTGGTGGAATAAATAGGTATATTTTGATTGATGGATTGATGGATTGGATATTTGATATTTGGCTAAGCTGCAGGGTCTTTACAAATGCATGGTCTCTGGAGGTTATTGGGATGTGCGGGGAAGGGGATGTGGAAGTGATTGGATGAATGGATGGATAAATGTAGGGAAAAAGGTTGGTGGATGGATGGATGAAGTGATGGATAGATGGATGATATATATAACTAAGTGTCGATCCAGAACAATCTGGTGATGAATCCTCTTGCGAGGGTGGGAATAGTATATAAATACTATTGGTTTTAAGTCGGTATTAAGTTAGTACATCATGGATTGATTGATGGATGGTGGAATATTAAAAAAATACATACAATTACAGTCAAACCAACCAATCCAAAATGATTATTTCCTCTTCGTCTATTCAATCAATCTTGACTTGACTTGAATCGAATCCTGTTCACTCCCTCTCTCTCTCTCGATCGCTCGCTCGTCAATGGTGTGTCCTCTATTTCCGCCGATGAGACTGCTTGGATGGAATGGCTGTGTCCTCCTGTGTAATGTTTTTTGATCTTCTGCCTCTGCCTTTGCCTCTGCCTGCCTGCCTTCCTTGCCTGCCTCTCTAATTGTTATTCCAACTAAATCTGTTTGTTGTTTGTTTGTTTGTTGTTGTCTAATTGTAAGGTAATGTATGAGTTATTAATGAACAAAGTTGTTGATTGGTTGATTGATTAGTGTTTGTTGGTTGGTTGGTTTGTAATGAGAAGAGAATGATGGTGATGGTGTGTGGATGTTGATGATAGGTCCGAGTTTGTGTGTGAGTGATGAGTGAGTGTGTGTGAGAGGGTGATGAGCAGTAATATGATCTACGGAATATTTGTTGTGATGCTCACTATCTATCTCTCTCTAAATTATCCAATCACAACCTACCAAACAACCTAGTCAGCCAGTCTGAACAACTATGAAAATTCTGGACGGTAGGATGTGGAAGTGGAAGTGGAAGGAAGTGGATGTGGATGAAGTGTTATATGTGTGTGTGAGGTGGAAGTGGAGAGTGATGATGAATGGATGGATGGATGGATGGATGGTTGTTTGACTGGTTGATGATGATGGACTAAACAATTACCAATATGCCAATGCCAATACAATCAAACTAAACTAAACAAAACAAAACAAAACAAATGATGTGTAACATTATTATTAGGTTGTTGATGTTGTTGTTGTTGTTGGATACGCTTGATGCTACTTCGTGTGGTTCATTCATTCATTCATTCATTCATACTATGTGTGCAGTCAACAAATATACAAATTAGATGGCTACCACTGTCATACACTTGTGCTGGCATAATTCAAGCAAGCATATAGTAGTTGTTGTTGTTGGTATTGGTGTTGGTTGATGATGGATGGTTGTTGTTGTTGATGATGATGATGGCTGCAGTCAATCAGTCAGTCAGTCAGACCAGTCCACAACAACAAATACTCTACAATCAGATTGGTTGATTGAGGGAGGGTGTGGGCTGATGGTGGCCATACACATCATCTTAAATTATGCTGTTGCCAAGTCTACATAAAGATCGGCAACATTGAGAACGGCCTCTCATTCTCTCAATCAATCCTCACATTCATTCATTCTCTTCTCAATCAATATTGTTGTTGAGTGGAGATGGAAAAGTATGTATGTGGAACCGTGGATTGAAACATGTAGAAGTGGTAGAGAGTGTGCGTGGATGGTCGCTTCATCCGTGGTTGCTGTGATTGTGATTGTGATGTGATTGTGATTGTGATTATTGTGTGTGCTTGTGTTGGGGGTGGGAAATGATGCACAAGTTGGAAGCGAGGGTAATTCAAGAGTAGAGTTGTGAATAAGCATGAGAGAGTGAGTAGATTCTGATTGGTTTGTTTGTGATATGTGTTATATGTTGTTATGTCTCCGGTTATGGATGTGCGATTGCGTGAACACACAATCACTCAATCAAACAATCAATCACTTATACTAACACACACACACATTTGGCAAAGGATACACTTGATTGTTGATGTGATGAGGATATTGGCAATATTATGTGTGAGGTGTGAGTATTGATTGCTTGTGCTTGCTGGTACACACAAGCAACAGGCCCTCTGGAATGTTTCCTCTCATAAATGCAGGGGTGGATAGAGGTGATGATGATATTGATGATGTTGTTGTTTGTTACTGGCTGTTGAATGACACAATACAGGCCTAAACTGATTGTTGCTACAATATATTGTTGTTGTTGTTGTTGTTGTTGTTGAAGTGAATAGGGTGGATGTTGAGATTTAACGGAGGTAATATCACACCAACAACCCACTTCCACACTTGTGCGATTGACTGAGTGGGGGCTTGTTGGCTTGACTTTGCTTTGTTGTTGACTGAAATACTGTGGCTGACTGACTGACTTGATGACTGGGAAAAGATAGCTGGCTAGCTAGGCTGGAGTTTGATTGGAGTTGGACTGATGATGATAGTGGTGTTGGTTGGTACCTTTGGATTATGAAACTGGAGAGTGACCGAACTGACTGACTGAATGACTGACTGGCTGACTGGCTGGCTGACTGGCTGAATTGATATGGATAATGGAATGAATGTTTGATTGAAAGAATGAATGAATGAACGGAATGAATGAATGAATGTTTGGTTGAGTGAGCACCTCTGTAGTACAACAACAATAATAATTATACAACACAATATATAGAGTTGACCGCTTGCTCAAGTGGAACCCAATGCATTCCAAGTTGTATCGCTTGGTGTGCGTACGTGTGTACGGCGTATATGTGTATATGTGCTTGTGTTTGTGTTGTTATAATATGAACATACACACACACATATATATAACAAATACACACTCTGCTCTGGATTTAATCCAATCCATATTTGTATATATAATGTATATGTGTAATCATAATCGATCCAAGGGCATGGACAACTTACAACCAAAATACAATCAGATCCAATCACTGATTGCCACCTAATATTATTATTATTATAAATAAATAAAAGGTATTGGTGTTTGATGTTTGGTGTTTGGTGTTGGTGTGATTGATGTTGATATTGATATTGATAATGTTGTATTGGCTGTATCCTGTATTCTTATTCATACCTTGTATAATATTATATGTTATCGCGATATATTCTCTGTTGCTCCTATGCTGTAACTTGATGTTTGGTTTATAAGTCAGTCAATCAGTAAGTCACAACCTTATCTTGTTCAAAAGATTGAATGATCGATTGATTGAATGAATGAGTAATAATATATATATGTATTATGTATCTCTGATCAGGGGTCTTTCAGATGTTGTTGAATGAATGAATGAATGAAATGAATATGTTCGATACGCGCGCGACTGTTGGAATGGTCGAACGAAAGTGGTGGTGGAATTCTAACACGAGGTAAGGTCAAGCAGTCAGTCAGACTGACGACGACCGTTGTCTGATGATCCACCAAGATTCCAACAAAATAAAATCGTCTCCTGATTCTTGCCCCATCAACAACATCATACATACAAACTAAGAAAGAAAGACAGAAACAAAACAAATCGTCCATTGGATTCTCTCACATCATGATGGGAAATAAGTTAAAAATGTGTGCTGGTGATGTGATTGATGGGAGATATCTCCCGCCAACCTAATGTATGAATGAATGAATTAACAAACAAGTATGCATCAACAAACAAAGGCAAGCAGAAGTGAGCAAGAAACAAGCAAGCAAGTTACGGAAGAAAGTAATAGCTTGGTATGGATTTGGAAGGCTACCGACGGTCGGGCGATGTCCTGGTTGCTTTGCAGTCTGATTCATCATTAATGAAAACACAACAACTTTAAAAATTAAAAAAATGGGAGATGTTTTGGTGATTGATAGGTCCGGGCTGATTGGATGATGGGTGGGGTGGCTCGCACGAGGGAGAGTGGACCACTTTCGTACGTTCTGTTTTGTGTCTGTGTGTGTTTTGGATGGATGGCGTCCTGATTGGATGATGGATGGTTGGATGGATCGATGATGAGGCTATTCACCAACCATTGGGTGGAGTATGACCATCGAGTAATGACTAATGACTGTTCTCGGTCCGCCAAGAAGACTACCTGATTGTGGCGCCGGCGCTTCTTCTATGACTGGCCTACCAACAACATCCGTCTACACGATCAGACATATGAGTGTGTGTGTGTGGTTGTGGAAGATTGCAAAGTTTGCTGCTGACTTTACTACTTCCGTCTCTGCCGTCATTATTGTTTTCAGATACTTTGGTCCAATACTCAATGCCGAAGTATCTTACCAACTTGTTGTATCATTTATATGTGTTTGATTGGTTGGGTGTGGATGATGATGATTGAAGTGACTGTGATTATTTGATTGATTGATTGTGTGTTTATACCTACAATGCGTTTGATTGAATGATTGAATGAATGAACGTGGATAGTACTGCTGCTGATATTGATTGATTAATGTTGGTGGGCGTGCAATTAACGGAAGATCGAATCAATTAAGCATCGTCCTCTTCGTCTTCTTTGCAATTATTTGTTGTTGTTGATGTGTTCCTGTATCGTATCAAGTAATCTATCTACCTAATATGAAATAAGAAGTAGTAATAGTAATAGTACACTATGTTATATTATTGTTATTGGTGAATGAATGTGGATAGTGGGCCTGATCTGAATTAGATAGCTGGCTCCAACAATATGAATGAGGTAACAATCACCAACAACAACAACAACAAAATGAAGTTGCAATATCTACTGCCTCCCCCACCTCCTTCTTCTCAGGATGAGGCGGTGATTATCAGGAAGGACAACAATCACCTGATCTTCTGTGGACAGCCATACGCCCCCCATTGTCCCCACTACCAACCTATCAGCAACACAGAGTCACTCTCACACACTGGCCTCAAACATAAGGTCGGCTCCTTCCTCTTTAAGTAGACAAGTTCTAATTTGTTAGTTGATTGTTGTTGGGTGTCTTTGATAATTGAATATGATTAGGGGGCGACACGGCACAATGAAAGAGCCTCTGCATCCAGTGTCCTTGTGTCAGCCATGATATGACCCCCTGAAGTGTGGAGGTAGTGAGCTCGAGTAGAATAAGTTTGGACAGACCGCACCTGATCCATCACCAAAAATGGCTGAGATGCAAAATCTGGATCACACATTTCACTGATCAGTTCACTGAAGCGTTATTGGACTGGCTGACCATCCGACCTCCACCCCAACACGAGATGCATGGGGTGATCATTTTGATCAAGTCCTCAGACTTGAGTGTGGTGTAGGCAGGTTTGGTTTGTTGGGGAAAATGGGGAGGTATGTTGGGTTTGATGATGAAGTCATTGAATGATTGAATGATTGAATGGATGTAGCTCATGAGTCCCAATCTTCCCGCCCCAACAATGAAGTAAGTAAATAAGTAGTCAGGAATGACAGTAATTAATACCTTGCACCAAAAGAGATAACAACAACATGTCCGAGATGTACGGAGATGTACAATGATGTTGATGTTGATGATGATGGTAAGATAAGATCACATATAAATACATACATGGTTGAGGTTGGCACGCACACGCACATGCACGCGAAGTAACTCATGAGTTATGGCGATTTATTCCATAATGGTCCTCATCTTCTTGATTGTTGGATCATCCGCTCCATCGTAGTCTTCATCATCATTTTCTAAACCTCCAGACATCTTCAATCTCTTCCTGTCAATAATAGTAGAGTTGGTAGTTATGGTGGTTGATGACGATGATGATGGGTCTGTAGTGATCCAAGGATGATTCAATGCCTCCTTGATTGTAATACGCTCATTTGGATCAACTGTCAATAATCGTTTTACCAAGTGTTGAGCTGCCAATAATGTTGTTAGTATGGTCATCCATCATTCACACTCCATACTTCTTCCACTTACCATTTTTTGATATCAATGATTCATTCCAAATATGTTCTGGATACGATATGTCTCCTGACATTATCTGTGTAAATATTGTTGGTGTGGATGTCATCTGATCAGAGTCATCGTCGAAAGGTGGATCGCCACTCAATCTATACATGTGTTGGGATGTGATGGTGTCAGTGATGAATGAATGGTAGTGATCGAGGCCATGGACACACTCACATAACATATAACAGTGCACCAAGTGACCATGCATCACATGAGAATCCATAACCTTTGTTAAAGTCTGCCACTGCGTAACTCTTGGTCTTTGATACAATAACTTCTGGCGCTATATTGGATTGATTGGATTGAGTGTTAGTGATCGGATGAATGATTGAATGAGGCGAATCATACCAATATAGAGTGGCGAGCCACATAGTGTCTTGGCCAACTCTCCTTGACCAATTACACGTGCCAATCCAAAGTCGGTAACCTTGACATGTAGTGGATTGGCCTGGTCATAGTCAAACAGGATGTTCTCAGGCTTGAGGTCACGATGTG
The DNA here is from genome assembly GCF_000787575.1 of Acytostelium subglobosum LB1. NCBI lineage: Eukaryota > Evosea > Eumycetozoa > Acytosteliales > Acytosteliaceae > Acytostelium > Acytostelium subglobosum. The sequence goes on along the minus strand of NW_012236531.1, from coordinate 559,880 downwards.
CAATTCCAAGTGAGTGCAGATACTCCACAGCCTTGAGCAATTGAATGAATATCAGTCTGGCATCACTCTCGCTCAATGATCCGTCATTCTCCAGCTTCTCATATAACTCGCCTCCAGTGGCCCTGTGTGATGGGATGGATGGCAATGTGAGTGATTGGATGGACCTTGGACCATGATGTAAACTTACAACTCCATGACGATAAAGACATGTTGATCACTCTGGAATATTTCATGGATATGTACAATGTTGGGATGTCTGATTGAGCGTAGGATGTCAATCTCGCGATTGAGTTGGTTCATGTATCTTGGGTTGCCTTGGTATTTGGCCAAGTCAATGTCCTTGATTGCCACCTTTGTGGCGTTGTTCTTGTTCACGCCTAGATAGACCACGCTGAATGTTCCACGACCCAGCTCACCAATGATATCATAGTCGGTCAATATCTTCTTCCTGGCGAGTGTCTGCCACACCTGCTGAGGTAGTTTCTGATCCAACTTCATATCCCTGAGCATGTATGCCAATTGATTGTCCGTCGATGCGCTGGCAAAACTGATTGTATCTCCATTCTTCACAACTTGCAGGTTGCCACGTCCAACAGGTCTTCCATTGACGAATGTACCATCTATGATTGATTGATTTAGTGAGTGAGTATGAGTGATTGGAACGATTCCAGATGTTGATTGATCGAGTATGCATACTTGTACTCAGGTCTTGAATGAAGATGGAGTCATTCCTTTTGAATAGACGACAGTGCTTGGCACTCACTACCATCTCTGGTATGGTCACGTTGCATGTCTTTAGACGGCCGACGACCAAGGACTCTTCGGATAGTTTGACAGTGGATACCTTGTCACCAAGTGATAGCAACTCTCCCCATATCTGTGAAGTATCAGTAGCACCCTGTGACGATGATGATGTATTGTTATTGTTGTCGTTATTATTGTTATTGTTGTCATCAGAGATAGAGGTATCTAGGGCTGGTGCTTGTGTTGGGCATATGTCATCATCTTCATCATTGCCTATATCCGATAATGATAATGGTCTTCTCTTTATCGGAGTGACATCTACTGAAGAGTCATCCAACATATTGATTGATTGAGTAGTTGATCTATGTATGTATGTATGATTGATTGAGGGAGTGAACTTGATCAGTTTCATTCATTGTTAGATGTGTTTTGTAAACATGGTCATCAATTAAAATGGCGCCAACTTCGTGGAAACAATCAGATTCGTTTTCCCTTACTTGGTATTAATTAATGTTTGACACACACTGGAATCATTCCAAATCAATCTCAATATTATATGGTACCAGATCAATCTGATTTATTCCAAATCATTCCGATGAATGAATGAATGAAGATGATATCAAGTCATGTGAATAATGAGCTTGTGTGAATGAATGAGCGAGCCAACCATCATCGATGTTACAGTAGTGGCTTGACCAACTCGCTGAAGCAGAGGTTATCAAGTTTGGGTCGATCATTCTTGACAGTGTTGTTGAATGGAATGAGCAGACCGGTTGCTTTGTAGCCCATGGCATTGTACCACGCCAGCAGTTCATCACGTGTTGAGATGACGTGCAGGACAGCGCGATCTGCATGCCACATCGTCTTGACATACTCCTCGGCCAACTTGAACAGCACGCCACCCACGCCATTGCTCTGCATCGATGGGTCGACACCAAACATTCCAATCATTGCCGATGTCTCTGTTGCATTGTCTCTCTCGATCTTGATCGTTCCAACAATCTCCCTCTGCTGGCCCTCCTCCTCTGGCATGGTCTCCACCAAGAATATGCACTTTACATTCTGATCAGATGACAATTCCTTCTCCAACAATGGTTCAGTTATCCTTCTGCCTTCCACCAAGTGAGACTCTGTTGTCCATGGGTTTGCGCCATCCTTGCCTCTATAAGCCCAATTGATTATTTGTGCTGTGTTGTTTGTTACATGTTAGTCATTCATTCATTCACTCGTACGCTCAATCAATCAATCACTCAATCAAAGTAAGTACTTACTCAAACGATCAACATCTCTGACTTCAGCACGTCTAGCATAAAGCTTAAGATTCTTCTTTGTGTAAACAACGTTGTTCAAGACTGATAATGAATCCATTTATATCTCTATTCTTCTTCAAACAATGACTTCTGATCAATCAATCAAAGTTATTTAAGTAATGGTATAAGTAATATTATAAGTATAATATAAATATAGTTTATAGTTTCAGAATTGAAATGAACATTCTTTCGGAATGTTCCGTCGTCGATCTCATCTTGTTCGAACACATTTTAGTAAAATATGGTCGTTGTGGGCGAGGTCAATGGAAGACTAAATATCTGTTTTACAATCATAGGTCAAACTACAAATGTAATAACATTAACTTATTATTACATTGATGATAGCTTTCATATTAAATCAACCAATGTATCATCTTGATAACATCATTGGTGTTTTAGAAAACCAAAGTGTCGTATTCTATATATTGATGACGAGTTATTAATACAAGGTAATAAGGGATAATGATTCAATTCTTATGTGATGATGCCAGCCAGCTAGCATCACCTTCTAAAAGGTGGGTGGTCCAACAACCAACCAAACAATCTCATTATTCAGAGTCGACTATGCCTCGCTTGGACCGGCTCGCTCCAAACACACGCACTTCACTTGTCACACACCAATAACACCACGAATTAGTGAGATGTGGGGGTGAATCCGTAACCCCGAACAGACGAAACAAACACACCTGAGAGAGAGAGCCAGACAACAGAGAGAAATGAAGGAATGAACATTTAGTTCAGTCAGTTCATTTATTAATTCATTCATTTCGCCAATCATACATCATCCATCAGATGATCATATCATCCTCCTCTTCTTCCTAAGTTTAAAACACAAGTACAAGTAGTAGTTGAATAGGTCATTCATTCTTATCAATGCAAGACTGAGTGAGTTATAAGATCTTAATCACACGCGCAACCATCATATCTCCTAAAGATTCAATCTTATCAATTTCTCGGAAACGTCTACAACAACTTAAACAACATCAACAAAGAAGGAGACTCCGCACCATTGGTACCACTCAGTACTTAACATTGGTACTCGACCTTGAAACCGGGAAACATCCGACAAGTCTTCAACGAATTGATACACATATTTAAACACTTTGTCCATCCATCTTGGGCATAAGCAACAACAACAACAACAACATCTTAGACGCCGACCGAAGAACTAAGAAAGCCTCGGTCCGTCAACAACCTTAACTTTCCCCATCCATCCATCCATTCAATCAAACATGTCGTCTTCCTACGTATCGCTCAATGCTTTGGGCACGTCCAAAGATGATTATGTATGTGTCCAATCAATCAATCAATCATTCAATCTATGAACCTAGACCTTGTCTAACATACTTGTATTCCAAATATCTTTGACAATGTAGAAGACCAATCCAGAGGAGAATGCCAACATCTTCTCGATTATAACATTCCACTTCATGTCGAAGCTGATGAAGATTGGTGTAAAGAAGCCTTTGATGAGTGAGGATGTCTATCCTATATGTCAATGTGATAAGGCTTCAACACTCTACGAGTCATTCCAGCATTACTGGAATCCACATACATCGACCACCCAAGACAAGTACAAGGGTCGCTCACTACTCGGAGCACTCAACTCTGAGTACGGCTGGAAGTTCCATACAGCCTTTCTTCTCAAGCTTGGTGCCGACGCCAGCGAATACGTCTATCCACTGATGATCTATAAGTTGGTATGTCTCATTTCTTTATTCAATCAATCAATCAAATATGGATTGCTAACCATTTGACCTGGCCTGGAACTATTCCAAAAGACCAACTTTGTGGAGGACAAGGACGAACCATACTGGCATGGTCTGGTATACACAGCCTTCCTTCTATTGGCCTACTTGCTCAACACATTCTTGTTGGGCCTGTGGGAGTATAGAGTATATCGTGTAGCCTTCAACGTTAGGTCAGCCCTGACATCAGCCATTTATAAGAAGTCTGTAAGTATAATGTCCATTCATTCAATCAATCAATCATCCTCTAACTTCTCCTTCCAATCAATCACATGATCAATGACATGATCAATATTAGTTATCTATATCCAATGCCACTAGAGAGAAGGATAACAAAGGAAAAGGAAACCTTGTTAACCTTATCACAGTGGATGTGGACGCCGTTGCCGCCATGATCGAGTTCGTCCACTTTGCAATGACCATCCCATTCCAAATGCTCGGTATGTCCATTTCCATCTCACTCCACCTCACTCCACTTCACATCAACTAACATACAACAATCAATGGCTTAGCATCCGTATATCTACTCTATAGACTACTTGGCTACAGTGCACTGATAGGCTTCAGTACACTGTTGCTGTTCGTCCCCCTGAATATCTACTCTGCCATCAAACAGTCTGACCTTGCCACTGAAGTGATGAAGAGAAAGGATGTCAGGACAAGCCAGGTCGCCGAGGCCATCAATGTAAGAACTACCCACTCCCTCACTCCATCCTCCATCATCATTGACTAACCAACAACATGTAGAGCATAAGAGTACTCAAGTTCTACGGATGGATGAAGTTGATGTACGACAGGATCATGATGTTGCGTAGTGAGGAGGTCAAGCAGTATAGGAAGATGTTCATCTTCAACTCATTCCTATATCTGTTGTGGTTCCTACTTCCAGACTTTGTAACAGTTACCACCTACTGTGTCTACGCACTCTTTGGCAATCAATTGGACATGAGCATCATCATTGCCTCCCTATCACTATTCTTCATCATCCAATTCCCTCTAAGGTATGTCATGTTATGAATGATCAACCAACCACTCTATGACTTTGCCTAACCTCCACTCCATCATATAGTCTGTTACCACATGTCATTGCTACTACATCAGTATCAATGGTGTCTGTTAGGAGAATAGAGACATTCCTCAGGAACAAGGAGTTGGAGAAGCCATTCGAATCATTGTCGGGTACAACATCATTTGGAACTGTTGACCCGGACTTTGAGACCAAGAACCTGGCATTGTCCATCACAGACGCATCCTTCATCTGGAAGGAGGTCGATGCTGTTGATGAGGAGGACGATGAGAGTGGCGACGACAAAGACAAAGATGACTCGGCCTCCAAGTCAAAGAAGAAACAATCTTCCAAAGCCAAGGGCAAGGGCAAGGACAAGGATGAGTCCAAGCAAAACCTACTCATCAATGACGACGTCAGCATCAACAATCGTGATGGCTTGGACGATCCATTCAAGGTGGAGGAGTCCTGTCTCACAGACATCACTTTGAGCGTGCCACAAGGATCGCTCACAGTCGTCGTCGGTCCAGTGGGTAGTGGCAAGAGCAGCTTGTTGTCCGCAATGCTCGGAGACATGACCGTTGTCAAGGGCGGTTTGTCACGTATTGGAACAGTGGCATACGTTAGCCAGCTCCCATGGATAATGAACGGAACTCTACGCGACAACGTGCTGTTTGGAAGCGATTACGACGAGGAGAAGTACCAACACACACTAAATGTCTGCTCATTGCAGCCGGACATCGAGCTTCTTGCCAAAGGCGACCTGAGCCAGATTGGCGAGAAGGGTATCAACCTGTCCGGTGGCCAGAAGATGCGTCTGTCCATCGCCCGTGCTGTCTACAACGACGCTGAGATACTCATTCTCGATGACCCACTTGCCTCTCTCGACATCCACGTCGCGCAGTCTGTGTTCCAGCAGGCCATTCTCCCCCTGGTGCCCAAGAAGACCGTGATCTTGGTCACACACCAGCTGTTCCCACTCGAGTTCTCGAGCCAGATCATCACGATGAGCGATGGCCGCGTTGAGAACATTGGCAAGTACGACCAGCTGTCTAAGGAGAGCTGGGAGATCTACCAGTTCAAGAACGCCGAGGCCAAGAAGGAGGACGAGGCGCGCAAGGAGAAGGAGAAGAAAGACGAAGAGGAAGAGGAAGAAGAGGACGAGGACGACGATGATGACCTCATCATCGAAGAGGAGAGGAACACTGGTAAGGTCACCTACAAGGAGTACCTGACCTACCTCGGAAAGATTGGTGTCGGCTTTGTATCCATGACGTTCATCCTGTCGATGGTGGCACCTGGCCTATCTGTGTTTGGCAACTGGTGGCTCACGCATTGGTCACAGGAGTGGGATAAGAAGGACCATCCCTCGCTGCTCTACTACCTCGGCATCTACTTCCTGTCATCCATTGGTATGTCGTTGTGCGTCTTCCTCATCTCGCTGCTCAGCATGTTTGGTGGTCTGTCCGCCAGCCAAGGCTACCACAAGCAGGCGCTGGACCACGTGCTCAACTCACCCATCCAGTTCTTTGACCAGAACCCCTCAGGACGTATAATCAATCGATTCAGCAAGGATGTCAGCAAGCTGGATGACGCGCTGCCCAACTCTATGCGCAGCTCCAACGACTCATTCATGAGAGTGATGGCCATCATCATAATGATCGCCATCGCATCGCCAATTGTCCTCGTCCTGTTGATACCCATTGCCATCTGCATGTGGGTGCTCAAGAACTGGTTCATCAACAACGCGCGAGAGCTACAGCGTCTCACATCGGTCACTCTCTCCCCGGTCATCTCGCACTTTACCGAGACATTGTCAGGTCAGCAGATCATCCGCGCCTACTCATCCTCAGACAGATTCCTCAAACTCATGATGGACAAGGTCGATGAGAACACACGTATGACCATCTCAGAGGAGTGGGTCAGCCAATGGGCATTCCTCCGACTTGGAATCCTGTGCTCGGCGTTCGTCGCATGCACCGCCCTCTCAGCCACATTCCTCCGTGGCCATCTCTCGCCCGCACTTATCGGCCTTGCTCTGTCCTACGCCGTTACCATGACTGGCGAGCTCAACTGGATGTTTGTCCAGTTCACACTCGTCGAGACTGAGATGAACAGTGTTGAGCGTCTTCAACACTATTGCGATCTGACAAAGGAGGCCCCTGCCTTTGTCAAGGACAACCAGGTGCCCCCATCATGGCCCAACGCAGGCAGGATAACATTCAAGAACTACTCCATGAGGTACCGTCCCGAGCTGCCACCCTCACTGTCCAACATCAATCTGTCGATCGAGCCAGGCTCAAAGGTTGGCATATGCGGTAGAACTGGAGCAGGAAAGAGCTCACTACTTCTCGGTCTGTTCAGGCTGGTCGAGTCCAGCGAGGGATACATCGAGATCGATGGCTACGACACTTCCAAGATCGGCCTACAAGACTTGCGAACTCAAATGTCCATCATCCCACAGGACCCAGTGTTGTTCGCAGGCACACTACGCTACAACCTTGATCCATTCGACAGCTCGACAGACTCTGAGATCTGGGACATCCTGGAGCGAGTTCACATGAAGGATAAAATCAAGAGCCTTGACGCACTGGTCACAGAGGACGGCGGCAACTTCTCGGTTGGACAACGTCAGTTGTTGTGTCTGGCTGGCCAGGGCATTGCTCAGGAAGTCCAAGATCATTGCGCTGGATGAGGCGACGGCTGCCGTGGACATGGAGACAGATGAGGTCATTCAAAAGACCATCAGAGAGCAGTTCCATAACTCAACGGTGATCACCATTGCACATAGACTCAATACCATTGTCGACTATGATATGATTGTGTTGATGAGTGATGGACGTATCAAACAGGTTGGCAAACCATCTGAAGTGCTCCAACTCATGGACTCCCCAACCAACTCTTCGCCAAACCTACCATCACTCTCCACGGCACCCAGTGACTCAACAGCCTCATCATCATCATCCCATAACATGATGCCAATCAAGGAGTCACTCATCTAATCGAATAAACTTGGATCAATATGTGTGGACACCTTTGTGTATGTTTATTGCGTGATTGTTGGAGTTGAGCTGAGCTGAGTGGTGTCCATGGATGCTGGCTGGTATGGTAAACATGGGCCTAGTCGTCGAAGCCATCACAGCCATCAAAGCCGTCAAAGTCATCATCTCCACATCCACAACCACATCCACAACCTCCACCTAGAGCCAGACCAAAGTTGAGGGCGACCCTACGACCAAAGCAACATGCAACCTTGTTGTTGGACTGGGATGATGTTGATGTGGCACCAGACACCACCGACGATGATTGATGGAGAGCACCGATTGGGTTGGCAATGTTCTTCAAGTTGGCTAAATAGTTGTGATGAATGAAAAGGTTGGTTAGACAATGGAATCATCCCTTAGTATCTGGTAAGAAAATACATACCAAGGACAGTCATGATTGATTGTTTAGTGGTAAATAATAATTAATAAGATAGTTTATAAGATAAAATATAGTTGTAGATGATGTTGTTGTTGTTGTTATTGTGATATATAATGTGATTGATCAATCATTATTTATACTTTACCTATTCTCCAAAGAAAGCCTGGTTGTGATCATCTGGAAAAGGTAATCATAACTAGGTAAAGTAGTAGAGTACTATTTAGGATTATATGTATAACTATGGATACAAAGTATTAATTTAGTTCTGGTTTACTTGTTTGGACTTTCACACTCACTAAACTACACTTTGATCATTATCAATCACAACCACACCCTCTTTTTCGATGCCATCAGAACAAGTATCTCTTTTTGGAACCTGTGTGGGAACTCTGAGGGGATGCGTGTGGGGGCCAGATTGATTGATGATGGCGATGATCAAAGAGGTGTCATGCTACTACATTCATTCATCCAATCATTCATTCAATGTTGATCAACCTAAGTCTCTAGAGATAGAGATAGAGATAACAACAATAATAATAATATATATATACACACAAACAAACAAACAATCAAAGATGATACCTTTAGTGACAATGGCCAAGATGGCCATAATATCAATTGGAGTATTATTTGTTACATTGTTGGCATCAATCATTCATTATTGGATATTAGTAGATAGTTATAGTGTTGGATTCATTACAATATGGTGTACATTGTTGATACCATTGATGATGTATATACTGCCAAACCTATATGCCAACCCCTTCCACTTTAGTCTGTTGACACTGCGCATCTTCCTCGACCTGATCCAGCATCACTACTTCCTGCTCACACACCTGCGCCTGCTCGATCGCTTCATCACTGTGTCTAATGGCGAGGTGGACGATCTGCGCCCAGAGACATACCGCGCGCAGTACGACCAGCTCGTTGGCAACATGGCCTTGCTCAAGACTTGGAAGGCCCACACGGCAACAGCCTCACCCGCCACACGACTAAGTTATCGCGTGATCGAGAGTTACTTGCAGCTGGTCATTCGCGGCTACGAGCTCATGCAGTACCCCGCGCCACTATACTTCAACCAGCCCGTGCTCTATAGCTGCAACCAGCTGTTTGGCGGCCATCTGGCCTTCATTGAGATACTGTCCAAGCAACAGATCGTGACTCTGAGCGACGCCTCGCGCTACATCCAACGAGTCAACAACTCTGGCCGCTATATCGATGGCCTGATTGCGGACCTGCGGGCGCGAGAGGAGCGTGGCATTATTCCGCCACGCTTCGTCGTGGCGGCAGCCATCAAGCAGATCGAGAGAAAGCTGCTGGCCAAGTTCGACAACAGCTTCTTCCTGATGGTCAAGTTTGCCAAGGATCTCAAGACATTGGAGGATGCGCGCAAGCTGACCCGCGCCGCCGCCAAGCACAACCTCATCACACTGGAGAATGCGTTGGTCAACGTCTTCATCCCATCGTTCCGCACACTACGCGACCACCTCAAGAGAATGCACGACACCAAATGCAACGACGACGATGGAATATGGAAGATCTCCGCTGGCGACGACGCCAACGACGCAGGTCGCGACGACCTCTACACATATCTCCTACGAGTCCACACTACAACAGACATGTCTGCGCAGGAAATCCATGAGCTGGGATTGAAGGAGGTTTCTCGCATCCGTGGCGAGATCATAGAGTTACTGCAAGATGAGTATCCGCAGTTGGCCAGCAAGCCAGATGAGTTTGGCGATATACTACGTGCCATTTACAAAGAGGAACGATTCCTCTACTCGTCCAACGAGGAGGGACGTGCCGCAATCATCAAAGACTACGCGGCCATCTTGGAGGACGTCGAGCATCGACTGCCCGGCCTCTTTGAATCTATGCCCAAGGCTCAAGTGCAGGTCGAACGAGTGCCCATCTACCGCGAGGAGAACGCTCCCATTGCTCATTACCAGCCGCCACCCATGGATAGGGTAAGTTGATTGATCCATCGAAAGATTAATCAAGGAATCATTCCACTCACCCACTCCTCTCCCCTCGCGTGTACAGAGCGCCAAAGGCATATTCTACGCAAACCTGCGAAGCACAGACACTCATACACGAATCAATATGAAGGATCTGGCCTACCATGAGGGCACGCCAGGCCATCACTTCCAGATTGCCACGGCACAGGAGCTAAAGGGCATCGATATATTCCGCCGCTTGCTAGTGCTGAATGCCTACGCTGAGGGCTGGGCACTGTACGTGGAGCGACTGGCCGATGAAGCCGGCTGGTACACCACCAAGTATGAGCGACTGGGCTTCCTTGCATTCGAGCTGTGGCGCGCCGTGCGACTGGTCGTCGACACGGGCATCCACGCATCGCAATACCGTTGGACGAGACAGCAAGCCATCGACTACCTCCAGGCCAACTCGGGCATCAACACGGCCGACTGTGTAAGTGAGGTCGAGCGCTACATCGTGTTCCCAGGCCAAGCCTGCTCCTACAAGATCGGTCAGCTGCGCATCGTAGAGTTGAGGACGCGTGCACAGACTCGTCTTGGTTCCAAGTTCTCGCTCAAACAATTCCACAGTGTTATCCTTGGGTCTGGAGCTCTGCCACTCGATATCCTTGATGATGTAGTCGAAGAGTGGATCATAAAGAATGAAGTGGCATAGGTGTAGTACTTCTGTCGTCGCTTCTATTGTATCTATCTTTCGTTCGCTCCATCGCTCGCATCCAACAATCATTTAATCATTCAATCAATGTTTGAGTATTACGCTATATTTATTCGATCAACAAGCATGTAGCTTGATCCAGTGCTGTTTAGTTGGTTGGTGTAGCTGGTTGCCTAAAATGTGCCGTCGTGTCAGTAACAATACATCGTTGATTCAATCATTCGTTCAATCATGTTTACATACTCTGATGTTTGGAAGATCTCTCGCAGGAACTTTGATTGAGGTCTTTCTGGTCTATTAACCTTTCTTCTATCCTCAGCGACCTTTTGTTGCAGTCTCTGTCTTCTAATGTTTCTATAATATCATCAACATCGAACCTATGTCAGTCGTTTGATTGGTCGATCGTTTGATCGTTTGATTGATTGATCACAGCTGTAAACATACCTAATTGAAGCGCTTGTAGCAAACTTCCTCAAATGAGCCACTGATGCAGCGAACATCTTGTATGTATATATATGTAGTGTGTAGTAATTGTTAAATAATGTAATGTGATCGAGTTGATGACCAAGTGTTGTCGTCAAACCTTTGACAAGAAGTGTTATTATGGGAGAAAATGGCTCATTGTAAAATTATTTCAAACTTTGGTGTGTGCAGGTCACCATCCACAACAAAGATCTGAACTTGATGTAGTTGGACGTGAGAGAGTCAATGTTAGATGATAAAACAGACAGATAGAGATACGTCAGAGATATTAATACATACATACATATATATCCTTTAGTTAATATATACGATTGATTGATTGATACTGTATAACTTATCATCATTCAATCAATCACACATCACATCACATTGCTGTTGGAGGTTCCAAACAGAAGATTGTACATTATGAATTAACAATGGATAACATCAACAACAACAATAACAACAACAACAATAACAATAATAACAATAATAATAATAGCAACAACAACAATGTTAGATTAACACATTCATCATCGATAGTTCATAATAATAATCGTACAACAAGTGTAGCTAGTGCTGTACCACCTGGTGTATTGGGTGCAAGTGGCTCAGATGGTAGTCTGGGGAGTAGTCATAGTAGTAGCAGCACTGGTAACAGTCCAGCTACTGGAAACACACCAACACATGGCAGTGGCAGTGGCAGCGGACATCACTACGAAAGACAACATCATCATCAACATCAGAGAAACCCTTCAATCAACATGAACAACAACAATAACAATCTCAAGAAGAAGGAGTATCCCAAGACCAAGGCGTTCTACACTGATGAGCGACATCAGGACAACGCCACGCCCGACCAAGCTCGCACCAAGATATCAAAGTGGAGAATGAGGGAGAGAGTAAGTACATGATGATTGGCACGACTTGAACATCACTCGCTCACTCACTCAATCAATCGATCAACCATAAACAGATGAAGACTGTTAGCGTAGCATTGGTATTATGTTTAAACATTGGTGTTGACCCTCCCGATGTGATCAAGACATATCCTTGTGCAAGGATGGAGTGTTGGATCGACCCACAGAGCTCACAGCCGCCACAAAAGGCACTGGACCTGATCGGAAAGACGCTGCAGGAGCAGTACGAGAAGTGGCAGTCAAAGGCAAGGTACAAGCAGTGTCTTGACCCAACGGTCGAGGAGGTCAAGAAGCTGTGTCTGTCGCTTCGACGCAATGCCAAGGACGAGCGAGTGCTCTTTCACTTCAACGGCCACGGCGTGCCAAAGCCGACAACCAACGGCGAGATCTGGGTGTTCAATCGCACGTACACACAGTACATTCCGCTGTCTATATATGAGCTGCAGACCTGGATGGGCACGCCATCCATCTACGTGTTTGATTGTAGTGCGGCAGGTCTGATCGTGAATTGGTTCAACAAGTTTGCGGAGCAGCGCGACAAAGAGGCAGAGCGCGCAATGGCCGCTGCCGCCCCACCAACGCCAAACGGCGCACCCCCTGGACAGCAGCAACAGCAACAACAGCAGCAACAACAGCCGGTCGGCTCACATCTTCACGATTGTATATTGTTGGCAGCTTGCTCAGCCAACGAGATACTTCCGATGAACCCCGACTTCCCCGCCGATATATTCACGGCCTGTCTCACCACACCGATCAGGATAGCGCTGCGGTGGTTCTGCTCGCACTCGATACTTATTGGCATCACCCCCGACATGCTTGATCGCCTGCCTGGCAACCTCAGCAGTCGCCGCACGCCCCTCGGCGAGCTGAACTGGATTTTCACGGCAGTTACTGACACGATCGCCTGGAATGTACTGCCACGCAACCTGTTCCAGAAGCTCTTCCGCCAGGACCTGCTCGTGGCCAGCTTGTTCCGCAACTACCTGCTGGCCGAGCGTATCATGCGCTCAGCCAACTGCACGCCTATCTCCTGCCCCAAGCTGCCACCCACATACCAGCACCCGATGTGGCAGGCGTGGGACCTGGCCGCCGACCTGGTCATCTCACAGCTGCCCACGCTTCTGGCAGACCCCACCGCCGAGTTCAAGTCCAGTCCGTTCTTCACAGAGCAGCTGACAGCGTTTGAGGTGTGGCTGGACTTTGGCCACGAGAACAAGGAGCCACCCGCGCAGCTTCCGATCGTGCTGCAGGTGTTGCTCAGCCAGGCACACAGACTGCGCGCACTCGTGTTGCTGGGCAAGTTCCTGGACTTGGGCCCATGGGCGGTCAACCTGGCACTCTGCGTCGGTATCTTCCCCTACGTGCTCAAACTTCTACAGTCACCTGCCGGTGATCTCCGTCACATCCTCGTGTTTATCTGGGCCAAGATCCTGGCACTGGACAAGTCCTGCCAGCTTGACTTGGTCAAGGAGAATGGACATGCCTACTTCATCTCGGTCATCTCTTCGCCCATGGTGCCGGCCGATCAACGAACAATGTCGGCCTTTGTTCTCTCGACCATTTGCAACAACTGTCGCCCAGGACAGAACGCCTGTTTGATTGGCGGTCTCATGCCCGTGTGTTTGGCCCAGATCAATGACCTGGACCCAATGGTACGTCGCTGGATGATCCTCTGTCTGGCCAAGATGTGGGAGAACTTTGAGGAGGCCAAGGCCGTCGCGATCAAGGAGAACGCACACGAGAAGATCTGTCTGTTGCTCACAGATATCTGTCCAGAGGTGCGTGCCGCCGCCGTCTATGCACTGGGCGAGCTCATTGGTGGTGCCGAGGGCAACGAGCAAAGAACACACATCGAGCTGAACTTGGGCCTGACTCTGCCCGTCATCACAGCCGACTGCTCACCAATGGTGCGCAAGGAACTGGTCATCTCACTCTCGCGTATCGTCAGCGCGTACGAAGCCAACTTCCTTTATGTGGCCAAGGAGATTGCACAAGAGGAGAAGCTACGCGTGCAGATGGAGGCCAAGCGACTGGAGGAGGCCAAAAAGAACAAGAGGAGAACGGCCAAACTGGGCGACTCGCTAAGCGACGACACAAACAGCGACTTTAATCGACAATCATCTTCGCAGAGCTCTGTCTATGGATGTCTTTGGAAGATCATCCTGAACCTATGCAGCGATCCCCATGATCAAGTGTCTCATCGTGCTCTCTCGATTGTAAAGCGCATCCAGTCGTTCTTCCCAACCGAGGAGATCATCTCGCCCAGCCTTACCAAGTCGGCGTCAGGTCTCACCTCGTCCACAACCTCCAGCATCAAGAACACCTTTGTGAATATATCGCGAATCACCAAGCAAGACCCGCGCTCCCCATCCAAGGCCAAGCTGGGCCAGCAGCGCGCCATCTCACCCAACCTCCCCAACAACCCCGCTTCACCCATCCAAGGCAACCTCGGAAGCAGCACCAATGGCACACCCAACAACCTGGCACAGAGCTTCAGCGGCATGCTTGGCATATCCTCCTCGCTCCCAACCGATCTTGGCAACATACTTGAGGAGGATGAGCTGTACTCTAGCTTCTACGAATGGTGCTGCTCACACTTCTCCAAGCCAATGATGCAGCCCAAGGAGGACCTCGAGTCGCCCATGTCCGTGGAGAAGAAGTGGAGGTACCAGCGCAACGAGTCCATCGTCAAGGACTCCCTGGACTCGGTTCAGAACATCATCAATCAGAACTCCAAGTCATTCCCGCAGATTGGCATCTTCTCCGAGAACAACGGACAGCCCGTCTCGCTACTGGCATTCCATCCATTCGAGAGCCTGCTGGTCACATCAGATGGACAGGACAATATCAGTGTGTGGAACTGGGAGGAGTCGACGCGTGTCAACACGTTCTCTAACGGCAATCTGCCAGGCACACGCATCACCTCGATGAAGTTACTCAATGACTTTGACGCGAGTATGATTATCACATCGGCCAACGACGGCGTCGTCCGTCTGTGGCGCGGCTACGAGCCAGAGGGCCGACTCAAGATGGTCAGTGCATGGAGAGCTTTCCCCGAGTACGTGACCACTGGTGCCGAACCCATCGGACGTCTCGTCCTAGATTGGAAGCACGACAGCGGCCTGGCATTGATCAGTGGCGAGACGCCAGACTTTACCAAGATCAGAATATGGGACGTGGAGCGCGAGCTCTGCATCCAGGACATCAATCTGCCCACGCAGGGCAACATCACTGCACTGACCAACGAGAAGGGAGGACCACTGTTCGCCGCAGGCTTTGAGGACGGTGTGGTCAAGATGTTCGATCACAGGATACAGAGCAAACATTGCTGTGTGGCCACATTCACCGAGCACAAATCATGGATCGTAAACGTGTCGATGCCATCGAGCCATGAGCGCACCGTCGTCTCTGGCGCTGCCAGCGGAGAGATCAAGTTCTGGGTGCATGGACGCGAGTCCTCATCCAACACCATCCTCAACACAGACTTTGGTTTGATTTCATCGCTCAGTGTGCACGACTCTGCACCATTGATCGCATGCGGTTCGCTCTCACAGAAGATCAGAGTGCTCAACTTTGCAGGCGAAGAGATAAGCATCATCAGATATCACGAAGGATTCTTGGGTCAGCGCATTGGTCCAGTCACATCGCTTGCCTTCCATCCACACAGTGTCATCCTTGGTGCCTGTGCTCAGGATTCAATCATCAGTATATACTCTAGCGATTCGAAGCCCAAACCCGAGGCCTATTAAGGTGCTAGCCCTTTTATCTTTATCTTTGTCCATCCATCCAATCAATCCTGTCGAATGTACATAATGTTAACATATATCTCTTCTCTCTCCACTCCTCCAACATCACCTTCTGGATTCAATAAATCAATCCAATCAGCTGATTGGCCTTGATATTGCCCCCACCCCATTACCATTTTAAGCCAACAAGGTGGACCCTTGAGATCCTTTGATGAGTCCTACAAGACTCTTACAAGAAGCCATCATTCAACAACTTACTAATCAAACAACTACAATGTCTACAACAACAAACAATAACAAAGTCTATGAGTTCTATGGTACTCAATCACCGAATGTATCCAAAGTTAGATTGATGTTCAAGTCTTTGGGTATTGATGATCAGGTCATCTATCATAATATAGATTGGAGGAAGGGAGAACAGTACTCGGCAGACTATGTAAAGATCAATCCAAACTCAAAGATGCCTGCGATCATTGATAAAAGTGATCCCAATGATCCTGTGACAGTGTTTGAGAGTGGCAACATACTACTCTATCTTGCAGACAAGCACAAACAGTTCATTCCAACATCATCATTCAAACTACGAACCGAATGTCTCAACTGGGTCTTCTGGCAGATGGCTAACCTTGGTCCAATCATGGGTCAATACGTCCACTTCAATCATTTAGTAAGTTCAGGTTGATATAGTAGTGATGGAATAGTTCCAGATACTTACACTTGATTCATTCTTTCATTCAATCTTAGGCAGAACAGAAATGTGAATACTCTATCCAAAGGTACTTTAATGAGTTGAGAAGATTGTTACATGTACTTGATAGTCATCTTGAGGGTAGAGAGTATGTTGCTGCGAATATGTATACAATCGCCGACATGTGTATCTATCCTTGGATTGCTAGACTACCAGTGAGAGTGCCATCACTTGATCTACAAGCAGAGTTTCCTCACCTGGTCAAGTGGGTCAAACAACTCAAGACTGTACAATCTGTTGCACAATGGGAGAGAGAAGACGAGGAGGCAAGGAAACAGAGTCCATGGGTCGACCCCTCTGCAGAGGAGCGCAAGTACATGTATGGACGTGATGGTCGGGAACCAACCACATCTACAACTTCCCTACAATAGCCAGTACTCAATCAATCTCGGAAAAAAATATCCATCTTTCTCGCGAGAGTGGATCAGGGAAAACGACCTTGTTTTGGATGATGGACCATCACTAGTTGAACTGAGATTCCGAGACGAGACTCAATTAGTAATTTATAAATAATACATTGTATATGTATACTTTACTTTATCCAATCAATCAAATATATATACATATACATAAATATAAAGATACTAACCATTAATTTTATAAAATGATTTGTCACGATGTTGATATTGTAGGAGTAGTGAATCCAAAGTTTGTTTATCATAATTATGATCAAATACAGAGTTACTTTGGAAGAGAGGAATATAATTCAATTGTGGATCAATATAATCAATTATGGCCCAATCATAAATTAGTAGCATCACTTTATATTTTACAATATCTTATGGCTATTGTTAGTGTAGGATTAATTGCATTTGAATACTCAATTGGAAACTATGTATATGGACTCATTCCCTTTTCAATATGTTTAATTATAATATTCGTAATAATATATTCATTACATGTTATTAAATCCAATGTAAGTCCATTCCATAATCCAATCCAATCAATCAATTCAATCACTAATCCAATCCATCCAATCAATAGAGTTTAGCTAGGATGATGATTCTATCAAATGAAATAACAAAAAGGTACATCCATAGAGGTATCCAATTCCAATTGACAAAGGAGTCATATATCAAATATGTCGCGATCAAGTTGAGAATCCATATATCTGATACGCCAACAGTATGCTTGGCCAAGCAACAACCACTACAACCTCAACAACATGTGATATATGTATCCAATGACACTACACCATTGTTAACCAATGGTGGACAACCAACTTATTACCAAGTTTGATATTGAATAAACTTTATGATGTGATATTACAATGTAGTTGGGATGATTGTCACTGCTTGCCTTCCCATCTGTCTCCATCTCTTGATGAATAGATGTTTGTTGTAATGCTCCACTTTGCCAGTATGAGGATCGTTGATGATGTACTCGTTGTCAGTGTATCCAACCAGCAATGCACAGTGCTCTGGTGTTACCCAATGAATAAAGTTATCCAGCACATTGACATCCCTCCATGTATCAGTTATAGATGGTTCTCTAAGTTCAAGTGTCATCCATATAACAATTGGTATCTTGTGTTTATCAATATGATCAATGAGTAGTTTAACATCATCATCATTATTGATGTTGTCATTGTCATCACAATCCTTAAAGTGATTGAGTCTTGCATTAATGTAATCTTTACTCTCATTGAGTTGTAGAGGGTATCCATTGTTCAACAATGATGAGGATTGAGTTGAGTTGCATTGTGTTGTTAGATTGATACATGTAAAGTATGAGTCGATGGCATGATGTTGGAGTAGGTCAGTGATGAGCTTGTAGGATGGTGTATGAAACATGCCGAATGATTGAGTAGATGTGGGCTGGCCAACGAATGATCTATAAGGATTGCCACCAACAGGTATCAAATCATCATCATCCTTCATAATAACTGGATCACATTCTTTGACAACACTTTGAGCCAATGATTCCTTTGTAAACGATGATGATGCCAATGACAATATCGTCTCCTTGTTGTTCTTGTTGTTGTTGTTGTTATTGTTGATGAAGTTACTGCAACAGTACTGCAGTAACATTGATATAGCAGTGACTTCACAGCCTGTAGGCAGTGCAGGGTATTGGTATTGTGGCTCTACTTTGAGTATCATCATAATTAGTTGTAGTTGTATTTATTGTTGTGGCTATTTATAACACAATCCCAAAGTGATAAGAACTCAACTTTTAAGGAGGCACATGGCATGGGACAGAACACGTTGGCTTCGAAGTAAGAATAAAGTTGAGACCCTTTGACACACCAACTTCCCATTTATCTCAACATTACCCACCATTGTCAATGAAGTCCATAGACTGTGTTTAGTGACAATCCATCAGCCAAGAGGCGCTTTGTGGTGTCTTATGATTGAGTGATGTGGGTTGTTGATTCGACTGTGTTGATTGATTGATTGCCACCACACACTTATACATACACACACACACACATACCCACACATACATTAACACTACCTGTCATGTCAATCAACCAGTCAATAATGTGATTGATAGATGCCTTATACATGTGTGTGTTGTGGGCTTGATTGATTGACAGAGTGAGTAATAATGATTATGATGATTTTGATTGGATGATTGCAATCCATCAATCACGGGGTTAAAGGTAGAAAGTGTGATGAATCAATACAGCCATTGACCCCAAACGGTGCCTTGCAAGCTCGTAGAACACTACCTCTTCCTCCTCCCTCTTCCACTTCCTCCTCATCATCATTGAATCTAAAGAGTCACAAGTTATAAAGATATATATTAAGAGAGAGATAGAGATAGAGATATATCTTAAAACTAAGATATATATATATCAGTGATCAGATAGATACACACAAACACTGATGTGAGGTAGACTCATCCCCTCACACATACACTCACAGAGACACACCTATATACATACACACATTCATAAACAAAGATGTTAGCATCAACAGATGACATGGCACCGCTACTACCAAAGCCTGTGAAGGAGTTGGTGTTTGCGGATAGGTTCAACAGACCGCTGTTGCCAGACATGTTCCCATATGGAGTGATGACCATTCGCTTTGGAAAACACTTTAACCAACCGTTTACCGCACCCATCCTTCCCCAATCGGTCATCTGCATCATCTTTGGCCGTGACTACAACTGTCTGATAAACGCAGGTATCCTGCCACAGAAGCTGCGCTCACTCATCTTTGGCGAGCACTTCAACCAAGTATTGAAGCCTCACAGTCTGCCCTCGTCGCTCACCTCCCTCACACTGGGCACATACTTTAAACAACCGATTGGCGATAAAGTGTTGCCAGAGTCACTCACGTCGCTTCAGTTTGGCAGGCTGTTCAATCACCCGTTCACCGCACACACGCTGCCGGGCAACCTTAGCGAGCTCACCCTTGGCAACGACTACTCCCAGATCATCCCGCGCGAGGTCCTGCCCAACTCGCTGACATACCTTTGCATTGGCGACCAAGACCTGAGTCACGTGCTCACGTCCGGCGACGACTTTCGCCATCTGGAGAAGGATGTCATGTACACGCTCACGTACGACGACTCGCAGAATGGCATCACCATCGCCAACCAACAGTCACAGAAGTGCCACTTCCTCGTGGTCACGCCTGGCGAAGAGCGCAACATGATGATCAAGATTGAGTGGACCCCCAAGTCATTCCAGAGCGATGGTCAGTGTCACGTATTCATATCATGCGCATGATGAAGGCAACTTTGTACTGCGATTCTCAAACATCCTGCTACACAATGGACTGACACTCATGGTCAAGATGCTCTATCATCCATACGTTGGCGGCGGTGGATCGTCATATCAACATCCAATCTACCCCAGTCACTTCTTTCGTCAAGTGGACATCAATGGTTGGCTATTTGACATACTCCTACAGTTTGGAAATGGTAGCAACAAGGTGTTCCTATGCATGGACTCTGAGTCCAAGGAACTGGTATGTTATCCATTGGGGTGGCTCATGGCTGGAGCTATTCCAGCCCCCCACACATCCCCACTCTCATCACTCACGATCAATCATTCACTGACATCATTCAATCAATGTAGAGAGTATGCAAGCAGATTGATTACGCGACATTCACACAGAAGCAGTATGATAGGATATTCACAGAGATTGCAGCGATGCAACGATTGAGGCACTGTCCACATATTGTCAAGTATATCAATCATTATCGTGATCCCGAGATCAAGCGAGTATACATTGTGATGGAATACTGCGAAGGTGGCGACCTACATCAATACATCCAAGACATTGAACAATCGTATGTTATTATTATGGTCCAAAAGTCCAAGGTCCAAGGCCTCAAGCCACTCACTCACTCACATCAACATCCACATCCATTGCAGCAACGAATCACTAAAGACAATGATAGTGCATCATTCAATGTTGAGAAGATCACAACTTAGAGATACATTCACATTTGTCAATGAAGAGACGATATGGAAGCATTGCTCAGAGCTACTGAATATATTGACAACACTGGACAATCATTCAATCATCCACTTCGACATCAAACCTGGCAATATATTCTTGAAGAACAATCAGTTGGTACTTGGTGACTTTGGTTGTTCAAAGATAATCGATGACTCTGACAGCGAAACAGACACCGAGTCTGACAAAGGTGATGATGGTGATGATGACAGCGACAGTGACAGTGACAGTGATACAGGGTCTGGCGACACCGAGTCCAGTGACCAGGGAAGAGATCATCGTATAGTGATCGAGATCAGCAACAGCAGCAACAACATCAACAACAATAACGTGGACAATGACACTATGCAAGTACCAGTGCAAGCGCCAATGACAGCTGGTGGCATATGTGAGATGATTAGACAAATCAATCTGAGTAGCATCAGTGATACAAGCTCGGGACAATCATCCGGAATAGTTGGAACACTTGGATACCTTGCTTTGGAAGTGGCGCAGAAAGCGGACGACATTGACTCACGAGCAGACATATACTCTGTCGGGTCAACCATTCTTCGACTTCTCTCATGGTACGTACGCATAGCAGTCCAGTCTTGCCGACCAGATACTGACTAACATACACACTATAGCCATCCAGACGATGAGAGGAATCATTCATTGATAGAGGACGACAGGGACAATGTAGTTATATCCGAACAAAGATACTCGGCGGACCTTCGCGAGTTTGTAAAGTCGCTGCTGCAGGCCAAGCGTGAAGACCGTGCTACGCTTCAAAAGATCCTGAAGCATGCTCATCCTAATGTTACATATGGCCAGAAGACATATGTAATCTACATCAACATGCCATTCGTACATCCAATCCCCGACACTGTGGAGAGGCTGTACTTCCTCCAAGACTTTAACCAGCCCATTGAGCGGGGCACCCTTCCAGCGTCACTGCTTTCGATCAAGTTTGATGGCGCCTTCAATCAACCGATATGGCCGGGCACCATACCATGCTCGGTGCGCTCGATCAAGCTCCACGGATCGTTCAATCAACCGATAATTCCAGACTCGTTCCCGGCTTCGCTTCAGGTCCTGAGTCTCAGCTCCTTTTTCGATCGACACCTGGCTTTCGGCTCCCTCCCCGAGCACCTTGAGCATCTGAGCTTTGGCAAGGAGTTCAACCAGGTACTGCCTGTTGGTACCCTGCCCTCTACTCTAAAGTTCCTGCGCTTTGGTGACCAGTACAACCAGGTTCTGCCGGTCGGAGCCCTGCCCTCGGCGTTGGAGTGCTTGCGATTCGGGGATGAGTTCAACCAGGCACTTCCGGCCGGCACCCTTTCATCCTCACTCAGACAGCTCGTATTTGGAAAGTCATTCAAACAACTTCTTGGTGATTGCCATCTTCCAGAGCATCTGGCCGTTCTTGTTATGAGCTGGTACTATAAGGATGCCATCCCACGCAATGTTCTGCCGGCAGGTCTGCGTGAACTAGTCTGTAGGCGGTCTGTGGCACCAACTTCTAGCGTACCCAGGTCACCAGCTTCGGCACTTTCCAAGACCAATGGCCATAGCAAACGAAGGAAGAACATTACAACCTCTGCTGCGGTACCAGGACATGGCGGTCACTACCCATCTACCCTTACCATCTTTACAATATGGCGCAACAAGAGGTTTTTGAATGGAACAAAGAAGATACCAACACAGAGCAGGAGTAGAAGTAGTAGTGGAACAAGTAGTACAGGCAATAAACCTCGCTAACTCATTGTCTCAGCTCCATATCAAGCAGTAGTGTGTATGTATCAATTTAATATAGTAGTCAATTCCATATATGATGATCAATACCAAATATGGTAATCACTTCCTGATTTGGTAATCACTTCCAAATCGGGCTATGAATGTGATTGATGAAAGAGTATATAATGACCTAAACTCAACTTTCAATCTTTCAATCAACCATAAATATTATTAATATCAATCCAAACAACAAACTATCAATCTATAATCAATCAATCATCAAATTTGAAAGAATGTCTATCCTTTGTAAGTATCTCACTTGTCGCCTTCACTTCTAGCCCCAATAGTTCACAATCTAACATTATCCTACCAGACAATATCTCTCGCTAAGGAGCTCCAGCCATCTTTAGTACCGGACACTCGGTGACCTCGGCCAATGGACAAGGTGCCTCGCAGTCAGCCAACTCTGTCGCTCACTGGGGAGATGGAGGTGGAAACAAACATTGGAACAACAATCACTGGAATGATGGAAGATGGAACAATCATTGGGACAACAACAATTGGCATCGTGGTAATGGTGGCGGTGACAATTGGAACAATGGAGGAGGTTGTGGATGCCATTAATGATCCCCTCCTCAAGGTCCTGGTCCTGGTCATGGTCATGGTCGTGGTCTGATCATTATTCAATATTGAAGTCCCAATAAACATTTTGGTCGACCTTCAGTTCACTCATTCATTATTCTTTTGGTTATCGTTGATTTCGGATCAGGTGTGTGACTGATTGAGTGAGTGAAAGTGATCATCACTTCAGGGTTGATACAAATAATGTATGAGTGATAATGTTGATGCATGCACACTGAGAGGGGGAGGTGATACAACACCTCTTCTATCTGTTTGATAGCATATACAATGATCTTCAATATCATAGATAGTCATAAATGGAAACAGAGACAAGTAATGGTGATCCAGAGCATGTGCCTCAACAACACAATGACCAAGTTCATCAACAACAACAGCAACAACAATCGCAACAACATCAACAACCTAGTGTAGCTGTCGGAAATCATGGTGCAAGACTTAGGAGGAATAGACTGGGTCAGAGGGATAGACGTGTAAAGATCATTATGGTTCGGGCATCTGATACACCTGGCGGTCTGCTACGCTATGACAACTCTGACATCAAAGAGACTGGTTTGGATTTGGGCAACGATAAGACACTGCCACTTGAAATGGATCAGATACATGATCAGGATACCAAATCAACTCCATTCTCTTTCAGAGAATACATTAGTCTGCTGATGGGCTGGGAGGAGGTACGCAGCAAACACATGTTAAGAGCGGTCCTAACTGAATTGATTGGCACTGCTGTGTTCACCTCCATGTCCATTGGCATCGTCATTGCCGTTGTCAACTACTACAACTTCTCAGTCTTCAACCACAGCACACCGACACCTGGCTTGGTACCCAATCCTTGGCAGGCATTCTTCATATCGGCATTTCACTTCTTCTTGTTGGTGATCATGATCATAGCATGTGGACCAAACTCTGGTGGTATACTCAATCCTATTATAACATTAACAACGATGATCACTGGATTCACTACCATTGTCAAGGGTACACTGTATATTTGTGCTCAACTTGTTGGTGCAATCATTGGTTCTGCGCTCATCTATGCTTGTGTACCATTCGAGATATACAATAGGACACTATTGGCTTCATGTACATTTGGTAATCAAATGTCAATAGGCAATGCATTGGCCACAGAGTTTCTCTTTGGATTCTTCAACCTGTTTATAACATTCACTGTTGCACTGGACCCAAGACAATCAAAGACATTTGGTATCCTTTCAGCACCATTAGTCATTGGTATCACATTGTTCATTACATTGTTTATATCGCAAGGACTTTTGTCCTATTATGCTGGGCCTGGATTCAACATATCAAGATGCTTTGGACCTGCTGTAGTATCTGGGACTTGGGATAGTAAGTATTGATTGATAGCGCAACTAATGAGACATCATGTGCTAACTCAGTTGATCTCTTCTTCACTCCATCAACAGAGTATTGGGTATTCGTTGTTGGACCTTTGATCTCATCATTTGGTATTGGGGTCCTTGTCAATGTTATTCCACCATTCACTTATGAACGTTGGAGGTGTCCATCTGCAGGACAACAATGATCATCCATAATAAATGTACTTTAATATCTCATCCATCCATCAATCCATCTATGAATGAATCAATCCCATTCCATCACCTTTTGAATGATTGGACAAGCGATATTGGCCATCTTGATATTTCCTGTTTTTCCTGGATGCCCTCTACATCCAATGTCATTTGCTGTTACCAAGATGTTCTGCATGTCTATATATGTTACACCGTCAATTGAATCGGCAACAGATTGAACATAGCTACAACATGGATCTCCAATCATTGGTCCACATGCGAGGAATATCTTTGGCTTGTTTGAATATATGTTGTGGATCGCTTTGACTAGGTTGGTATAATCCTCAATGAATATGTCTCGAGGTGGATTAGGTTGTGTTATAAAGTCATTGGTGCCCAAGTTGATGATGACTGCATCTGGGAGGTACAATCCAGCCTCCCACTGTAAAGATGAGTTTGTTGCCAAGGTCCTTGTCCACATATCCTTAAACACAACCTTGGATGTTGTATCTGGACTATCACAGTTACGTGAAAGTCCAATGCCTGACCATGCTATAAAGTAGGCATCCGCCTCCAATTGTTTGGCTATCAGTGATCCATATGCACTATGTTTGAATGCGGGTAGTTAGTTACCTTACTGGCTTTACCTGTTTAAGGAAGGAAGGATGGCGCTTACAAGTTCACATTCTCTGTCTCAACAGAGAACTCGCATGGGTCAATAACCATGTTGCCATAGCCACATGTAATGCTGTCACCAAGGAATAGTAATCTTCTTGAACGAGGGATGGGAGGTGGCAACAACATGTATGTACTATCCACGATGAATCCAAAGAAGCTGACTCGGCCAAATGCTGCCTCTGTCCTCTTTATCAATGTTACAACATATGTTTGATCAGAAGAGAGGTATCCATCATCAAACAGACTATAAGACATCTTTGGATCATATGATGAGATTGTAAAGACTGAATGAAATGTACCATTTACAACAATATCAAATATATTCTTATTGCCTTTACTCTGTATTGTATATAAGTATGAGTGAGTACTCAATCAATCAACTAAATGAAGTCTAGCTTGGTAGTACATACATAATGTAGATCACCAATGTCATTCAGAGCAAGTTTGGACTGGAGCACGGCTTTAATTGATGATGTACCTTTGATCACCAATGTTATCTGTATACCAGGCCAATCAAAGTAGTATGCACCTTCATTGTTGAGATTGGACGTATCAATCCTTCCTTTATATTGTATGTTCTCAGAGTTAGGTGATATCAATATTGTTGTTGATGATGACACTGCTGACTTTGACATTATGAACCTATCATTATAATTGAAAGAGATAATAACAAGAAACTATATATGTACATAATGATCATTATGTTTGCACCACTTTGGAAGAAACCCCACTCCAAATTATAATCCAAAAAAGGTTAGGCTATCCTTTTATGGTAATGATTACCTATTATGGTAGTGATATATAATAATGGTAATGACTACCATATTAAGGATTGATAATCCTGTATTGATAGACGAGAGATAAAGTATAAATAACATCGAAGCATGAAGGTAAATGATATCCATTCAACAATCAACCAATCAATCAATCCATTTATCTTACAATAACTATTCATATTTCTCAAACTTGATCAAACTATGACTCTCTTGAGTAGGTATATTTGATGTGTACAATAATATATTATAATTATACTAATATCATTATCCTACTTCAATTTAGACAACATTGTCCGCATTGGTTCCCCTTCTATCATGTCAAGTAGCTCATCGGTGGTCTCTGGTGGTGAAGGACATAGCTCTGCTCAATCATCAAACTCTGTCGCTTGTGGAGGCTATGATGGTGGCAATTGGGGAGGCTGTGGCTCTGGATATCCTTGGGGTGGCTACGGCAACCGATGGGGTGGATGGAACAACTGGAACCGCTGGAACAATTGTGGATGTTGTGGTGGCTGTGGTGGATGTGGATGTTAGGGAATCATTCACTACACTCACGCACTTGATAGACCATCAATCTCAATCTATATTGGAATCATCCCAGTCAGTCCAATAAACATCAAGGACTATCATCATCAAACACAATCACAAGGAACAAAAGAAGAAATGATCATCTAACCCTTTTTCTCACACCTTCTCACTTCCAGTCAGTTGATCACTCCGCTCCCAAACATCCACCACACTCACGAACTCTCTCTCCTTCATTCTATCTCTTTTAATCACAATGGTATAGAGTACTCCAAAGATCATGTTGTTTCAAAGCAGTAACATTAAAACAGTGAGAAAGTAATGGATACTCTACCTTTAGTCGTATTGAGACATATGTTCACTTGTATTGGTGAATCACTCGATCTACATTGCCTAGCATTCGTTTCATCCAGACTCTATAATGTTGGCAAATCATTCTTGGACATTGGCAACAAGACAACAGATGAACAACAACAACAACAACAACAACAACAATCACGCAAAACATTGGAATTGCCTATCATACCAGGCTACCTCCCCTCAACACTCCAAGTACTCAACATAACTCAACGATCACCTCATCAACTTGAGCCGGGCTCACTTCCAGCATCGCTATCAACCCTTACAATCAATTACATTGGTGTCAGCATACTTCAACCTGGTTCTCTACCAGCTTCTCTAACAAAGTTAAAGCTTGAGAACTTTAATCAAGTTATCTTGCATGGTGTCCTCCCTCAAGGTCTAATCAGTCTGTGGACGGGCAATGACTTTGATAAGCCACTTCACGCAGGAGTACTACCTGCATCCCTTCAATATCTTCACCTTGGAGAGTCATTCAATCAACAAATTGTACCAGGTACCTTTGGACAGTCTCTTATCAAGCTCTACTTTGGTGACTCGTTCAATCAGATACTTCATCTTCGTACCCTTCCCCCATATCTACAATCATTGACCCTTGGAGAGGACTACGAGCAACCCTTCATTCCCGGGGCATTACCATCATCACTCACACGTTTGATCGCTGGACAATCATACAACCAAGAGTTGTCGCCAGGACTTCTTCCATCATCCATTCAATACCTATCGTTGGGTGATTGTTTCGATCAGATCATCCAAGCGGACACACTTCCCAGTAGTCTGACAGAGTTGATCTTTCCATCATTCTACAACATACCTTTTGATGTTGCAGTACTTCCATCATCGCTCCAGACATTGGAATTAGGCGACCATTTCAATCAACCCTTTGGGGTTGGGGTCTTGCCTCAATCACTCTACAAGCTAATCCTTGGAATGAAGTTTGATCAAGAGTTGCTATCAGATCAACTACCATCCAGTCTCACCTACCTTTCATTTGGCAGAAACTTCAACCAACCAATCACTCCAGGGTCCTTGCCAACCAGCCTAACCACTCTAAAGCTTGGCTCGCGATTTAATCAACAACTCGCACCAGGCGCGTTACCACCATCACTCACCAGCCTAAAGCTGGGGCGTGCATTCGATCAACCGCTCACCTCCTGGATGATACCCTCCTCACTCGCCCACCTGAAGCTGTACTTGTTCAAAGCCAATGTAGACTCGCTCCCAAAGTCCTTGATCAGTCTGCGAGTATATGATGTCGACAAGCAGACACTCACGCCAGGAATGCTTCCATCGCAGCTCAAAGAGCTGGAGCTCGGGCTGGTGGGCAAACTGCAAGTGTGTTCGGGTGCCCTGCCAGACTCGCTCGAGAAACTGATCGTGCCAAGCAACTACCAACAGCCAGTGCCAGACAGTTTGCGACATATGTATATCAAGGTTGACCAAAAGATTCCTGGCAACATGCTACAATCATTCTCTGTCAGGTATCCATATGTCACCAACTATCACTTCATCAGAGTGTCCAACAGAGAATACCAATGCGCTCGAATAATCGATCCAAAGACTGTCCTTCTTCAAGTTGATGGTAAACCTGCCTACATCAAGAACATCAATGACCTTACTTGTACTCCATGTTGGTCAACATAAACTGTCACTAATTGTGAATGGGATTGCGCAAGTTATGATGATCGACCGAACTGATTGAATGGGACCACACCAATTTTGATCATCAAAAATCTTGATGATCAAGACCGTGATGACTGTTCCTTGAGCATGAAGATGAGTTCATTGATCACTTCTACACTTCACTTATACAGATACACACAAGTACAAAGCGATGAAGATAACAATCGTCACTTCAAGAGGCAACAAGCATATTTGCGACATTGAGGCCGAGACCACCTCAACTGTTCTCCAACTCAAGAAGAGCTTTGAGAAGAAGAGTATGTTATATGATTGATTGATCGATTGGATTGATTGATCAATCGTCGGTGGTCCATCATATACATGTTTCCACTAACCATCACTCCATCACTCAATCCAGACAAGAAGTATTATGTTGACAGACAGAGATTCACTACTTCGACCTTGGGCGCTGATGGAAAGCCTGTGGCTTTGACTGATGATGGAAAGACTCTGTCACATTACAACATCAAGTCGGACACTACCCTCTTGTTCAAGGACTTGGGACCCCAGATCTCCTGGACACTCGTGTTCCTCGTCGAGTACGCAGGCCCACTCTGCATCTACCCACTGTTCTACATCTTCTCCAAGCAGATCTACGGAACTGACTTCCAAAAGAGCTACGTCCAGGACCTGGCACTGATCTGCTACAGTCTCCACTACATCAAGCGTCTTCTCGAGACGATCTTTGTGCACAGATTCAGCCACGGCACCATGCCCCTGTCCAACCTGTTCAAGAACTGCACCTACTACTGGGGTTGCACCATCATGGTGTCCTACTTTGTCAACCACGCCCTGTACACCGCGCCATCATCGATCAACGTCTTTGTTGGTCTGGTTCTCTTTGCCGTCAGCGAGTTCCTCAACCTCATGTGCCACATCCAACTGCGCAACCTCCGTCCACCCGGTTCCACCGAGCGTCGCATCCCCAAGGGAGGTCTCTTTGACCTTGTCTCATGTCCCAACTACACCGCCGAGATCACCGCTTGGATTGGATTCTCCATCATGACTCAGACCCTCACTGGTAAGTGTGCCGGCAAGCATGGACCATCCAATCACGACTAACCCGTCAATCAATCACTCAATCAATCAAACAATATAGCCTTCATCTTCACACTTTTGGGTGCCTTCCAGATGTACGTCTGGGCTGTTGCCAAGCACAGAAGATACCGCAAGGAGTT
Source organism: Acytostelium subglobosum LB1 (assembly GCF_000787575.1). Lineage (NCBI taxonomy): Eukaryota > Evosea > Eumycetozoa > Acytosteliales > Acytosteliaceae > Acytostelium > Acytostelium subglobosum. The sequence goes on along the minus strand of NW_012236531.1, from coordinate 529,622 downwards.
CGATGGCCAGAATGGCAACCCACTCTACCCAAGAAACAGAAAGATCATCGTTCCATTCCTCCTCTAAGGATAGCGCGCGCCACTCCTTGGCCTCTTCCCCTAGCAGCACAGCATAGAACACTCAATCAATCATTCAATCAACCAATGAAACAAACTGGCTTTGGATGAGCCCAACCATCAATCAACCAATCACTTTAGGATAACTTGCGCGCATTCAATTCATTTATGTACAGGTGAGGCGGCCTTAGGCAGCCTTCTTGTTTAACTCCTTGGTGATGAGGTCGATTGAGTCGAGACGCTCCATGAGCGATGGATGCGAATAGTAGTAGAGCGAGAAGTAGGTGTCGGGCTTGATGTACGTGCCCTTGCCATGCATTGAGATCAACGCCTGCTTCATGTCCAGTCCATTCTCGATGGCGTAGCGATCGGCCGCATACTCAAACTCGCGACGTACCATGTTGGTGACGAACCTCAACAGGTTGGCAAAGGTGCTGTACAGGTAGGAGAAGAGCACCAAGCCGACACTAATGTCGACGGCGGAGAATCCAAAGCTAGAGTAGAACACGCCCAGATTGACAACGCGTGAGAACAAGAATATGAAGTTGCCAAGGAATAGCATTTGGACAAACAAGTGTTTCCATGAGTCTATTGTTGGTGTGGGGGCGTGGCGTGTGGACAAGTGTTAGCGTGTGGCGTGGCGAGGTGTGGCGCTGGTGGCGGCAACACGCCAGAGACTATACATACGCTTGAACTTATGATGACCAATCTCATGACATATGATTGAGAGTATCTCCTGGGTGGAGAGTTGTTTGATTAGGTTGTCGTAGAGTACGACACTGCTGCGCCAGAAGCCCAGCATGAAGGCATTGGAGTGTGACACGCGCTTTGATCCATCCATTGTGTATATCTCTTTGATTGGTACGCCTAGTTTGTTTGAAAGCATGTTTATCTCGCTCCTCAGTTCACAATCCTCCATCGAAGAGAAGTTGTTAAACAAGAAGGCTAGCGAAGGATACATGTCCGAGAAGAACAAGGCGACTGATGAGACGAACAGTATGATATCTGTGTGTGTTGTCGCGAATGGCGAGGCGAGGGAGGGAGTTGTTAGTCAACCATGTTGGCGCGATGAATGGGATGATTCCAGTGTGGATTGATCAATCACTTACAGAACCATTGATAGGGGTTCTGCCAGGAGAATAGTGCCAGGGTTACGGCAAGCAAGGGTAGTCCAAGTAGGATTGAAACAAGGAACATCTTGACCTGATCGATAATGGTCTGTTGTAACCAATCTCTCTTGTCTGTGATGACATCCACGAGGAACACACGGTATAGTTCAAATGGTAGACGAATCAATGAGCTAAACAGACTGACCAACAATAGATAAGAGATGCCACGTGTGATCTCGTGAGTGCGACCGAATCCGTACCAATCCCATATCAGTCCATTAACACTATACAGCTGTGGCAGCAATCCAAAGTGAAGTATACAGCACTCCAAAATGAAGCCAATCGTGGACTCGGTTCGTCTGAAGTTAAGAAGTCCAATGATGTTCTCCTGTTATGTTTGATTGATTGAGTGAGTGAGTGAGTGAGTGAGTGAGTGGGATAGTTCCAGATGGGGTTGCGGAGACACAACGTACGATGTGATAGGTAGTGTCTGTCCAGTTGACTTTGGGGTTCTTGTATTGACGTATGGTGAATGACTGTCTGATGTCAAGGTAGAGCTCGAGGAAGAAGATGAAGCTGTTGCAGCCTAATGTGAAGTGGAACCAAGGTATCCCTTCGAGTATAGGTGTTATGTTGAATAGGATCATGGCGACAATGAAGCTTCCACTCGATATCCAGACTGCCTTCTCCATCTTGATCGTGCTAGATGGAGAAGATATCATCGTATTGTACCCGTCCAGTCCAGTACAGTCCGGGGTCTGTACAGTGGAAGTGGAGTACAAGATTGAATGGATTGATGTGGATTGTAGTGGATTGTTATGGATGGTGGTGTTTGAATACCTCCTCTAATGTCTCTCTTGCTTGATTGTTTGATTGATTGCTGGAGTCTTTCAGGGTCAGCTGATCGTTTGTGTGTGTGTATGTGTGTTCAATTCCAATTGGGTACAGTAATGAATAAGATTGATTGGGCAGATTGATTGTGAAACAAACACACTACCACACATGGCTCCATAAACGACGAAGACCCAATCAGATATTTGTAATCAATTCAATTCATACAAATTGGACTTTGAACCAATGAAGTCATATATTCATTCATTCATTCATTCTCAACTGCACTTCACTTGGGTCATTGTCAATGTCAATGACTCTTTAACTTGTCGTCCGTCCAAAGTGGATTACCAGTATCCTCTTACTTTCTCCCCTGGGGATGATAAACTGGTACCAACAACCACAAACAGATATTCTTATCCTTTATGGATAGATGGATAAGGATGATAGAAGAAGTTGAGTGAAAAGTCATCTTATGTTATTATTCATCAAGATCGTGGAAATGTCTTGATGTGTGTTTGTGTCACACAAGTCAACAGAGAAACATAGAAAGAGGATAGGTGATGGCGTGAGTGAGTTGGAGGAAAGACAAATTTTGATTATTTAACGATTCGGGCGTGGAAGACGATGGTTTGGGCCTTCCGTCCTATTTTGTGTGACTCACAACAACAACAACAATAACTTTTTTAAATAATATCAGTAAGGATGTAGGTAGAGGGCCACGGGGCTAAGCCCCATGATAAACACATGTGCACAAACATGAACGACCTCACCTCACACCTCCCTTTCATGTGATGAATGTTGTTATTGTCGTGCTGCATCTGTTTGTTGACGACTTAATGTGGTCGTCGCAGGAGGTGGCGATGATGACCACTGCCTCTCTGCCCTGCCCCGCATTGCTCCTATCCATCCCATCTATGTTTGTTTGTTTTTGAGCCGCAAAGAAGAAGAAGGATGTGGAATACACTGGTGTCAGGTCACCTGCGCATCGTCGTCGTCAATATATATCCAACAACAAGTGTGAATCAATAAAGAAAATAAACCTTGAATGTTGTTTGAAACAATCCTTCGCGTCACATTCCATCTGCATCACATCATCACCATCCTTCCCTCTGCGTGAAAGTGCCAACCTACCCTTCTCTCTAGCTCCAATCCCTTTTGATAGTTTGTGAGTGAGTGTCTGCATGCAGACAACAATAACAAGGCCCAGCCCATCCTCGTAAACATCAACACCAACAATAAGTTATTGACCAACACCAAGTCAAGTGAGGCAGGCTCCAACAACACCATCCATTCATCAGTCAATCAATCCCCAGTACCTGCCTTGCGTTTGCTTGCTTCTCTCTTCCATCCATCACCATCCATCCATTCTTTCTTCCACTCACTAGCTCTGACATTCATTTATTTCCAAAGACAATACTATTTATTAGATCAATCAATCAACCAATCAACCAATATCGACCATAACACAACACAGATCAGTGATACATTCATCAATCAATTCATCATTCTGGAAGTTTAGCTTGGAGTCCTCAAACAAATACTGCCTGGAATATTGGTAGGTAGATAGATACAGGTCACAATCGATTGACCACCATACATCTCACTGTGTTGGCTTGGCCCAACCCATGTAATAATTCATGTTTGGAATTAGCTGGATGGCTGGCTGGTTGCCTGGCCACCACACAGCCACAGCCACAAGAACTTGTTAATATTACAATCCTTTATCAATACCATTGCCAATCAATCAATCAATCAATCAATCAATCAATCCAATTGTGAGTTGGCAGTTGCCAGCCTACTCCTCTACCTCCATCCATGCCAATCCATACATCCATCAGGCAATATTGCCAAACAACCAGTCATGAACGTAGTGACAACAACACAGTGTCGAGAGAGAGAGTGATCGTCGTCACCATCATCATCCTTTCATCTCACCATCACATCTCACCAACTGCATCAACAACAACATACATAACCATCGAGCTGCCTGCCTTCATTCCGTTCCATTCATACATCCATACTTCCATCCTTTCTTCCGTCCCATTCATTCATCCATTCATACAGTCATTCATTCATTCAACGCCGACTCACTCACAAACATAACTTAACCTCACTTCCGCACAACCCCTTACAATCACTCATAGAGATGTGAGTGTATCGCCAATCACACTCATCAAACTCACCCACACCACCTCTTGCCTGGTTGGCGTCAACTCCATCTGCCCGCACGTTACATCCACCCCCAAACAAAAAGACAATCTCACACGGGGCCATCATCATTCACACTGTGCCACCCTCACTCTCTCTCTCTCTGTCTCAGTCTGACCCCCCATTTTTTTGACAATATTCACACACTCACACACACACGACCCCCATTTGCATTGTTTGGGTGCCCCCTCATCCTGACACGTCTTGTGTGTTAGTGTGCACACTCACCGAGTTGCTAGGTGTGAGACTGAGTGAGAGAAAGAGAATATGAGATGTGTGAGAGTGAGGGTATGACCTGAATGAGTTGCCATTTTGTTTATTTATTGTTGTTGTTGTTGATGACAGAGCACCAACCAACACAACATCCAACATTGCAAGCTGGAGCTGTACTCTCTCTCTCTAAGTCAACCATTTATCTCTTCCTCTCTATATTATTGTGCGCGCTCTATATCTCTCACCTCACCTCACCAACAACTCAAACACAACAAACAAACAACCAACTCACTCAACGCTGCTCCACGTTCATATTTATACATACACATACACATATATACACACATACTACATTTACTCATTCATATATATATATATACATAGTTGGAGGATAAGCATACAGACAGACAGACATATACACGACACAACCAACACAACACAACAAAGCACAATCATAGCATAATATTGCAATTGCATCGCATCGCATTGCACATAACATATCGTATTGTATCGTATCAAGACACTCTAGCTAGCCAGCAAACCAGCCAGCTTGCCATCCAACAACAGCATCAACTCCATTTAGTCTATTTCACAAACAACAACAACAGGAAGACACCGCGACAACGGTGTTTATTTATTTATATATATCTATCACATCACATTTATCATATTACATTCACCTACACGGCTATCTAGATAACAACAAACATCAAACAACAACAACAACAACAGGAAACAGCTAAAGCTAACCATTCATCTATCCATTCATCCATCCATTAATGATATCAATAACAGCAGCAGAAACAACAAACAGGATTAATACAGTATAATCAATCATAATCAATCAATCAACACTGGAGATCAATCATATTATATATATTATATATTTAATTACAGGATAGGATAACATATAAAAGAGGTTAATTCCTCTTTATAATCACCTTAATATCCTCAATCACTCTTATTATATATATATATATACACACAATCAACACAACATTCATACCCCATACATAAACAATAAGAATGGCAGAAGTAGTAGAGAATAATTCTCACCTGTTAGAGCCTTATTGCGGATTGCCAATAAGTGTTCTATACTCGTCCAACTCTGTTGACAGTCCAGCCATCTTTACACAATATCCATTCCCCCAACTGATGCAACATCATCATCAACATAATCATCATAATAATCATCATAATAATAATAATCAACAACATCAGTTACTACAACAACAGTCTTCACAAGAATATAGTAGTAGCACTGGTATAATGATTAGTGGAAGCAGTGGCAGCAGCAGCAGCAGTAGTAGCAGCATCAGCAGTCAACCGCTGAAGAAGAGGAGAACAACCCGTGGCAAGGAGGCCACAGGTCTATCCTCGAACAACAGCACACATAACCTCCTTCTGAAACATCTGCAAGGTCAATACCTCGTCAATGATGTACTGCCCAAGAGCATCAACACGTATGTCATTGTCAATGTTTGAACAACGATTGATCGATCGAATACTGATACCCTAATCACCTCATTCAGTAAATATGAACACGACGACGCAAAGCTTAATATACAGCATCATCTATTGGTACTGAATCAACAGCAGCAGAGTCAGCAGACACAGGTTCAATCACCACAACAGGCATCCAATCGATGGGAGGACAGACCGCATCATTCATCGTCGTCGTCGCCTCACGTTTTTTTCAACACGACTCCAAGTATATCAGTGGACGATGTTAAATTCAACGCGAATGCAGCCCTGCATCAACATCAGCAGCAAAGTAGCCTATCAAAGTCTGCGGGCGTTGGCGGTGGCGCAGCCACCAACTTTACATTCGTATCACCGAGCATTGGCAACAGCACTGGGGTCCACAATGGAGGTGGCTCAGCGTCAAGCAGCAGCAGTGGCAGTAGCAGCAAGAAGAAGATGGTCTCACCCAACCTGGTCTCTTCATCCATACAACTAGTTAATCAAATGCCCCAGCAGCAGCATCATCATCAAACCAACATGTTGACGACGACATCAATTAATACAATCCCATATATACAACCATTTACAACAAATAACAATATCCTCAGCAACAACAACAATAGCAACAACATCACCAATACTACTCAGTCCATTAAGGGCATCCCGACCGTGGTTCCTCACATCCACAAGCCAATACCAAGCAAACCCTCGCAGAAACGCCATTGCACACCTATATCCACACCATCACCAATGCCAATAAGCAGCTTGCCTTCGCTGCCACAACCGGCCATCCGCTCATTCCCCTACATTACCATCTCCGACAAGCTCAACGCCTTCAAGCCCATCACCAAGGAGTTCCCGCCTACCACCTACACCAACACCAGCTTCCCATCACTGCACTTTGCCTCACCCTCAACGCCAACCTACTCGATCACCAGGCCACACTACTCACTCTCGCCCTTCATCCCTATCGAGAAGGAACCTGTCTATATCCCATCCCCATGTACAACAACCAATACAGCTGCATCGGCGGCAGCAGCATCAACAACAAACATCAATCATCACAACCATAACCACATTGCAGTACATCCCAATGTCAACAACAACTTATGTCATGCTGTATCTAAACAACTTGAGCAGCATAAGACCGTCATTGCCAACGCCAACAACATCAACACAAACAACAACACTTTACAGAAAAAGAAGAAGAAGTCGCAGGGCTACTGCGAATGCTGCAACACCGAGTTTGAGAGCTTAAAGGCTCATCTCGAGAGCAAGGAGCATCGTAGCTTTGCCGAGAAGGACAAGAACTACGCCAAGATCGACTCGGTCATCATGAGTCTGTCCCTCAAGTCCTACTAGCTGTGTCCTCTTCAGATAATATCTTTTTATATAGTTATTTAGACATCCAACCAAACCAACCAACATCACATCCATCATCACCATCAACAACAATCAATCAATCATTCCAATGAATGGTCTTTGTGTTTGGAAACGAAGCAGAGATACATTTCAATCAAACAACCAACATGGACGGCCAACCAACAATCCAGGCCTACCCTTGCCCTTGCCTATTTAATAAACTATCCAACCTCACCAGGTTACTTGTCCACCCTACCATCCTTTGCAAGAGATAGGCGACACCAACTACAACGACAACAACAATGACTTGATCATGATATTAAGGGGAGAGAGCCACAGTGTAATGTTATTTGACTCTTTAGCGCTTGCTTTGATACCATTTGATTGAATGAATGAATGATTGAATGAATGAATGATGATGTACTAGTAGTCATCTCCACGTGACAAGACCTCTTTGCAGGTTGGACGAAGCAGAAGGGTATGCTCGAACTGAGCGACGTAGGAACCCTTGATATCGACGAGTGGTGGGTAGGCAGCAACGACACCAAGGTCGCAGAGATTCTTGAGCGCGAGAATGTGCTTGTCCTCGCCAGCCTGGTCCAGCCATCTTCTGGCAAAGCAGAGTGTGTCGTAGTTCCTGCTGATGTGTTGGAACAGCTGCTTTGACCTCGCCAGTCTAATGGTGGCGTGTGGTGCATTGTGCACCTTCATGTAGTGGCTGCACTCCAAGTCCTCATTGACAACACCTCTTCCAGTGCTACCAAATGTCTCAATGGCGTAGTATTCTCCTTCCTCCATCCTAATAGCGATACATAATTATTGTTAGGGACATGGATGACCTTGAGCTAGGCATGTGTTTGCCAGACATCGACAACTTACTTTGTACCCTCACCACCCTTAACGATTGGGACGGTCTTTCCAGCATGGATAACGTATGGTGCAATGCTGTGTCCGTTGAGGTTGCGAACTGACTTGATTGGATAGGTCTTGCCATCGAGCTGGATCTCGTGCGACTCCATGACCTCTTGAATGGCTGCGCCAATGTCACACAGTCTGACGTCAATACCAGCCTCTCTGATGCCAGTGTTGGTGGCCTCCTGCACGGCAAGACGCAGTGGGTCGAACTTTGGATTGAAGTTGACGGTGAATGCACAGTCGATGATGTTGCCATTGACGTGAGTGCCAAAGTCAATCTTGAGCACATCGTCGTACTTGAGCACGGTCTTGTCGCCAGTGTTTGGAGTAAAGTGCGCAGCGATGTGATTGATCGACACACCTGTTGGGAAGGCAATGCCAGCCTTGAGTCCATTGGCCTTGATCAATGTTTTCGAAGCAGTCTCCAGACTCTCTGTCAACTCGAGCAATGACAGTCCAGGCTTTACAATCGACTGAACATACTTTCTGACCTGTCTGTGAACCTCTGCAGCTTGACGAACGTCATTGATCATATTTGACATGATCCTCTCCTGTTCACGCTTCTCAGTGCTAGTTGTACGGTATGAATTGCTGCAATGTGACATATTGATTAGCTTTCATTCGATCATTCAATTCGTTCAATCATACAAACTACATACACATCCTTATATTCACATTCCTCTCCAGGTGGGAACACTCCACTTGGGAATAGATCAGTAATTGGGACAGTTGGTGGTGTTGTCTGTTGCTTTGGTGCGCCAGGAGTAGTTGTTGTAGAAGTGGCAGTCGCAGCTCCATTAGCTCCAACAGTTGTAGTGGCAGCTGCAGTAGCACCAGCAGCACCAGCAGTCTTCTTCTTCTTCTTCTTCTTCTTCTTTTTCTTGGCTTCACCAGCTGCACCTGTTTCATTATTGACAGCCTCTGTTGTTGCGAATAACAAAGTATGTAAGTAAGTATGTCCTCTCTCGCAAGTTCATTCATTCAATTCATACTCTCATCCTTTACAGTCTCCTCATCATCGCTCTCCTCTTCATCTTCAACCTTTGGGTCGACCTTTGGTATATCTGTAGCTTTGGTATCAGCCATTTCTCCTCTTCTCTATCTTTGTATTGGTGTTAATACAACAATGTGAAATTGAGTCGAATGAATGAACACAACCACTTCCCATCCACATCATGTTGAACAAACCTTCCAATCCAACACACACAAAACATACAATACTTTAATTAAATTAAATAATTTTAAATAAATATTCCTAGGTGATACAAACGAGTCAGTCTGTTTTGTTCAATTTCGTTGTTCAACAAATAACAAAAACAAAGAGATAATATATAACTGTTATTATTATCTCAACAATGGTCAACAACATCAACACATAAACAGAGTTGGATGATTGATAAGCCTTATTCCTTTGAACATTAAAAGAAAGTCGGTCAAGGGCTGATGTATGTGTGTTGGTGTGTATCATATTTGATATGATCGAGTTTGAATTGACCACTGACAGACGTGACGCGTACCTGTTGTAACATGGGTGACATAGTAGGGTCCGATGACAGACCCGTCACTGGTGTTGTCATGTATCAAAGTGTGTGTCAAACGTGTAAGCAGAGACCAATTTTTGCGTTTTCGCAACACAACTACTTCTACAACGTTTATTGAAGGGAGAGTGTGGTGTTGTTGGGTTCCGTTCTTTCAGCTGGGATGGTTGGAGAAGGTCCTTTCCACCTCCGCCTAAGCCATCGATAGATGGATAGATGATGGGCTCTGCCTATGTTTATTGTTTTATTGATTGATTGATTGTTTGTATGATTATCGGTCTATCTATCTACATACAGGTAGGTTTATTGTACAACTACATTACATTTATATTATACCATTATTAAATATATACATATATATTCTTATTTACTATCTTGTGTTCATTCATTCGTACGAACAACCAATATAATATTTAAATATCTAACTTTAATAACTCACATCACAATATTACAAATCTAATATTAGGACTAAAACAACAACAGCAACAGCAGCAGCAGCAACAGAAGCAGCAGCAGCAGCAACAGAAGGACAATCAATCAGCATACAATTCAAGTGTAAGTGTGATCACTACTTAAGTAGTTGTTGGTCTAGTTTTGGATTGCATTGTCGTATGTGTGTGTGTGTGTGTTAGTGGAGAGAGAGAGAGAGAAGTGAGTGAGCGACAAAGAAAGAGAGATAGTGTGTGTGTTTGTATTTATTTAGTTGTGTGTCGTTGTTGTTGTTGGTTTGTGGTGATATCCAAACACAAAGTCAACTAAACTCACTCATCTCCATCTCATATGATGTGTCTTTAAAAAAATCACACTCCTCGCCGATGCGTTGGTTGTTTGTTGTTGAGCAATCTTAAGACTAGACTTGACTAGATCATACCATACTAATTGTGTGGACAACAATATATATATACTAATACTTATATTTATTTATAGATAGAGATAGAAGTAGAGGAAGAGTAGTTATATAACAGTACATACAGGCAGGAAATAAGAAACAATCATGTCTTATATCAAATTGGACATGAGCATCAATGATGATGTACCTGATGAGTCGGCAATACCAATGACAATAAGGAGTCCCGAGACTTCTGTCAAGAAGGCTGTATTCAGTGTTCATGGAATGACCTGTTCATCATGTGTGGGCATCATCGAATCATTCGTCTCTGGTGTCGACGGTGTAATATCCATTCAAGTTGCCCTACTTCAAGAGACGGCAGAAGTCAGATTCAATCCAGCTATAATCAATGTATGTTTATATTATACGCGTGGAGGTCCATTGAGGCTGGATCACTGACCAATCAATCAAACAACACCAACAACAACAGGAGGAGGGCATCGCAGAACAAATCAATACTGTAGGCTTCGAAGCCAAACATATCAAACAAGCTGAGCATAATACATTGATGTTGGTCATTGGAGGTATGACATGCTCGTCATGCGTTGGTATTATAGAGAGTGTGATCGGACAGATGAATGGTGTACAGGAGATCAAAGTCAACCTTGCTCTCGAGAATGCAAGAGTGGTCTATGATCCGGATCTCACAGGTGCCAGGAATATCATTACACAAATAGAGGATGTAGGCTTCACCGCAAATCTACCATCAAACAACCACGAGGACACAAAGAACGCACAAAAGGAGGAGATAGCAAAGACCAAGAGGACGCTATGTATCAGTGTCTGTCTAACAGTACCTGTATTTTTAATTGGAATGATCCTACATCGTATTACATGTATGTTTGATCAACAGTCCATCACCACGAGTTTGACACAAACTAACGACAACGACAACGACAACAACAGTCTGTCACTTCCTTTTCACCAATCAAGTTGTACATGGAGTTAGTATCGCGGACTTTTTGATGTTTATCTTCACGACACCGGTTCAGTTTGGTGTCGGTAGACGATTCTATATCAATGGATACAAGTCTTTGAAACATGGTGGCGCCAACATGGATGTATTGGTGGCGCTGGGTACAAGTTGTGCATATTTCTACAGTGTGATGGTGCTCTTGATGGACTGGTCCAACCCCAATTCAAAGCCATCGTCAGCAGCCGATATGAAGACATTCTTTGACACGTCGGCATCACTTATAACATTCATTCTACTTGGAAAGTACTTGGAGATCATTGCCAAGGGCAAGACTAGCGAGGCTATCAAGAAGCTGATGTCGCTGCAGGCCACCAAGGCCATCCTGCTGGATGTCGACCCTGTCACTGGACAGATCCACGACGAGCGCGAGATTGACATTGAGCTGGTGCAGCGTGGCGACATGCTAAAGGTACTACCCGGTAGCAAGATCCCAACCGATGGTATCGTAGTCAGTGGCGTGTCCAGTGTGGACGAGTCCATTATCACGGGCGAGTCGATGCCCGCGTCCAAGCAGACCAACGACAAGGTCATTGGAGGCACCGTCAATCAGAAGGGTGTGTTGCACATCCGTGCCACACGTGTCGGTGGCGAGACCTCACTCTCACAGATCATCAGACTGGTTGAGCGTGCACAGACTGAGCGTGCACCAATCCAATCAATCGCCGACAAGATCAGCCGCATCTTTGTTCCCACAGTCGTCACTCTTGGCCTGTTGACATTCATCGTCTGGCTGGTCTTGGGCTGGGCTGGATGGATCGACAAGTACATCAACGACGCCAACAGCACAGTGTTCCAGTTTGCATTGCGAAATGCCATCTCGGTCATTGTTATTGCATGTCCCTGCGCACTGGGTCTGGCTACCCCCACCGCCGTCATGGTGGGCACAGGTATTGGCGCACAGAACGGTATCCTGATCAAGGGAGGCTCACATCTAGAGACGGCTCACAAGATCTCAGCGGTCATATTCGATAAGACAGGTACACTCACCACTGGCAAGCCAATCGTCAGCGAGTCACACATCATTGGCAAATACGACAAGAAGTCCTTCTTTGAGCTGGTCGCGTCGGCAGAGGCAGCCAGTGAGCATCCATTGGCTGGTGCCATCGTCAACTACGCCTTCACCGTGTGCGACGTCACCACAACATCAGTGCCACAAGCTTTCGAAAGCATTACAGGCTCTGGAATCAAGGCCGTCATCAATGGCGTGAACGTACACATTGGCAACATGAAGTGGCTGACATCGTTGGGACTTGCCTACGCGCCAACCCTCAGCGAGCAGACCAGAAACGACATTGCCGGACAGATCAAGCGTCTAGAGAACGAGGGCAACACCGTCGTCTTTGTCGTGTTGAACAATGAGATCTGTGGACACATCGCCATTGCCGACCAGTTGAAGCCAGAGGCTCGTCCAACAATCACAGCACTCAAGAAGATGGGCATCTTCCCATGGATGGTCACAGGTGACAACCCTCGAACAGCCAATGCCATCGCGCAACAGGTTGGAATCACACAGGTGTTTGCCGAGGTGCTTCCATCAAACAAGTCAAAGAAGGTGCAGGAGCTCAAGCAACAGGGTCATGTTGTGGCCATGGTTGGAGACGGTATCAACGATTCGCCGGCTCTCGCCGAAGCCGACGTTGGCATTGCCATTGGCGCCGGTACAGACATTGCCATCGAAGCAGCCGACATTGTGCTGGTCAAGTCTGATCTGCGCGACGTAATCACCGCCATCAGTTTGTCCAAGAAGACATTCAACCGCATTCGTCTCAACTACATGTGGGCCACACTCTACAACATTCTCGGTATCCCGTTGGCTGCTGGTGTGTTGATCCCCGCTGGCATCAGTATTCCACCAGTGGTCGCTGGTCTTGCCATGGCATTCTCCAGTGTCAGTGTAGTATTATCAAGTCTCCATCTCAAGACCTACAGGAAACCTGTGATCAAGATTAGCAATGACAATTCTGAAGCAAACGGTATGTGTATCCATTCATCATCACGAATGTTCTGTCCCCAACACTCGCTAATACTTTCCTATCATTCAATGTAGAACTAGACTTTAGAAAGAGCAAGATATCGTTCGAACTGCCGTCAAAGGGTGGACAGGTCGAGCAACAATCATTGCTTTCAAGAGAGGTTGATCCATAATAAACAACCTGTTTACAGCATTTATATATAATTTAATATAATATAAACAACCTTGTATACCTATATTTATTGCTTGTCAGCCATGGATGATGAGGAAGTTGATGGAGGAGTGTAAGGAGCATTGGTTGAAATTAAAGAGTTGAGGACTGCAAGGGCACATGATGAATGTGTTGGCGCAGCAGGTGAGAGTATGAGTGAGGTGGAAAGTTGTTGGAGGAGTTGATCGTAGTTCTTGCCAGCAAAGTGGATTCCACGCACGTAGGAGATGTCTTGCAGGTCCTCGATCGAGAGATTCTGGATACCCTCCCTCAGGATCATCTTGTTGTCATGGCTGATCTCCTTCTCCCATTGGGTGATGGTCTGGATAAGTGAGCTCGCTGTCGAGAGGAATCCAAACTTGAATCCAATGCACTTTGAGAGCAGGACAAGGTCGCCCCTGTCCAAGTCGGACAAGGTAATCTTGTGGTTTGGTTGGATGTTATCACGTGACTTTAGTCGATCGTATAGAGTGTTGGCATTTTTGGTTCTGTTTGCCATTGATTTAAGATAGCGAGAGACCTTGGTATAATCACAAGTTAGTAATTCTTCCAGCCACTGGACTCAATATCCACTAACAACATACAGTCATCTCTCTTGTTGAAAAAGTGCTTGGAAGTATTGCCGAAAGGTGTCGGATGTATAATGGAAGGCCAAATGTAGAGAATGGGATGGCCAGATATATGAATAATGGTATGAAGCACAATGAGTCTTGTTCTGTTGTTGGGTTGATTGATGGAAGTGTTAGTGCCCGCACCAATCAATCAATCAGGACCAGATGGACATACTGAAGGTTTTCATTGAGATGATCTCTGGTCTTGTCAAAGATGAACCCATCATAATCTTGGGTCTGATGATGTCCTTGTAGAACTTCCAATTGGTATAGTATGTGACCACTCCATGTTTGGTCTGTTGATTGAGTTCCTGTGCGAACAGTTTAACCTTGTTGTAGTACTTGGTCAATGATTCCATGAACCCTCCATTGGTTGTAGCGAGTGTAGTAGTTGTATTTGGTGTTGATGTGGAGGTTGTGGAAGTTGAGGTGGATGTCTCATGTTGTGATTGTGTTGACTCGATGTCATTCTTTGTATTCTTTATATTATTGTTGTTGTTTGATGTGGATGATGAGGATGATGTGGATGTCGAATAGTTGGACACAAGTATTGATATATTGTTGTTTGTTGGCAGTAATGAAATCTGACTGGTAATGCAACCACCACTGCCCCTTGCAATAGAGGTCCTAGTGGTTGGACTTGTACACCATCTTTGAATCAATCGTCTTGGCATCACCAAGTATCTAAAAGAGTTAAGTGATATCATGATTCTGATGAATATATATCAGTATAAGTATAAGTATATATGCAATGAACACAACTGAGAAAATACGAATGATTGAAGATATAATAAGTGTCGTCTTTTTTTTGATCAAATTCAAATAAGCGCGACAAACATCTCTATTTATGTTTTGAAAGAGGTCCTGAAATCCCCTATTTCCCACCTTTGCAAACAACTCATTCCCACGTTGATACCATTGATTGCCTAATTAATACATCATAGAAACACATAAATAATAACACATAACAATCTATCATCTTGACTAATAATGGGTGGGACACAGCTCACAAACTCAACTATCCAAGTCCGACAATGAAGATGTAGATACCAATCACACCACCAAGCTTACCTTACACCAATCCACCAATCAATCAAACTTGGAAGGTAAGTGGAAGGGATGCCAAATATTACATTGATGGAAATTATTTACATTTATTGATAATGGTAAGATGTTTGAGATGTGTTGATTGTAATCTTGTAATGTAATGTAATGATACCTCTTACTTCACTGACTTTAGTCTTAGAGTGGCCGCCTCAGCGGACTTGATGGTGTTGATGACCGCTGACGCCAGACCCTTGGCACATGTGACCAGCTGCTCCTCAGAGGTGGAGTTGTCGTCACAGTCCGACTTGACTGCACAGATGATCTTGAGCTGTGTGGAGAAGTTGCCACCACAGTCCAGGTAGGTGTAGACAGCCTGCTTGAGACGGGGGTCTGTGCACTGGTCGGCAATCTGGCGAGCATTCAAGTTGATGGCCTTGATCATCTCGGCGATCTTCTTGGCAGTGTTGATCATTCCCTTTACGTCACCCTTGGCAGCGAAACTGGCCAACAGCGCCATCTGTGCAGCGATCTCATCACCAAACGAGACGAGCTTGCCCAGGGGGGTGTTGTCTCTGACCTTCTTCTCCAAGGCGTTGGCGACGTCCTCGGCAGCATTGTAGACGGCCTTGTTCACTGGACCCTCTATCTTGAACTTGGTCGGTGCCTTGGGTGGCTCTTGCTCCACGACAACCTTCTTCTGCATCAACTTCTCGCGCTCCAATCTCTGCTGTCGCAGCTCCTCTGGTGTGGGCTGCATGACCGCTGCCAGGTTGTTGCTGGCATCCTTGACCTGTCGCACCAACTCCTCCAGTCTGTCGCGGGCTGCTTTGTTGGTCGGGTCGGCCAACACATTCCTGATGGCCTCCATCAACAGTGGCGACAGCTCCTTCAGACGGTTCACTGCGTCCAATATCTGTTGCTTGCGCGCTGGATCCTTGACTGTTGCTGCGTAGGCTTCGGCCTCCTCGATCTGTCTCTTGATGTCGGCAGCGATATCCTTGGCATGCTGCACGGCCTTGATCTGCATGTCGGGGCCACCCTCGTCGATGCATTTGAGCAACGAGTCGAGGTCGTTGTGCAGCTTGGCATTGAGTGCCGAGACGATCTCGTGTGGTTGGGAGATGGCAGACAGGGCAGACTTGGTCTCCTTGATGTGCTGACCAAGCTGACGTCTGGCCTCATCGTCGTGTGGATTGCGAATGCACTTGTTGGCAGTGTCCAAGAGTTTAGGCTTGACCTCGATAAGACGGTCGATTGCCTTTTGGATCTGGTGTCGGAGGGATGGATCTTGGATCGAGTCGAGCAGCGTAGAGGACAGTTCGATGTGTCGGTCGATAGAGTTGCCAAGGTTGCTAACAATGGCCTCAGCGCGCTTGGTGTCTCCCTTGCTCAATGCATCCTCGAGGGCATCGAGCTCGCGAGCAATTGCTGCACCATTGGCAGCAACAATCTCGTTGGGCGATGAGGTGACGGCGGTGGCAAGGTTCTCGGCGGCTCTCTGTGTCTGGTAGATGAGATTGTCCAGGTGTTGCTTGGCCTTGGCGTCGTTGGGATTCTCCAACACTGGCTTGATTGCAGCGATCAACATTGGTGTCAACCTCTTGAGTTCCTCAATGCTCTTGAGGATCATCTTCTTCTTCACTGGGTCCTCACATCTGTTGGCCACGACAATGGCGTTGGATATCTGCAGGTTGGCAGCGTTGACAATCTCGCGTGCAGCGGCGGGGCCGTTACCGAGTTCGATTTGCTTATGCAGGCCATAGAGATGGTCGATGAGTCTGGCGGCGGCGGCAGACACCTCATCTTCAGCGATGGTACGCACGGGCTTCCACTTGAAGGCAAGGTCAACAAACTTCGTGTTCGAGGCAAAGATGAGTTTGATCGTGTGGATCAGGTCATCGATGGCGCCAAGTAGTTTGTGGCTAGCGTCGACACGTGTTGCACGGGCATTGTGGTCGTGTGGGTTGTTGCATACTTGGCGGGCGGCATTCTGATGCTGGCGGCTCAGTGTGTCGACGAGACTGGCCAACTCATCCAGACGGTCCCTGAACTCTGCATTGTTCGAGCCTTCAGAGCGACGCTTTGATCTCTTGACCAACTCCTCTTCAAGCGAGATGACATCATTGATCATAATATTCAATTGATTGACATTCTCAATGTCATCGATGCGGTGCACACCCTCTGCCACCTTCTTGGCAATGGCCACTAGTACCTTAATGTTTGATTGCTCCTCAATGAGCACCAACAACACGACATGTTGAAGGATGAGTTTGGCGGATTTGATGGCATCCTTTTGTGGAGCTCTGTTCCAAGGGTCGGAGCGGGCACGTACAGCATCAGCATACAATTGGTTTGCCGACGTCTTTAGACGGCTACTCGTCTCAATCAATTGTTCTTTAAATTCTTGATCTATCAATTTGATTGTTTCATCAGCTGCCTCGCACATTCCAAGTACAGCCTGTTGGATTAGTTCCACACCTGGTACCATGTCCTTTTTGGATTAATCATATTAATTTTAAATTAAGATGTTAACATTGATTCTCCGGAAATGGACGGATAGTCCAAACCTCTGACTGACTGATTAATCATTCTGAATTACATACACCAAATAGAGTGTTCTTCTCTTCACTATCAGTGATAGCTACTACCAATGCCGACACGGCATCAGCAATCATTTCCAATACTTCATCCATTATTGTTAGATTGTTCTTTGTTTTAGATGTACAGATATTAACAGTTGTTTGTTTAAACAAATAATGATACAAGTATTAGTTATTGTAGTAACAAATATATATCAATTCAAAGTATGGTACCATCAATATATCGCACACAATCACTATCACTATCACACACATACTACTAGAACATGATCGATGGGTCAGGGACTGGCTATCATGATTGATTGGATTGGCTTGGATTGAATTGACTTGGCTATCATGGTGAGTGAGTGAGTGACTGTTCATCTAAGTGTGGATGTGTGTGTGTGTGTGTGGGAGAATGGTAACAAGGCTACCAAACAAACCCCATCATCACCTCAAAGCCATCTACAACTTAAAAGTGTTTAAGATGTAGTGTATATTTAACCTGTTTTTGTCTCTCTCTCTTTGTGTGTGTGTTTGTTTAGTTCGTGTGTGTATGTGTATGTTTCAAGGGGTAGGTTGAGCAATGAATGACCAATGAATGATGTTCCACATCTTTATTTGGATGGACACGAAGAGATGTGTGATATTGGTAAACCAATAATATTGCTTTAGATTTTATGATAACTAATCAGTTGACTTAATTGAATGTATTGGATATTGAACAGTCTCACTAATGTTGAACTGAATTAATAAATAGTGGACATGTTTGGATTATTGTCATTATCTTCTTCAATTTCATTCATATCAATATATAGATAATTCAAACCATGAATTATACACTTTGTTTATAGAATGTTTGGATAACCAATAGAGTTGTTGTTCTTTATTCTTAATAAGTTGAACGCACCATAAAGGAATACATCCTAAACATCTACAAACATTGGGTAGACAGCATGTTGTTCTTTTTATTATCTATTATTATCTTTGAATCTTATTGTTGGAGGTCACCAATTAGAGTTAATCGTCCATTATATATTTGACCTTTAGCTCTCGGTCGGGTTAGGATAGTGACTTCGGACACACATTCCTCTCCTCCGAGATCTAACTTGCAAGTGTACACTGACATACCATACATACAATAAACAAACATTATATATCCATATATCTCTTATAAGACTACTCTTTAGAATGGCTTTATTTCCTTTGATCGCTTCTCACCTTCTCTAATCTCAAACATTGCGGCAATACCAGTGTATAGCCAACAATAGGCGATGACGAATGCCAATGGACCACCTTCGATAAAGAATGCATTCTTGATGAATAGTATCGAGTTCTCAAAGCCATGCAAGATAGCAAGATTGGCAACCATCAGCAAGAATATGTTGAATGTACCTGCCAAAGCAACAATATATCTCCAATACCATTTCTTACGAAGTGGTAGTTTCTAAAGGTAGGGTAGGGTAGGGAGGATGTTAGGACATGCTACTCTCTCAGTTCCGCCAGTTCAACTACTTACCTTTGGAGAGTAGAAGTAGAACATAATGCCAATCTCGATGGTGAAGAAGACACAGTTAAGGAGTGCCCAGGCGACCCAGCTCCACCAGAGGTCGTGCCATAGTCCAATGAAGAAGAAGATGAGCCAGATGGTTAGATGTTGAGTCTTCTTGCCACCTAGTGGGATGTAGAGATAGCGAACAGTCCACTTGTTGAAGCTTCCGTGCCACGAGCGCCAGAAGCCTGTGAAGGTGTAGTTGTTGTTGACGCAACGGTTCATGTTCTCGGGCGTGTCGATGCCATCGAACAGGGCAAACAGACGGAAGACACGCCAGATGATCAGGAACTTAACGTACATAAAGTTGAGCACGAGGTAGCCGGTCAGACCGACCTCGGCGCCGCGGAACGTCTTCCACACCTCGGACTGGTCGAACGAGTAGTAGTAGCAGTAATGGAGGGAGATCTCGAGGCCCAGGAACACCAGCAGGATCTTGACCGTCATCTTGATGAGCTGCTCCACCGTGTACGTCTTTTGTGGCGCGTACAGCTGCGCGATGAACGCGTTAAAGGACGCGATCGGTCCGGCAATGTACAGCGGGATGTAGAAGATGTATACAAAGAAGTGCTGCAGGTCGTAGTGGTCGCGCGGCTGGTGCTTCTCCTGCACGCACAGATAGGCGTTCTTGCCCTTGAGCTCCACGACGGGGCGCTTGATGCGCATCCAGTGATAGTCGAGATTGTAGCTGATGAAGCGCAGCATCGACACCTTGAAGTAGGTCTCCCACGACAGGAAGCCAGTGTAGCTGTCCAGCATCGGTCCGTAGATGCCCAGCATCGGGATCGAGGAGAAGCGATAGCCAGAGTACAGATACGACGTCCACAGGATGAACATGTTGAATGTCCATGTGGCCCAAGGCAGGGCCTTGGACTCGGCAAACACGCGGGAGATTGAGAAGTTGGTCAGTGCAATGGCCAGCACAATGAATGTAGCCGATCCATGAACATATATCAAGAACAACAAAGAAACAATGTTATAGAACCATAGACGCTTCTTGGTATCATCCTGTTGTTCAGTTGATTGATTGATTGATTGAGTGAGTCGGTGCGAGGGTTAGTAAGTTGTGAATGGATGGGATGGACAAGGATAGGGATGCATACAGGGTAGGTCTTGCGAATAAGTGTGCTCGCTGCCACAAACAACGACAGTCCAATTGACAGCAATGGGAAGTTCTCACGCCATATCCTGTATTGAGTATCCGACAAGTCTTGCTTGCGACCCATGAACCATCCATCAACTATACCTTCATTCTCCTTTCCTCCACTATTATATTCTGTAGAGGTAGTATTCATGATTAGCATGTCAGTCAATCAATCATTCAATCTGTCAATCTGTAGCCGTCGACAACATACCCTCTGCTCTTGTTAGCATCATTTTCAGACACATGTAGTAACCAACAAAGATGATTACATAGTAGAACAAGAACTCGGCAGATAGCCAACGTGATGGTTGTGGAGGGTCTTCAACGTAGACCACCTTCTGTTGTGATTCTCCATCCTCATCTGTATGTGAGGCCGACGCTCTAGTCGACCTCTTTGTCGAGCCTCTATCCGCTGTTTGCATCGAACCTGTTACTTATATCTTTGTTTGTTTGACAATGAATTAATGACTCGAGATATCGATGACAAAGAAGTAAAGGATGTAGTGAAATGGAAGGACCCAATGCCAAAGTTGAATGAATGAATCATCGCCACAATGATGAATTGTAGTGAAGATAGGTGTTTTGAGCTATTCTCGAACTTCTTTGAATTTTGCACAATCTCTGTTGTCATCCTGATGACAAGATGAACGAAAGCATGAGGTGTGGGATATGTACAACTCAAACACAAAGAGATAATAATGAATGTATCTTATAAAGTGTTGAGGTCATCACTGACTACTACAACTGGTTCTTCTTCACTTGTTTGGCAATTGCCACACATCAATCAATGCTTGCCAGCCAGCAGCAATACTTTGATCGGCTTGATCAATACATGTAATCACTCAACATTACACTCAATCAATCATAGACATTATACATCAGATACAACATCAACATCAACTTCAACATCAACATCAATTGCAGACATACACAAGAATACTAGTACCAACTCTACAAGTCGTTGGGCAAATACAAATGAAGAGAATGGTGACATGACAAAGAGAAGGAGGAAGAAGAAAGAGAAACAGATACAACCTAATCATGAATACTATGGTGATCAAACAAAGTTGAATGAGATACCAGAGGATAGGATAACTATGGACCCAATTGGATACATTCATACTTGTTTCCCAAAGAAGAATGGATCACCAAGACAGGGAAAGCTGGCCCCGACTAGCCAGGGCTACATCAAGTTGCTGGCCAGTCATGCGCATCACTTGTTCCACGGACTGGAAGAGTACAGTCACATATGGGTCATATTCTGGTTCCACAAGAACAGGGTCACAAGCAGCACCAAGAGCTATATGATCAACAACTCACAAGACAAGCCAGACATTGACCAGGCACCTGCGCCAGCACTCAGCGACTATGTCTACACAAAGGACCAGCGATACCCTCCCGACAACGTGATGGTGCGTCCACCTCTGCTCAATGGCAAGAAGGTGGGCGTGTACGCCAGTCGCACTCCACACCGTTTGGTGCCCATTGGCATGACAATGTGTCGAATCGAGCGTATTGAGGGCGACACAATCTATTTAAGTGGCGTGGACATGGTGGACGGCACGCCAATCATCGATCTCAAGCCTTATATTCCCAAATTTGACAGCGAGCCCGACGCCAGGACACCGGCGTGGATCGACAACAAGAGCGACATCAAGACCGTGCGGTTCAGCGATGAGGCCATCGACGGCCTTAGACGCACCATCGATACGGTTGGCCTGCGATTGTTGGCAAACGAGCCCGCCAACAGCAAGAGTGGCACTTCATTTGAAGAGCGTGTGGCACGCGTCCAGACACTGATCACCGAGATCCTCATCAATGAGCCACGATCAGTCTATCGCAGGAAGAAGAAGACTCACGAGAGTTGGGGATTCTTCATCGACACGCTAAACATTGAGTGCCAAGTCGATCCAGATGGAGTAGCCACCGTCCTTGGAGTCGTCGACACTGAGACCTACGAGCATCAAAGGAGTCTGGAGCATGCGACTGGAAACAGCAGCAATAGCAGGGAGGATGTTGTTGACTAAACTATACACACACGCGCACTCGCGAGCGCGTTTACTTTACTTTACTTTACTTGATGGTACTCCTCACACCTTGCTTTGGAACTTTAAATACTTGTCTTGTATTGATGTTGATGCGTCTGTTCTTCTCTTTGAGCCAGTGGATGTGCCAGCGAGTGTCATCAGTGTCGTTGGCAGCCAGGTCCACATCGAACGAGTCCTCAACAATCTTGGCAACACCATGATAGCAATAGCGTGAACGTCCGCCCATGATCACAATGTCACCACTTCGAATAAAGATGGGGACAGGCGCAACGTCCTTGGTTTCGGCGCCCATCAAGAAGACCGCTGTGCTGCCAAAGCTTATAGAGACGATGGGCTTCTCCATCTCCTCCTCGGCGTCGTCCAGATGGCCGCCCATTACCGAGTCCTCAGAGTAAAAGTTGATCGTTGCCGCCTCGGCCACATAAGGTGTGTAGCGCGTCGATGAGGCAATGTGAGTGACCAGCTGCTGTAGATCGTCGGGGAACTGTACATAGTAGTCTTCAGAGTATATCCTCTCAGTCCATTGATACTGGTAACCAAGTGATGACCATGCCAGCTTGTCCAGGAGGCTTCTATAAGTTGGTAACTCTTGTCCATTCTTGTCCAATGGTCTTGTCTGTGTTTGAGTGTCAGAGGACTTGTCGCCGCCACGCGAGTCTGCTTCAATGTCAGAAAACTCTTGTTGAGCATTCCTCCAGAGTTGTTTGATGTCGCCGTGGAATAGAGTGAGGTTGGTGCTGTTGGGCGGCTCAGTGTACAGCTCGATGGCATCCTTGATCCACTTCTTTTGTTGTTGCACAGAGAATGGTGAGGGGATGAAGTAGAAGCCAGGGTAGTCCTTCAGACCATACACTCGCCATGTTGCAGGATGTGCATAGTATGGCGATTCAGTCGCCGTACTTTGATCTACCAGTCCTGAGAAGTCCAATATCCTCTCGCGATTCTCCGGTGTATTGTTGTCCAAGTTATGATAGTCAAGCACTGAGGAGTAGTCTATTGGCTTTCGCTTCTCCTTTGGTATATTCTTGCCTGTACGCTCGTTCTTTGTCACCTGTCTAAACATCCTTTGCACTCGCATGTACTCTGAGGGTTGTTTCGACTGTTGACCTGTCGCCCCTGCCGCAGTCGTCGTCGACGTAGCTGTCGTCTTCATCGTCTGTGATGCCTGAGTGGCATCTGTGTCTTGTGGATCAGCTTCGACCTCATACATTGTTTAGTTCGTTGGTTTGACGAATGACACTACACCCTTTGTATCTCTATGTATCTGTATGAATGTTAATGTGTATCAATGGGGTCGTTGACAAGATGAACCATAACCCAAGAGACGACATTTTGCGAAAGAGTTTGGAAGTCGCCACCCTATGCAAAGGCTCACTAATGATGAATGCCATAGATGACATTATCAAGTCAATAAGTATAGTCTCTGTTGATTGATACAATGAATGAATGAACATTTTATGTCTGTGAAAGGACCTGTTTACTCTGCTATCTATGCGTATATTCTAGTGTACATCTTGGCCAAAGAGTCATGGCCCTTCTGGTCACCATTCCTCATGAGGTTGCCTGCATCGCAATTCAAAGGGCTATCCGCTTCGGGATGTGCTAACAGTGCAATGATCGATCGACAAACTGACTGTAATGTATATATTGCTGACCATGATGTCTTTAGTAAGTCTAGACAAATCTCTCCTGTCTGTTGATTCGTGTTATTGTTAGCAAATGCTCAAGGCATCTTAAATGGTCCTGCTGAGTATCTTAACCTTACCTTGAAGTGTATATTTGGATGAAAGACCTTTGTATTGAATCTAACGATGGGTGGCTGAAGTGGATAGTTGGTTGGTACCTGTATGTCTAGTTCGAAGCTACCACCTTCGTAAGGAGTCTCTGGTGGACCCTTTATAATTGCAGTCCATTGATATAGGTTATTCTCATCCTTTGGGAACAACATTATATCTTCGAAAGGTTCATTCTGGAGTACTTTGTACTCTTTCATTAATCTTGCTGCCTATAAATTTGTTGTTATAGTTACAAGTTATTAATCAACATGTTCTGTTTGTTGTTGTTGGTTGTTGCTATATCATACCATTGTTTATTGTATGTGAAATATATGTATATTATATGTATGATATTATGTAAACAATTGAATGAATGATTCACCAAAGATGGACACAACAATCATTTGTTTGTTTCCAACACAACACCACACAAACACTTAATCTGAAGAGCGAGATTGCCCAGGCGTGTGCTTAGTCTAGAGCACACTCTTCTAATGAAGCCAAGCATCATGTTCACTCACTCGCTTATACCCTCATTCATTCAATCATTCATCATTGTTACTCATTGGAGAAATAAAGATAGAGATAGATAGAGTTATAGATAGAGATAAAAAAGATAGAAAGAAAATGACAACTTGTAACAAACCAATATGGATGCATATTGGAGCTGGTAACTTCCATCGTGCTCATCAAGCTTATTATATCAATCGTTTGATTGTTGATGGCAATGATGAGGAGGGATGGTCAATTGCACTTGGTAATATGCTCAATGATCATCAAGAGGACATTATCAAACAATTGGAAATACAACATGGTCAATACGTCCTGGAACTCAATAATACCGATGGTTCAAGAACTTATGAAGTGATCAAATCTATCAAGAAGACTATACCGTTCCATCCAAGTGCCAAGTATCTTATTGAACAAGGTGCCTCCAGTGATACCCGTGTCATTTCCTTCACAATCTCAGAGTCTGGTTACTTCCATAATGAGAACTTTGATCTTCTGCTCAACAATGAGCACGTCGACAATGACCTCAAGACTGGCAGCACTCAGACCATCTACGGAGTGATGGCCAAGATTCTCCGAGAGAGAATGCTCCATTCCAAAGCTCCAGTGACATTAATCAGTTGTGACAACATCAGAAAGAACAGCAACTGTTTCAAAAGATGCTTTGAGCAGTTCCTCCAGAAGCTTCCAGATACCGACCTGTTGAAATGGATCGATCAAAATGTCCGCTTCCCCAACTCCATGGTGGACAGGATCACGCCCCATCCCTCTGACGACCTTGTCGAGAGGGTTAGGCAACAAGGACTGGGCTTTGAAGACAAGGTCCCAGTGATGGCAGAGTCATTCATTCAATGGGTTGTCGAGGACAACTTCATCAATGGTCGACCAAAGCTAGAATTGGCTGGTGTGGAGATGACTCAATCTGTTCTACCCTACGAGGAGGCCAAAGTACGAATCCTCAACGCCAGTCATGCATGCTTTGCATGGGCTGGTACACTGGTTGGATTGACATATATCAGTGAGGATATCGCCAATCCAGACATCCATAAGATAGTCTACGACTACATCACCGAGGACGTGATCCCAACTCTTAAGGCCGAGCACAGTCCTTTGAACTTGGAGAAGTATAGAGATGTAGTTCTAGAGAGATTCAAGAACAAGTTCCTGAAGGACACCAATGAGCGTGTCGGAAAGGAGGGCCACACCAAGATCCCTGGCTTCCTCCTACCAACCATTGTCGCGTGCTACAAGAGGGGAGCAGTGCCAAGAGCAACCGCTAAGCTTCCAGCCATCTTCTTTGTATTCCTTGAGCGATGGAGCAAGAATCAGATACCCTACGAATACCATGATGGAGTGATGGACAAGGATCAAGTTCACAAGATGTTCTCTCAGTCCGACCCGCTGGCCGAGTACATCCACGACCCCAAGGTATTCTGTTCATTAGCTGGCAACAAGGAGTTTGAGAAACTGCTATGCGACCAGGTTCGAGAGGTTCGCGAATGGCTGTCCCGCTCCAGCGACGGCACATCCATGACAGAGTGGCGTGAGCACAGTACAAGATAGATAATATTGTTTAAGTCCCATGAAAGCATGAGACGATGAGTCGGAGAGTCTTTATTGATGATAGCGATTATATATATAAAGGTGGAGATACTGATATACTTTGATATTAGTTGAATGCAACATATGAGCCCATGACTGGGGAGGATGACAGGGGAGGACTGGTCACCTTGCGAGCCGATCGGTAGACGTCCGAGAAGCCCTTGGTGCCGTCTGGTCCGCGTGGCTGTCGGTAGACGGGTGACGATGATGTGACAGATTGGCTGCCGCCGCCAATGATGTTGTTGTTGAACGAGTTGGCATGGCTGCCGGCACCGCTGTGTGTGTTTTGGAAGCTGTTGCTGTGACCGTTGTTGTTGTGATGATGGTGATTGTTGTTGCTGATGATGTTTATACTGTTGCTGATGTTGTAATGTTGTTGCTGCTGTAATATCGTGCCCAGACTGCTGCTGATTGGCGGTGCGGGATTGGATTGATAGCTGGACATCTCCAAAAAGTTGTTGTAGGAGTTGAGGCTGCCGATGCTTCCAAAGCCGTTGATGATGCTGCTGTTGCCAGTGATGCTGGTGTTCATGCTCCACAGACTGCTGTTGTTGGGCGACGTGGACAGGTCGAGGTCGGACGTCGAGCGGTCGCGGCTTGGCATGCCAAAGCCCGTGGTGAAATGCGATGGAGGGGTGGAGAGGAAGCTGTTGGGCGGGGACTTCTCCCATGACGCGGCAATCCTATTTGAATCGTTGATCATGATCGAAGGGGAGTGCCCCATCTTTATACCAGTGCTGCCAGTCATGCCGCTGTGTGTGAGGCCACCACCGCCCATGTGATTGTTGTTGTGATTGCTGTTGTGATTGTTGTTGTGATTGTTGATGGGCATTGATCGTAGATATGGATTGTTGTTGAAGCTTGAGGACATCTGTTCCATTGGCTTGCCAAACATTGATGACGTCGGTGTGGACGACAGGGGTGTGTAGGAGTTGGTAGGTGTGCTTGATAAAAAGGAGTTGGCGGCAGCTGATGCCGAGGCCTGGCTCGAGAGCATTGGCTGGCCAATGTAGGACGTGGGCGACGTCGAAAGGAATTGTGGCATGTCGCTACCGGGCTGCTTTGGTTGCTTCGTTATAATGATGGAGCGATTGGGCTCCTCACCGACCGACGTGTGCACGAGCTTCAATTTCTCGGCCATGTTGTGGATATACATCCTTTGTATACCGGTGAAAGTGGAGAAGGTGAGCTCGTTGGCGACGGCGTCGTCCTTGAACTCCTTGAGCTGCTCCCAGGCGCGGCGCAGCTTCTCGTCCTCGAGCACCTCGGCTGGCACCTCATTGGACTTGTTCACCTTGCGCTTATACTCGAGTCGCACGCGACGGCCGTGCACATCGGCGCCGTTCAGCGCGTCAAATACCTTGACAGCGTCGTCAAGTAGACGATATTTGACAAAGGCCATGCCGCGGAAGACGCCCACATTGTCGTAATGGAAGTTGACGGACTGTGGCGCCGCTGGGATGATAGTCTCTAGCAGCTCTTGTAGCTGCACCTGTTTCAAGTTGAATGGCAGGTTCTTGAGCACGAGCGTCGAGTCGGGCTTGTGATCGAGCATTGAAGGTAGCTGCGTGGGCAACGAGGAGCACTGTGGTGAACCGACCGCCATGAAGCGTGGGTCCTTTCCTGGCGTGATGCGCTTGATCCTCTCGACCTGGAGCAGCTGTCCATCGATCTCCTTGTTATTCAGACGGTCGATCGCATTGTCTGCTGACTCTGAGTCGAGGAACTGAACGAAGCCAAAGTTCTGTCGATCACGAAAGTGATGTGCGCGCACTGGGCCGCACTCCTCGAGCTGCTTGAGCAGCAGGCCCAGGTTGAACCGGTCGCCGCGCGAGCTGATCAGGACTGCGTGTCGGTCGGATTTTTCGCTCCTGGTGCGCTTGTCCTTGGCTTTGGCGTCGGCGGTCAGGTCGATGGCTGGAGCCATTGCCGACGTGGCCGAGGCAGATGTCAGTGCCGAGTTGATGTCGCCAGCGCCATTAGTGAACTGTCTACGCATCATTAACTCGCGCTTGAGCTGAATGTCATGCTCATTGAGGTCTGGCTCACCAAAAGTGAGGTCGAACGACAACTCCTCCTCAAGTGAAGGCTTGGTGTCTTGGTCCATTTTGTACATCAGTTTGATTGAGTGAGCGAGAGAGCGAGGGAGGCGAAAGGAAGGATTGAAAAGGAAGGGGAAAAAAGAAGAGAGGAGGGAGAGAAGGAAGGAGGGAGGAAAGAAGATACTAGAAGAGCAGCTGTTTGTGCTGCTGTTGACTATAATATGTTGATGACTGCCTATGACCCTATGATGTTGATGATTATGATGTCCTGG
The DNA here is from genome assembly GCF_000787575.1 of Acytostelium subglobosum LB1. NCBI lineage: Eukaryota > Evosea > Eumycetozoa > Acytosteliales > Acytosteliaceae > Acytostelium > Acytostelium subglobosum. Next base: position 500,692 of record NW_012236531.1, on the reverse strand, counting down.
AGAGTGTGGCGTGTTAGTTAGTCAACCTGTCGACAGACGAGCGATGCTTGCATGATGGACCTACTTCAGATCAGAGTCGTTTGAACATGTGAAGGTAAATAATATACTATTATTACAGAATGAATGAATGAATGAATGGAGTTGGAGTTGGAATGGGTAGACCTAGTCTGTTGCTGTGATGTGCTATTCCTGTTGTGCTGTTGATGGCGTATCAATGAATGAATGAATGAATGGTGTGATGTTGTTGATGTTATATCTTGAACATAATCATTAGTCGACTTTGATGAAGGAAGTGTGTGCGATTGTAGAAGATGTAACAAGATGTGCGAGAGTGATGCAATTGACAGCGATGGACTGGATGGTTGGATGGATGGAAGACCCAAGGATAGACAGTGTTTGCTTCTTCTACTCTGCTGGCTGCTGGCTGCTGATGCTGCTGCTTGTTGCTGTTGTTTCTTCTGCTTGGATGGATGTTGGATTGAGCGCGCAGGCGAGTGCTCAAGGTCCTTGAGATTGGGTGTTACTGATGATGATGTGTTGCAATGCACACTCCAATCATGTGATTGATTGGCAAGGCTAGAGGTGTGTTTGTTGTAGATGTAGTGTGTGTGTGTGTGTGTGTAATTGTTTGATTGAATGAGTGACTGAGATGAGGCTTGGCCTTAATTATTATGTGATTGATTGACTGTGTGTGTGTTTGTTTATTTGAGTTGAGATGAATCGATTCGTGTGGGCAGGGAAGGAATGAGTGTCGTGAGAATGAATAGAGAACGCTCAAAAAAGTCGACCATTTATTTATTTTTTAAATGATGTTTGGCTTTATAATCAATCATGTGGGAGGCGACCGAATCAGAAGGGGTGCGCGAACGAAGGTTGGGTGTGTCACACAAAACACTAAGCAAAATGATGACATGTACATTCGAATGATGCAATGCAAGTAGCGTCGACTACTAATGAGATCCAAACAAGTGGCGGGACAACCCACACATATTAACCGGTTAATATCAAATGTCGTTAGGATTGATTGGAATGTGATTGATCGATTGATTGAATGGAGGTGGATAGTATTACTATGTTATTTGTACAAAGATTTAAGAGATGGAGAGGGTACAAGGCAAGGGCACGAGACTACTGTGGACCACATATATTGATGATGATCAATCGATCAATCACTCGCGCTCTCTGGAGAATCCACGGAGTACTTCGGCGAATGATTCATCAAATGTCTGTTTGCCTTCATCGCGTTGTAGTTGTGCCAGACGGAGGATTGCAACACTGCCAACTTGACCTTTGTCCACGGCCAAGTCCAGTGCAGTCTTGTTGTTCTTGTTGGTGATGCCCAGTAGTGGCACGGCCTTCATCAGCAGCATTATGCAACATATCGAACTGCCACAATCGGCGGCAATATGCAGTGCTGTATTGCCCTCAATGTCCTGTGTGGTAGGCGAGGCTCCATTCTGGAGCAGCAAACACAAGTTCTGATATTGATTGCTTGCCACAGCATTGTGCATTGGTGTTCTATACATATTTGTTGGGTCAAAGTGATTGGCATCGGCGCCACTCGCAATCAGTTCCAACAAGTACGCTGGGTCGCCTTCTGAAGATGCCTGGTATAACATCTGGATTGGATGATTGGAGGTTGGACGGGATAGTTAGCATTGTGCCGCCAGATGGACATTGATTGGGTGACCTACCGAGTTGAGGTCCTCTAGAGGTTGATCGATGAAGGACACAAATAGCCGTTTGTCATATTTGTCTCGTATCCACTTTGATCGAACGTCCACAGTGTTATGGATTGATGGTTTGACTCTATCGATTGGTACATTGGCTTCGAATATTCTGTTTACATTGTAGTTTCCAAGGCATTTCATCATCTTATGATTGATCATTGAATAGGGTGTAAGTATGTGATTGATCTCTCTTTGATTGATGTGATGAGATGTGGACTTACATCTAATAACTCTGGCTCAATACTGTCTAGTACTAGTGAGCGTACTTTGGTGATGTGTACACCTAGACCTCGATGGATGCCAGAGCAGTCGATGCAGACGATGGAGCCAAAGTTGATGGATGCCCACTCTGGATCGGGCGCACTACAGTCCGCACAGATGGTGTTTGCCTCATCTAGACTGCGCAAGATTTCCAGAGGTGACTCACTCTGATTGTTGTCGCTACCTTGATCGTCCGCATGATGTGCACCAATATTACTATGACTAGTATTATGTGAATGGCTTGGTGATGAAGTGGATGTTGATTTCGTCGTCTTGTCCTCTATTTGGAATGAATGAGTATGAGTATGGATGATTGATTGATTGATCAAGGTGGCCTGCCTGGCTGGATACTTACTTGGAGTGATGTTGTTGATTAGCGTGGCGGTGGAGTTCTGGATGACCTGTACCCATTCCATCAGACTCTCATGTGATTCGGCCTGAAGCACAATGGAGCGATCCGGTGAGAGTACTTCGAAGCAGTTGCGTCTGTCCAAGTCCTCGCGTACTCTAACCGATGTCAAGAGTAGATCAAACTCATGTGATGGTGTAGTATCCTGTGAATGATTGATCGAGTGAGTATATGTTGTAGACATGTTATCCAATCATTATCCTTACGTTTCCATTTCGATAGTAGCTTAGCTTGCCATCCTCACATGAGAAGAATCGCCTGCTATATGAGTAGTCGGACTTCTTGAAGAGATAGCCCTTCTTGGCAGTGTTGCTCGATGTCCTGCCTTGCATGAATTGCGAGCCACCTCCATTGTTTGATGGAGGAGATAGCGATGCCGAGTGTGTCTTCTACATTGTCGTTGTCATTGTCAAGTCAGTCATCAAGTCCGCCCGATCAATCAATCATCCAATCAATCCTTACATTGAGTATATCCTTCTTGACACTGGCCTGCTTCTTCTTTGTGTCCTCAAAGTGCTTGCGTGTTGACTGGAGGTAGTTGGAGAAGATGCGCATGTGTGGCTCGAGCTCGCGGAACATCTCGAAACCTTGGTGGAAGAAGGTGGACTGTGCGTGTAGGTAGACAAAGAACAGCTCGAGGAACTCAAAGCGTCGACGCGCCTGCACCTCATTCATCTTCTCGGCCAGATCCACGCTGTGCTGAATCCTCGAGCGCAAGATGTCTGTCACCTCCTGGCCCACCTCCTCAATCTTTGTCGAGTTCTTCTTCTTGATCTGTCCCAACTTTGACGCGGCACTATCATGCAGCTGACTGAACTTGTCATACTTCTTATACTGCTCCTTCACCTGCTTCAAGTCATTCTCTGCAAACTCCTGCAATGGGTTGTGAATGAGTGCCTCCATCTCAAAGTGCTGTTGAGAAGCGAGTGTCGTCGCGTGTAAGTGATTGAATGAACATGAATGAACGATATCTGGATACTTACCAACACTTCTCTGTAGTTACATATCTCTTTGAGAGCATTGGTGAACTTGATCATGCCCTTCTCTAATATGTCGTCGTTGACTTTGGCGTCCAGTCGATAGGACAGTAGGTCATCGGCAAATGACTTGAATGATTGATTGTACTCATTGCCCAGATCGCAACTCTGTTTGACTGACTTTAGGATCTTCTTGATGTTGCCACCCAACTCCTCTATGTTCTGTTCAGTATCCTTCAGTTGCTTCCTAAACTGTGGAGAATCATCCAATGAGTCCATCAAATCGATCGATCCTTCGAAAGTGTCCAAGAATCTAGGTGTTGGGGGAGGCGGGTAATTCGGCGGACCAGACATCTTTGTTTGTTTGTTAGTGAGTATATGTATATGTATATGTATGTGTATGTATGTATATGAATGTATGTTTGGATTGATGGGCAATTGATAGATGTCGTTGGTGCAAAGGTGCTTATCTTGAGGCGTCCCTGGGTCAAACTTATGACCATTTGTTTGAAAAACAAAGAATTACAGTGTGATGGCTTTCCATCATCAATCATTACTTGAATGAAGCGATGGAAGGACAATCAATACTAGTACTAGTACCACACGTCGTCTTTGATGATCAATCAATCAATCAATAAGCCCATCACATTCAACTTCAATCACAACTTCAATATTAAAAGTTAATCATACTTTATTAGACTTAGCCAATGTGCATGTTGGTGATATGATTAAATGTGGTGGATAGACGTCCATTGGTATGTGTGAGTACAATGTCGGCAGTGCCACTGAAGCGATATGGGAAGTGATTGAAGGTTACACTGATCTCTCCACGTACAGTACGATCGTATTGGTCTTCGGGGAAATCAACTGAACTAACACTGAATAGCGTGGCCATTCCAGTGACGGTCTCGCCCTCATTGAGTGATATACAGCCACTGCCAGATACTGAACCAGAGAACTCGTTTGTTTTGATATTGGCCACGACGTTGACCAAGTTGGAGAAGAGTGAATGGATTGGGCATGACAAGTCTATTTGTTTGCTGGCATTAGAAAAAGCAAGCATCTGGACTAGTACCAGGCATAGTACAATTGATAATTTAGAGTTCATTATGGATAAGTAAGAGGGATGGGAAGAAGGTATAATATTGATTCAAGGGAACATCATGCTTGGCTACTTATAAGTATGTCTTTCTTATGACCGAACATTCACCATCCTTTCTTTTAATGCTCACAATGTGGACACTACTAATTATCAACTTTGATTGCTTGTGATCAACAACACACATACACACTCCTCGCTCATCAACCCACCCTACCACTCTGGAACAGTCGCCATTTCCATTCACTATCATTATTACATACTCATACATATACAACTACATGAAGAATACACATAATAATGAGAGAGATAGAATAGATAGATATTAACAACAACATCACACAACTAGTTCAACCGTCACATCTTGGTTGTGAAAATGGGATGGCCTTGTCCATGGTCTCCAATGGAGACAAGGCTACATCTTCGCATCATTGAACATACCTTTCAAACCCAATACATGTATTGGCTACACCTCAACGAGGCGTAAGGTAATGTAAGCTGTTGTTTTACAAAGTATTGACATTGCTGTCAAGTCAGAATGCTGCCAAGTCCGAAACATCGGTCGGTCATTTCTGCATAGGCTGTGTGGGAGAGCGTTGTAGCATCGGTACCCAATGAGGTATTCACTGAAGCTCAATCCAGTAGTTGCCAAACAAAATTCATTATCCTCTTCATTATTGCAATATATAGCAAATGAATGAATGAGTGAAGATTGAGTGAAAGGATGTAGATAACGCTGTTTACTGTCTCTCTCACTACTTCCACAGATATTAATGACAACACCAACTTAATATTGATTAGTTTGGCCTACAACTACCAAATAGGCAAACAGTTGTTTGCTGACACGAGAAGGTATTGCCGAAGACAGACAAGTTCCCACCTTTTCGAAGCGAAAGAACCGCGACATGGACGAAAAAAGAGTGCCACTTGCTTAAGGAAGATTGACATCTGAGTTCGGGGGTGAGTGTGTGGCTATGAAGACCCATCTTTGCTTGGGCCTAAGATGACGATCGTGCAGAATAAATTAATGGGCAAGGTTAAGGGGGGGAGAGCTCCAAGAACATTGGTGTGGGCATGAAGAAGAATCCCCTCACTACACTGCACCATAGGCAAAGGATCAGCAAAGGGACGAATCCAGAGACACTACCTCAATTTTGATCCTAAAGTGTGGTAGGATAGTCTCAAAGGAAACTACACACCTTTTAAATGAGATGAATAGAATATCAAGGTCTTCATTATCAACAACAACAAATAACATTCATACATACATAGAACAGATAGTGTGTGTTTCGATCAATATTATCATCGTTCGAGTCGTAACATATTAATTTTCTACCGCCACTCTCAACCTGGGTGGTATCAACTTTAAGACATTACGATCCACACACAATTGTATTTAATAATAATAATTATAATAATTAATCAAAAAGAGAAATAGAGAGAGGTAATACATTAAAAGTACACTTTTATTGTACTTGTTACAACATCAGTATCAAGGTTGACTAAAGTTGGAACCTGGACCAGTCGTCATCACCCTCCAACAAACAATCAATCAATCATTTATAACCTGTCAACCTGGCATGATCAATCAACAAACACAACAACAAGAAGATCAATCCAGCCAATCAACCAACCTAGACTTTAGTCAAACTCAGTCTACAGACAACTGCGAAACCCTCGACATACACACAATGTCCAAAAACGACACTGATGAGGGTAAACATTTACATACCTATCACACTATAACCACATGAATGTTTTGCTGACATCATGCCATCCATTTCTATCTACCATTCTTTATCCAATATCCATGTCCATATCCAAACCTACCATTTCCATCTACTCCTGTTCTCTGTCTCTCCGTCTACTCTTCTCTACTCTTCTCTACTCTACCATTCTCTTCTCTACTCTACTCTAATCTTCTCTTCTCCTTCCTCCTATCCTATCCTATCCCATCACATCACATCACATTACACTCATTCAATCACAATTATAACTTGTCACCCATTATTTGTTCCGTGCCATACTTTACCTTGACCTCACCAGATCACGACTATGATCCACCCGAGACACAATCCCTAATCGACAAGTCCACCATTAATCTAGAGGAGCAGAAGCCAAAGAGGAACAAAATCGACCTGATCATCGTCTTCACAGTTCTCTTCCTATCCGAAGCTGCCAGAGGTATTGTCGTACCAACCATCGCCGAATATGTAACTAGTGTATGTATAATCGATCAAGTTGGACACCTCTCAATCAATCAATTACTAACGCCAAAACAAACAGAATGGAGGTACAGCTACATTCCTAGGCATTGTCATTGCCTCATTCAGCACAGGTAGACTACTCTCCACCATCCTTCTTGGATATGTATCCACCAAGGTATCATATAGGTATGTTCTCATTGACTTCAATGTTGTTAGATGGCACTCATAACTAACATCCAACATCCGCCATTCAATCAAATAGATTGGTATTTGTAGTATCAGTTATAATATGTATCATTGGATCATTCTTTTACTCATTTGCATACTACAGACCTGTTAGTATGCCTTTTATTATAGTTGCCAGGTCGTTGCTTGGTTTTGGCGCTGGTACATTGAGTGTTGTCCGCGCCTATGTGGCCCAAGTCACCACATCCAAGGAGAGAACATCATTTGTTGCCATCTCTGGTGCCGTCCAATTCCTTGGATTCGCAGTCACTCCATCTTTTGGCTCACTACTGGCACTCGTTCCAACCTTCTACATTGGTTCCATCATGTTCAACGCTTACACACTACCATCGTGGCTGTTGATCATTGCCAATGTTGGCCTGATCCTCTTGCTCTGTCTGGTCTTCAAGGACCCAGAGCCCGTCACACCACTGCCCAAGAGGAAGTCGGCCATCAACGAGTCTGAGGAGGCCCCACTTGCAATCAACTCTTTTGATGGTAGGACCGAGGGAGGATTGACTGGCGTCGAGGAGGAGATGCCCCAGGTCAAGACAGTGGCGCCATCGATTTGGCGCACAATCTGGGAAGACAAGTCCCTGCTACTTCAGCTGGTGGTGTTCGTCACTATCAACTTCTTCATTCGTTCGGCACTCGGCATATTCGAGACACTTGGCGCACCAATCTACAACAAGTTGACCAACAGTGAGAGCACATCTGGCTTCTACTTTGGCGGTCTGGGTCTGCTGGGAGTTGGCGTGCTGCTTGGAATCAACCTCATGTCCAAGCGTGGCGTCCGTGACTTTTACATCCTCATCGTCGGCAACATTGTCATGGTGGCCGGCTGCACCGTGATGATCACAGCGCACGAGGACCTCTACCACTTTGTGATTGGCACCTTCCTGATTTGGGTCATCGGTTTCCCGCTGGCTCAGACAGTGGTCGTGTCAATGTTCTCCAAGAGGATCTCGGCCACACTGGGCAAGGCTTCACAGGGTACCCTGATGGGTATCATTGGTGCCGCGGGCTCTGGTGGCAGGATTGTTGGACCACTTATTTCTGGATGGCTGTACACAAACTACTCAACAGCTGCCGTATTCTCTTATGCCACTGGACTAACAGTCGTGGCACTGCTTGTCTGTCTGTTGGTTGTACCAGAGGATATCAAGGACAGCATATTCCGTTCAAACAACAACCAAGTACCTTTGATCAGTCCTGTTTCCAAGTCGTCCTCGCCAAGGCTGTAACGAATGGAATTGGAATAAATTATTTATATATATACATGTATATTACCTATCAATATAACAATGTACAATCCAGAGGCTTGAAGTGGACATCACAGTGGTGATGCGAGTGATATTGACTCGTTCGTTTATTGAATGAATGAGTCTTTGTACATATACATTGTTTGTTTGATTGACAATTACACATTGTTATCGCCAGTGAGTGCGGCCTTGCTGTCAGTCCTCTGTCTTTCCTTCTCCTTCTCTGTATCAATATCCAATGTCATATCCTTTGTCTTTGATTGATCAGCACCAATGCCTCCATTATCATCCTCATCATTATATTTCTTTGATGACGACGACGACGAGATGTTGCCAGCCAACACTTGATCTTGATCAATAGCTGAACCTGTTGTGGGCAGTGTGACTGCATCGTCAATGCCAGACTGTGTGATAACCATCCTCTGTGTGATATAGTCTCTCTTCTCATTGAGCAGCAAGAGCTTCCTTGTCAATTGATCAATCTCAAACTCTAGACCATCCAATGAGTTCTTTACAACACCATTCAACTGTTTCTCCAATGCCTTCTTCTTTGACAACTGAACCTCATTCAACTGTTGATAACTCATATCCTTCAATACCTTCTCCATTCTAATGATTCAATGTTAGCACAATCATTCATTCATTCATTCATTCGTTCGTTCCGTTCAATCAATCACTTGTATACATACAGTTGCATACGATTCTGAAGATCATTCCTCTTCTTCTCGAGATCATCAATTTGATTGGATGTCTTCTTGATTGCCAATGAGAGATCAAATTCAATGTCATTCACTGATGATACCTCTTGCTTTGCTTCATTGACAGTGCTTGATATATCCTCCAATGCATCCTGTTTCTTTATCTCCTTCTCTCTTGATGGTAACAGATTTCTAATGAATTGATACATGGTCTCTCTTTTGATTTATCTTTTTAGAGATTGTGATGAAGTTATAACTTTATACTTATACAAAATGTGCTATTTATATGTATGTATGTATGTGTATGTGATTGAAGTTGTGATTATTAGATCGTGTTACTTTCCCTGGGTTGTTGATGCGGTGTTTATTTGCATTGGCCCCACAAACACACACGAACGAAGAAGCAAACAAGGGTTCACAACTTTAATTAATTTCAACGAACTTGCAACGTCTCTTCTCTGTCTCTAACACTATGCTCCCTCTATTTCCCTCATTCTCTAACATTCATTTTGTAAGTCTTATTACTTATAAACAAATACAAATATACAAATACAACAACACATACAAATACTTTAATGAATAGCGATATAGACTTGATAAGGAGCTGTTTGTGTATACCTTACAAGGTTGAATGAACAACCAATTATAGAAATGATCTTGTTGTCCTAGATCCCTAACTTGGACCGATCATGATAGTTCTAAGATAAGATCAGTTCTATGGTTTACCTAAATAATAGAGGATGATGGTACGCCATCTGACTCTTTCTAATTTACCTTTGGACAACAGACCACCCACGTTGGCCCTGTCTATGTCGTCCCATCTCCAACCCAAAGATACAATCTGGACCTCAAGCAGGCTTGTGGTGCTTCAAACATATTACCACTTACCTACACGCGTGCAACACACATAAGACTGGTCTTAATTAGCAAAAGATCAACGTAGCCGTTAAAAAGTACATCGGTGATCTATTCAGATTGGACGAATGGGTTCCATGTTTATATATATATTAATTATATTTATAATATTTGTTGATCAATCATCAAAATGGGCGTATACAACTAATAATAGTAACACTCAACTGTTACTTTTACAAGGTGCAAGACCGTAGGAGAACAACACAAAGTCACCCCCGGTAATATGGTCGACCCTAATGATACGAGCTGCGATGAATCAGCGGTTGTTCAGTCGAGAGAACGAGAATCGTTGGCATAGCTGTGCCACATGTGGTTAGAGAGTGGACCAAAAACCATACCATACACATATTAATTCCTTCTTTCAATCATTCGATCAATCTCACTCACACGTCTGATTCAACGGATGACGACAAAACTGGATTTTTGTGCTCTTTTGCCTAAGTGCAATACAAACATTTCGCACCTGATCAGAGGGGGGTGCTGGCTCATCTTGATACCATTGGATGGATCACCAAAATTAGCCTCCCTCCCTTCTCTCTGTTGTTGTACAGCACTGACCTCCATTTGTCAAACCAGTAGAGTATGTGTATGGTCATGGTCTGGGTTATGATGATTATTTGGTATGGTTAGATGGTTGATGGACGGATGGATTCGATACGGCTTGGTCCAAATCAACTAGTGTCATTCGCTCCCTACTCATTTCGATCATATTCGCATTCAAAGAAGTACATCCAATCACCTCGATCAAACAAACACATACACTCAATCACAGACAATCACAGACACAAACACATATATCTCTGATTAGAGATATAGATATTCTCCAGGAGAACAAACCAAACCAACAAATATTGTTATTGTAGTAATAGTAGTTATAATATATTAGTATTATTAGTAGTATCAAATATCCAAGAAGAAGAAGAACAAACAATGAAATATATAACAACTTTAATTGTATTATTAGCATTAATAGCGACGATTAGGATCGACTTTGGACAGGCTAGCACACAGGCTTCATCGATCAAGGTGTCGATCCTGCTGCCAGGTCTCATCACAGATGTGGCTTTTAACTACATGGTCAATCAAGGACTCAGTATCACTGAGCAAGACCTGCAGATTGCCAGCTCGCAAGTGATCGAGTCGGTGATCTCCTACGACGACGTCTACAGCAACATGGTGAGCGCCATCGACAGCGGCCACAACTACATCATCACATGCGACCCTCAGCAGCAGCAGGCGGCCTTTGACGTGGCCGCCCGTTACTCAAGGGCAAGAAGGTATACTTTTTGATCCGCGTCAACAACAATGAGCCATTCAGCAAGTCCTCCAACGCCCTGTTGTCCACCTACGACTTCAACCCAATCTCACCGTTCTATATGCTCGGCTACCTGGCCGGACTCAACTTCACCAGGATCGGACTCGTCGTTCCAGGCCCACCCACCGAGAACTACTACACTGCCAACGCCTTCTTCCTTGGTATGCAAAAGGCCAACGTTGCCTCGCAAGTCTTTGTCGTGTCGACCAGCTCCTACGATGACAACGACACTGCCACCGGTGCCATCAACATCCTCAAGTCCCTAAACATTGACGCCGTCACCCAAAGCCAGCTCAGCATGGCTGTCTCTGAGCACTTCCTTGACTCATACAGTGCCAAGGCATTTGGTAAGTTATCCCTGATACCATTATTAATATGGACATATCACATCCACGACATGTTACTGACCCCCTCCCTCCTCCCATCGCCCACTTATTGATCAACTACAATCAATCAATCAAATTAGGTTCCAATGGATATCCATACGAGTCAATCTTGGGAGACACAGTTATCCAGAGCATTGTGATGAACTTCCATGTTATATTCAAGACCGTTGGAAACTCTATCATTGATGGAACGTTCACCAGCAACAACTACTACCTTGACTTTAACACTGGCTTCTACACGCTCGATCGTTACTCGTTCCTGGTGTCCGACAGCTACATCAACCTCTCACAGCAGGTGTTCAACACCCTCGCCAGCCAGACTGACGTCGACGCCCATCCATACCTGTGCGCCGCCGAGAACGTTGCCAACTATGGCTCCGAGTGCATCACCCACCACCAGATGCTGTCGATGAAGACACTGTACTCGGGTGTCGCCAACCAGGGCTTCTACGCCGTGCCCACCACCGAGGTGTACGATCGCCAAGCCATCAACATTGCTTTCATCGCCGTGTCCTCTGTGCAGATCTTTGTCGCCGCCATCTTTGTTGCACTGTGCGTCGTCTTTGCCAACAAGTTGCCAATCCTCTACTCCAACCTGTTGTTCTGCTTTGGCCTGATCCTTGGTGCCGTTCTCGTGCCCGTCGGCATCATCCTTTACAACACGCAGCTCAAGACAACCGGTATCTGTGTGTCTCGCGTCTGGATGATCTCACTCGGTTACAACTTCCTTGTCGGTCTGATGATCATCAAGAACACCCGCATCTACCTCAAATTCAAGGAGCTGCTCCTGAAGCGCTCCGATGTCATCTCGCCAATCTCCCCAAAGACCGTCTACAACTGGTACGGCGGCTTGCTGCTCATCAACGTTCTGCTCCTTGCCCTGTACACTGGCTTGGGCGGCGTGTCATCCTACAACTCGCTGGGCCTCGACGGCATCGGTCGCTACGAGTACACCCAGAACTGCGTCAACAACAAGCGTGGCGACAACCTTTTGTACACGTTGCTGGTCTTCCACGGCCTTCAACTTCTCTACGGCTGCGTGATGGCCTGGAGAACGCGTGTCATTGACCTGGAGGAGTTTGAGGAGACACACGAGTTCAACAGCTGCATCTACCTGATCAGTTTCACATTGTTCATCGTCATCCCTCTTATGGCCGGCATTGAGAGCCAGCGCAGTCGTGACGCCATCATCTCATCGATGGGTATCTTCACGACATTCACCACACTCATCATCATCTTTGGCTCCAAGATGTGGAAGGTGTACAAGCCAGTGGAAGACGACGGACTTCCCAACGTCAAGATGCAGCAGTTGCCAGACAGGAACCGCGGCAAGACCTCGCCATACAACCACTCGACGCTCACCAAGTCCCAGTTCCTCACTGCCGTCACCAACCCAACCGGTTCACAATCGTCCTACCGTCCCGAGCACGAGATGGACTAATCAATGGTCATCATCATCCGAGCGCGATCATTACATACATACATACATACATACAATCATATATATATGTCGAATACTCAACTACCTCCAGCCATCCATCCTTCCTTCCTCCTTTTTCCAACCCAACATCCGCTTTCAAGCCAGTTCCGTCACGTCCCATCAACAAACCTTGGATGCCAAGCGTCAACAGTCTCTCTAGCGGACATATAATAGCCAACCCGTATATCTCTTTTCCTCTCTCTCTACCTTTTTTCTACCCTTTCCTCTCTGTATATCCATATATATACATCTTATATAACTTAAGTCCTCAAGTCAGTGTCAGCGTCAGTCAAGCTCAGTCAGTCAGTCACACCACCATCATCATACAATGTACGTACATTGAATAAACTATAACATTCAGGTTATTCATCTTTGGTTGTTCAGCTTGTACTTTCAAGTTATGTAGTAGTTGTAGTTGTGGTTGACAACTAATATTGGTTAAATGAATGAAGGTGTCCAATGATCAATCAATCCCACAAACTTGAACCAACAACAGGCACTACTTGGAAGTTTGAGTTTGGCTTGTGTCTACACAATGAATATAAACAAGTTAACATCATTCAATCATTCATTCAAAACAATCAACCAAACAAAGAATAATAATTATAATGTTAACAAGTCAAGAACAACTCAATCATTGCTTTGCAAATTATGGCAAGTTAACTGGTGTGGAGTTGGTTAGCTTTATCAATCAATATTATGATGAGACATATCATAGTGTTGTACGTGCCAGCTACCTACCTGAACCACAGTATGTCCGTTGCCTACAAGATATAATAGATATCTATGAGAAAGCATATGTCAATCAATATAAGTTGTCACTGGTATCATTCGATCAAACCAGAGTGAATGATGCCAAGTGCACTGAGGATATATACTACAGGTACTCTAGTACCTTTCCCCAAGGAGATGGCACTCAAGGACTTCTCTACTTTACCTCAATATCAACACGTAGTCTTCAAACTGGAAAATGGATGGCCCAAGATGTCAACAGTTATATGCCAGAAGTACCTGAACCTATTCAGTCCACTCCACAACGTCTAACTTCGTGGCAAAAGGTGAAGAGTGCTCTGGGTATAGTTGGAAGGTGGTATGGCAATCAAGTCTCTAGTCAATGGGATAGTAACCAAGATAAGCTCAGTGGAATGTATGATCAAATGGGTGGCGGTGGCGGAGGTGGTGGAGGATCATCGTCGCACAACTCTCAAAAAGTGCATAGAGACAACATGAATAGACAGGCAACAGACCACAACAACCATGTCAACCAACAAAGACAAGTTGCTGAACAACGTGAGAGAGAGAGAAAGCAAGCATTGACCAAATAAACATATGTACTGATATTATGATTAAAGTTAAATCTTGATCATGAGATCTGTGCGTGTGGATCGGGTTGGTCCAAAGCCTCGTTGGGCCACTGAGATGGATAAAAAACGAAGTCAGAAGTGGAATCCATTTGCAACCAAATTAAACAGGTACAAGTAACAGATATACAAATAAGTTTACATTATATATATTCAATCATGGGTATGTTGATAGCGTATTCGATCAATCAATCAATCACCAACTTATACACTTGATCAATCACTTAGGTGGCAAGAACCTTGAGGTTACCAACGATGGATTGTCATACGACCCAAACGCACCAAAGGCAGTGGTGTTATATAGATACGAAGCAACAGAGGACCAAGAGATAACATTGGAAGAAGGTTCACTCATTGATATTATAGAGGAGGCTAGTGATGGTTGGTGGAAAGGATGTACAATCGCCAAAGTCAGAAAGGAGGGCATATTCCCATTCAACTATGTTAGAAAGTTAACGTCGGATGAGTTTGAAGAATGGCTACAAGGTGATGATGATGATGAGGATGACGAACAACAACAACAACAAGTAAAACAACAGATGTCAAAGCTACAAGTTACAGATAACAACAGTGCAGCAGATTCATCTAGCTCATCAAGTAGCCCTGCATCATCATATATCAAACCATCAGAGACACATAGCACGGCGACTTCAACATCACAAACCAACGCCGACTCAAACATCACGGTGGCAGGATCTCCATCGACACCGCCACCACAAAGACTCTCAACTGCCATCTCATCTTCATCGCCAGCTCAACATGTAACAATCAGGGTAAGTGATTGATTGATTCATGTGGACAGAAGACTAACAGGTCTGCACAACAGCTGGACGATATATCAAAGGAAGGATACCTGACAAAGAAAGGACACATTAGAAGGAACTGGAATGTTAGGTGGTTCCAATTAAAGAGGAATGTATTGACTTATGCCAAGTCACCAAAGGAGAGTAAGGTCAGTGGCGAGCTGGTTCTTACACCAGACACTCAAGTGGACATTGCAACCTCTATGAAGAGGACCAATTGTTTCCAGATCAAAGTGCCCAATCACAACAACACCAACAAGGAGCTACTCTTCTACTGCTCGGCACAATCAACCGATGACATGGAATCATGGATAGCCTGTATTAATCAAGCCAAAGTATGTATTCATTCGTTCGTTCATTGAATCTCCCAATTGCTAACTTGATCATTCAATCAATCAATCAATAGATTGTACATTAAGAGAGTTGACACATCATAATCATATAGTAGTAGTAGTATAATGAATGACAAAGTAAGCGGCTGTTGTTAGACTGCTGCCTCTCTCTGATACTCTGTGTGTTTACTTCATTCCATTCCACTCTTACTTCCTCTTCTTGGGACTTGTGAATGATGACAGGCTAGACAGTGACTGGGAGAGCGCGTTGATCTTGGGCCGGATTGGATCAACTTCAACGTTTCCAGAACTCCTCTTGAGCTTGTCCGAAGGTGAAGATGATGATGAAGTTGATGATCCACCAGACGACGACTCATGTTGATGTAGCTGTTGCTTCTTTCCTGAATGGCTAAGAGGTGTTCCGCCACCGCCACTGCTCTGTGATCGTCTGTGGCTGTCACTGGAGCCAGACAAAGGCCCAGCACCCCACGACGAAGACAACTGTAGTCTGTTGTTGTGAGACTTGTTCAGCCTAGACAAAAAGTCAATGACATCTGACTGTTCCTGATCGATGGCCATTGACAATGCACGATCCACCTCGAGGGTATAGTTTGAGTAAAGGTACTGCACGACCTTGAGATGGCCACGTGCTGCAGCAAGCTCAAACGACTGTTGGCTGCAGGTCTGACCACATGCGTGCAGATACTTGATGATGTCCATGTTGCCGAATCGACAGGCACTGTCGAATGCCTTCTCCTTGTTGCCCTCAGTCCTGTTATCAATGAGGAAACGAACGATTTCTAAATGTCCGTTGAGCACGGCCTTCTCCATGGCCTTCTCCGTGCAGCCCTCTGTTCTGTTTTTGTGAAGGAACTCCACGATACTAAGCTGACCAAACTGGCAGGCCTGGTCCATGCAGTTAGCGGTCCATACTGCTGGTAGTAGTACTGGCTGGGAGGTTTGTGTTTGTAATATTGGTTGCGTGTTGTTGGATGTTGGCAGATGGCGATGCAGGAACTCAATGACGGACAGGTAGCCTCGACCAGCGATGAGATCAACTCTGATTCGCGCCGATGAAAGCAGTCCATGGTTCTTTGTGCACAACAGATGGAGTATGTCCAGATTGCCATTCTCCGCAGCATTGACGATGGCCACATCGGTGAAGCCCTCAGTTCTATTGTCCAACAGATACCTGATGATATCGATGTTCTTTGCTGACTTTGAGGCGAGGTCGATCGCGTCGGTCGTGCAACCCTCAGTCCTGTTCTCGTTAAGGAATTGGACGACGGCCAGGTGTCCCTCGACAGCGGCATAGTTCATTGCCATTGAGTTGCAGCCCTCGGTCCTGTGCTCGTGCAGGAATCGCACGACGTCCAAATGTCCCTTGCTGGCAGAACACTTCATTGCCGCTGTCCCACAGCCCTCGGTACGATTCACGTGTAGGAACTGCACGACGTCCAGATGTCCAAAGGTTGCCGCACCATTCATTGCGGCGGTGGTGCATCCCTCTGTGCGGTTGTCATGGAGGAATGTTACAATGTCCAGATGTCCACGTGTGGCGGCCCAGTTCATCGCGTCAGACGTGCACTCGAAGCGAGATTGATGTAGCAGTCGAATGATGTCCATGTGGCCATTCAATGAAGCGCGGTCCATAGCCTGAGCGGTGGCGCCCTCAGTCCGACACATGATCAGGTATTCCACCACTTGCAGATGTCCATTGTTTGCTGCGTCATCCAGGGCCATCTTTGAACAGCCCTCCTTGCGATTGATCGAGAGGTACTTGACAATGTCCAAGTGGCCGGCGCCAGCCGCAGCGTTCAACGCCGCCTTGGTCGCGCCGTCATTCCTGTTCTTGGTGAGGAACTCTACGACGGCCAGGTTGCCCGCGGCCGCTGCCGTGTCGATAGCGTTGGGTGTTGCCTTTGCGCCTTGTTTATGGAGATACTTTGTGATGCCAACGTTTGGATTGTGTGCGGCGTGATCGAGCAGGAGGAGTTGTCGATGATGATGTGACAGATGTGCAAACTTTGACGAGTTTAGCAACATGATCACCAATTCAATATCACTGCAATACATCAATAGATGTTCAAAGCATTGAGTGGACCATCCGTATATCTCCTCACATCGCACCAACTTATACTTTAACAATGAAAAGTGTCTGTTTGTGCACATCCACAATGCATTCTGTATCTCCACGTATCGCTTTGCCAGTGACAGAGGTGGTCTAATCACACCTGATGATGAAGACAATGACAGTGTTTGTTGTTGTTGTTGGGACTGATGTTGTGATGGGACGATTCCACTGGAGCCAGCATGTTCGTTTATATAACCAATTGAAGAGATGCACGATACGATCAATGACCATACATAACTATTCTTCAACACTGATCTGAGTAGAGTGTCCAACATTCCAACATTCATATAGTCGGCCTGATCGACACAGACTGAATATGTTGTTGATATTCCAGCGCCATCAACACTAACATGTCGTCTATGATTGAGTTTTGACGTCTCTGTCAGAGTGCTCTGAGATTGAGATTGATTCGGAGATCTAGTGATCAACTGATTGACCAACTTCTTTAGATTGTTGCTCATATTCTCTCAACCTCCTCCAATTAGATAATAATATTATCTAATATATTTTTGAATATACAAGTACAAAATAATGTTTGTTTGATTGAATGATTGATTGAATGATTGATTGAATGAGATAATAATAATAAGTTGATTTGATCAGATTGATAGCATCTTAAATAATAAATATATATAAATGTAATGTACAAGTAATAATAAGGTATGTTGATTGACTCTTGGTGTGAATGAGAGAGTGTGTAAGTATGAATGAGGTGAGATTGACAAGTCTTATTGCCGATGTGTGTGTTTGTGTGATATTTTTAACTTTCTATTAGTTTATTTTAAGTGTGAAACTGACTTTTTGATGCAAAAAACCCCATCTTTTGGGAACAGTCGTATAACATTTAAAAATAAACTAATAATTATTAAATATTAGGGTAAAGAGGAATGATTCCAATAGTTTTTTTATATTGACCTATATATTGACCAATGTCTATATTAGACAAGTCCTGCTGTAGCCTTGGTATTGTATAACAATGGGAAATATGTGATTACTCCATCATTATATACCTTTTGATTGATTGATTGGTTTGATCGATGGATGGATGGTTAGGACATGACATTTGAACTGAACTGGTAATATATAAATAATAATACGTACAGCACTTAGAAGTGAACCTTTGGTATAGTTTGGAACAAAGGATATTGATTGAACTGGGTGGTTTCGTTTCTTGAGGAAGCCTCGAGGAGTGATCGATAGGTTGGGTGTTGTCTTCAATCTATATAACGCAATCAATGTATCATTATTGGTTGTACTTCTATTCTTCAAGAATATAACAGCCAATCTATTTCCATCAGGACTGATAGCAATTGATCTAATATGTCCTCCAACTGATTGTCTATATTTGATTGATTGGGTTAGTGAATGGGTGTGATTGATTGATTGAATGATCGATAATTACTCTGTATGATTCTGATGTATCTTATATGTTGTTGTCTTCTCAACGTGGACCAGGTCACCCTCTGGAGTGGAGTGGAGTGGAAGTGATGGACACGTGATGTTAGTGAATGGTGTGCCAGTCAATGTCAATTGATGCGATGTACTTACGTGTATTAAGTGCCTTGTTCTTGCAAAGAATGAAGCATAACTTGTCAAGACAACTGACTATTAGGTAGTCGCCTTTTGGTGTCCATGCTGAGGACTGTGTGTGAATGTGTGTGAGTGGGTGGGATCATTCCATCACATTGATTGATCAGAGTCAACTTACGATATGATGTGATGTAAAGTTCCATTGTTTGTTGTTATAGTCCCACTTGGAAGTGTCAAAGATACGTATGTTGTGATGACTGGCAGAGAGGAGGAACTGATCGTGTGGAGAGAATGATATGTGTGCATTGCCACCATGTCTTGCGATTGATGTTGGAACACGTGATGCCACATCCCAAACGATTACCGAGTGTATGCCTGGTGAACCAGATGCCAACTGCAGTCCATTCGATGACCAAGACAAGGTCGTCGGTGCAAAATAAGGATATGTCAACACGATCGCATTAGTATTACTCTTTGATGCATTGCTTGGAACGCTCCTTATATCATTAAAGTCAATCTCCCATATTACAACTCCATTCCTAACATCCAGGCGAATGATTCCAGCATTAGTGATTGAATACCAACTCGCGCGACATCAGGGCGCGATTGGATACTTACTTGGTCGCGATGGCGAGGGTGTAGGGCGCGTTTGGCTTCCATTGGAGGTCAGTGACACCAACTTGGAACTCCATCCAGAGTGAGAGTGGTGGCGCAGATAGCATCATGGCACGTCCATGTTGCTGGAAGTTGTAGATCAACACAATGTCATTGGAATTGCACACGGCCATTATTTGTTGTTGTGGATGCCATGCGAATGCCTTGACAGCAGTGTTACCCGATGATGAACTAGCATGATGATGATGTTGATTATGAATATCATTTCCCAATGCCTTATTTATCGCATGATCTATCCATTGTGTAACACCCTCTGTCAGACGCTCTAGAGCGAATATATGTTGAATGTATGCTGGTGCCTCTGCCGATGGTGACTTCATCGCCGAGTGATGAGTAGTAGTCTTGTGCTCCTCAGTCGACACTTTCAAATCTGTAAAGAATCCTTTCTGTTTACATGTTATGATTGATTGATTGATGATCGTTAGTTGAATGTTGTGTATGATGTATGTTGGTGACTAATAACAATAACATACCTCTAGTTGTAAGTCATAAGGTAGTTGTGATTCATTGTCAACTGATTCAAGCTTTGAGAGATGCTCACCATAGACTATTGAGTTGTCATCTGGTGCAGTCTTTACAAACTTTTCAAAGCAATGTGCCTCTGCTATCATTCTATCTTATTATGTATCTCTATCTATCTTCAATTATACTTGTTCTTCTCAAGTTATGATTATTCAAGTGTGATTGATTTATGAATGGCGCCACAAAACACAACAACTTCAAATTGAATGAACTTCAAATTTTAATACAATCTTTGATAAAGTAAGCATTCTGCTCCCTCATTTGAGAACAAGATTCCGACAAGGGTAGTATCATATTATACTACCTATTGATCAATTATCTATCTTGATCATATTAGTATAGATAAGAATATTTTGTATTATCAATATCACTTCAGGAGGACTTATGTCTGTGTCAAATGAGTTCTGGATGACACAAAAAACGAACGAAAGTTCGATAAATAACAAAATTCGAAAAAAATGATTCATTCGTCAAAGTTTGATTAAGAGATAAATATATATATATACATAAATAATGGATATACAAGTTAGATCAAGATCAAAGATATCAAATGAACAGGCATTGGACTTGTTGACAAAGTTTAATAAGGAACGCAAACAGAGCGATCAGAACAAGCTGTTGATCAATGGCACAAACACATCGGATGACTTCTTCCAGATCATTACCAACAACTTGCATCACTTCCAAAAGTACCTCTCAAAATCAATCCATGGCGACGATCAGACTGCCACCGCCGACGACGATGACGATGACGACGAGGCATCAGGCATCGAAGAGTCCAACAAGTCTATGATGGAGATTGACGGCGCCAGTCAGAGTGCACACGACCGTGCCAAGCCACCCGTGCCACTCGATCAGTTGGCCACACCACAGAAGCTTACATCATACGAGACTGACGATGGTGATATATCAGAGCGTAACTCTGACAATGATCTGCGCAATAGAAAGAGCAACAACAATAATAATAATAGCATGAGGGCGAAGATCATATCATCACCAGCTAGTACAAGTGAGAGTGATGAGGAGGCTTCATCATCAGACGACAGCTCAGACGAGGACAACAACAACAATACATCATCAAAGAAACAATCAAACAACAAATCATCAACTACATCATCATTAACATCACCATCATCATCATCATCATCAAAGAAGAGAAAGAATGATGAGGAGTTGGAGTACTCATCGGACGAGGATGAGGATGAGGAGGACGAGGAGAAGCCAACAAAGAAGCCAAACAACAACAAAAACGACGATGACAACAAGAAGAAATCATTCTTTGCCGACTCTGACTCTGGCTCTGAGTCGGAAAGCAGCAAAAGCAGCAGCAGCGACAGCGACAGCAGCGACAGCGAATAAAGCACCAAACTATACGATTATATCTTAAGTTAACTGACTGTGTATTTATAATGTGTTGGATACGAGGTGGCATGTACAAGGCGAATCGATCACTTGATGGATGGACTGGTCTGGTCCGGTCACGCTTCCAAACAACTCAGTTGTTGTGTCCAATCAGTTCGCCAACCTGTGCGTCAATGATCTCATTGTAGAGGTCCAGGCTCGACGATGATTTTGACTTGATGCTATCACATATGATTGGGAAGTCAGTCTGTGAGAAGGAGAGGAGGACATGTTAGTGATTGGAATGATTCCAGAAGGATGGATGAATGTGGATGCTTACGTTTGTGAATATATTGTTGGTGAGTAGGAAGACAAGGAAGTGGAAGTCGGAGAAGAAGGCCAATCGAGTGTTGTCTGAACTGTCCATCTTGTAGGATACAAGGTCTTGGTTGGAGGTCTGTGGCGTACGGTTGCTAACTGGGAACACAGTGTTGAATCTGGACTTCTCCTCGCCCTTGACTGGCACGGTGACGATGAAGAAGTTGTTGTCGGCCGTCACTGTCTCGGCACCCTCAACAAACACTGGCGACTTCAATTTACAAGTGGCTGGATCTGGTTGATTTGGCAAGAACTCCTCCGTCTTCTCCAGCTTGAGTGCCTGGTCCGACACCTGGAATGCCTCAAGGCTTGTACTTCCTTCGCTGTTGGCTATTTGTTTGATTGATTGAAAGTGTTAGTGTACCTGATTGAGTTGATTGATCGACCTGGAGGATACATACTTGTCATGATGAGAGTGACGAATGACTTGCCAAAGGTGTTCTGGAAGTTTGCGGCTTGAATGATGTCTGTGGAGGACATGACGTACTTCCTTGTTGGATGCGAGAAGATCCATCCAACGCGACACATGCCCAACATGCTGGCCAAGGACTCGATCCTGTCGATGGTCTTGTCCTCGAGTAATGTTGCCGTCTTCTTGTCGCCCTTTTGTGGTGGCTCATAGATGACGTCGACCGAGACGCTGCCATCCTGCAAAAAGTTGCCATAGAGGTAGCCGATGCGCTGCTCTTCAAACTTGCGATCGCGAATATACTGCTGGAAGACGTTGGCTGCGTTGACCTGCACCGACACGCCAGGACACACTGGCTTGTCCTGGCTCTTGAGCTTCATCTTTAGACTCTCGCGCCACTCTATGCACTCGACACATGAGCCGTGGATGCCGTGGTTCTTGCATCGACGCTTGGGCACCTCCACAGAGTTGGGATCGTCCTTGGGCAGGCAGTTTGTGCACTTTCCATTGGGTCCCATGCAAGCATCTTGATGTCATTGGAGACTTTTGTGGAGTGGACGGTGACTTGAAGCCATTGTTGTTGTTCGCATCGTAGTTGTTGTTGTTCGCGTCAAGGTTGGGCGGTGAGCCGGGCACAGAGTTGGGCGTGCCGGGTGAGCCCGGGTTGGAGGAGTCACTGCGCGAGTCGATGCAGTTGGTGCACACGGCACTTGGTCCG
The DNA here is from genome assembly GCF_000787575.1 of Acytostelium subglobosum LB1. Taxonomy (NCBI): domain Eukaryota; phylum Evosea; class Eumycetozoa; order Acytosteliales; family Acytosteliaceae; genus Acytostelium; species Acytostelium subglobosum. The sequence goes on along the minus strand of NW_012236531.1, from coordinate 477,525 downwards.
TGCGTGCACTTGTAGCCCACCTTCTTGGGCACACGCATGCAGTTGCTGCACTTGCCACCCGCCGGGTGATTGCACAGCCACTTGAGCTTCTTGCCCGTGAACTTCTTGTCCTGGCAGTTGGGACATGTGGCAATGCCCGGATGGTTGCACTTCTTCTGGCCGACACTATCCGAGCAAAAGACACATCTATCACCCTCTGCATGTTTACATGATGCTGTGAGTCTGGATTCACTCTTTGGTGACTGTACATTCGGTGTTGTTGATGAGGTGTTTTGTGAAGATGTTGTTGAGGATGATGATGTTGTTGCTGCTGCTGGAGGGGCTGGTGTGATTCCTCCTCCACCTGCTGCTACCAAGTATAAAAGATCACCAGTTCTGTGATTGATTGATTGAATGAGTTAGTGAATGAGGTAGATCATGATCATGTGATGTTATAACATACTTTAAACCACATTCTGTGACTGATAGCTCTGACTTTAGAGGTTTATCACGAGGTCCCTGTGCTAGATATGTACCTTCAACTGGAACTCCCATTTGAGACAGCTGTAATAGTAGTATTAGTAATAGTTGAGTAAGTGAGAAGGTCCTCCTTCAATCAATCAGTTCAACATACCTTTTCATATATCTCTCTGACTGCTGCTCTGTCATGTACCTCAACTCTCTTTGAGCCAACTGATGTTCTAACTGCGATTAACTAGTTCATTTTGTGATTGTGATGGGATTGGATGTTAGTTGAATTGAATGATCATTAATGATTGATGATTGAGGATGTACATACCATCTTATCAACTTCTATATATTATTATATCGATCGAGACTATGTATATGATGATGTGTTGTTATTATACTACAAGTGTTGTAATAATCAATAATAAAGATAGTATCTGTATGTATGTATACTTTATAAATGTTTAATATTTGTGTTTGAATGAATAAATGATTAGATTGAACAAGTTCACAAGTTCACATCAACCCCCCTCTCTAAATTGGATCACAAACCACTTACACATTTGTTATTGAGAAGGGGTTCGCGAATGGGTCATTTGCATTCTTTGTTTCAAAGTTAGTTAGTGATACTCGATGATGAGTCATTCATTCATGAACACAAATATATATTGTATTATTAATAATAAATAGATATAAATAGATATATATACATATATACAGTCATCAACTGCAACTGCTGTTGAGAGTTGAGCAATATGACTAGACTAGTTAAAGGAATTGAATGATATTAGATCAGACTTGGCAAATGTAGATGCTTTGAAGAATGTGTAGCGAATATCTTGTTGGACGTTACAGTTGATGTTGGTGAATCCTCGATTGAAACATACACATAGCATTAAGTCTGGTTGATGACTTGAATCATTCAATGACCTTATCTGATAGAGTCTTGGTAGTCTTGTGTTTACATCGACAAATGTAATGGTGCCAAAGTTGTTGGCACACTTGCCCACCAGACCCTGGTAGTCGTAGAGATCTTTGGTGTTGTACGTTAGGACAAGGTGGTCCACATGTACCCCGGCATCATCATCGCCTCCGTCGACAGATGCTTTGAAGATTGTACTGGTGGCACTGTCGACAAAGTCTGTGACACGGTCAGCACTGACTACCTTGATCGACTTGCTCGATATGTTGGCGAGGTACTTGCCCTGGCGCGACAGGTCAACCAGCGCCAACAGGTTTACACTGGCAGGCAACACAACTTTGGATGCATCTTGATTGAAGCTTGGACCCAGTCTGACTGATCTCAAGCACTCTGGCAACACTCCTGCTGGCAATGGTTGGTTGAACTTGTCGCCAAACTTTAGTCTGAGCAGTGATGAAGGTAGGGCATTGGCCACCAATGGTTGGTCAAAGTTGACACCAAACAACAATGCCTCCAACTTGTTTGGCAGCACACCTGGGCTTAGAGTCTGGTTGAAGTCCTTCCCAAACATGATGTCAAGGAGCCCGTTGGGCAGTGCACCAGGGACAAGTGGCTGGTTGAACATCGAGCCGAACGACAACTTAGTCAGCGATGTGGGCAGCACACCTGGAACAAATGTTTGGTCAAACTCCAGACCAAAGGTCAGGCGTGACAATCGTGGCGGCAAAGAACCGACCTCCAACTGACAATTAAAGTCAACGCCAAAGGACAGCGAAAGAAGTGACTCGGACAGAACACCTGGCGGGATGGGTTGGTTGTAGCGCAGGCCAAACACCAACTCCTTCAGACCGCTGGGCAGTGTACCTGGATCGATTGATTGATTGAAGAATGAGCCACAAGTGAGCATGATCAGACATGTTGGCAATGAACCTGGGATCAGCCTTTGATTGAAATGGTAGCCAAGAGTGAGATGAGTGATTGAGTGCGGCAGTACACCCGGCTCAAGTCTGTGATTGAACTCTGATCCCAACTTCAACTCTGTTAGAGACCTTGGTAACACACCTTTGATTAAAGGTTGTTTGAAGTTGTTTCCAAAGCAGAGATAGGTGAGGCTGGAGGGCAGCACACCAGGCAGTATAGGTTGATCATAGTAGAAGCTTAGTGTTAGATGATTGAGTGAGTGGGGGATGATTCCAGGAGTGAATGGATGATTGTATCGAGTGATCATTGGCTGTGATGATGAGTGGATTGTATGTTTCATTGGCATGCCGAATCGTAGGCTGAAGAGACAAGGTGGCAAAGAGTCTTGGACCAAAGGTTGGTCAAACTCTGATCCAAATATTAGAGAGTTGAGTGAGCTCGGAAGGACTCCAGGGGGCAGATGTTGATTGAAGTGATTCCCAAATGTAAGCTCAATAAGCTTTGATGGTAGGACACCTGCAGCCAAGGGTTTATTGAAGTCTGTTCCAAATTCTAGCGCTAATAATGAGTCAGGGAGTCGTATATTTTCCATTTGCTCATTGAACTTTGCTCCAAATGCTAAGTGTGTTAAGGTAGTTGGAAGTTGAGTCCATGAAGTGTGTGCGTCCATACTCAGATCCAATCTTGTTATGACAACCTTATCATCATCATTATCATTATCATTAAGTTGAGTAACAGTTGATGAATGACCTAACTGGCACCACTTTGGTAACAATCTAAAGAATCGTCTGTTTGACAATGCCAAACATACTATATCAATATTGTCAGTCAATTCACTAATTATATACTTTAACAATAAATCTGTTAATGTATCCATCTTTCATTGATTAATTGATTGATTAAATGGATATATTGATTGAATGATTGATTGATTAATATAGGCTAGACATGGATATTTAAAAGGCCACCTCAACTCCACCCCTCCAAGTTCATTCAAAGAATGACCCATCACTATCATCAAAACCTATTCAAATACACAACATCCTTGTCAATCATCAGATGCACATAAACAAGTTATATATATATATATATTTGTTTGACATAAATAAGAAGTCTTATCACATTCACTCAACTACTACTATAATACCTACTCTCTAACTCAATCAATCACATCGCAATCAGTCAATCAAAATGAATCTTAAGAATATATACCGGTTCATCTAATAATCATATTCAGTTCACAACATTGATTAGTTGCGAATGATGTGTATCTTTGATCTCGGGTCACTTCGGTAATTGTGTTGTCGACAGTCATCCGAATATCTGATGAAGGGGCATCACCCTAGCGGCCCATTGCAAGTGGTGGATTGAACAATTTGTTATCGGGGTCAAGGCCTTGTCCAAGTCCGCCGATGCCGCGTTTGCTGCCCCCTGCCAATGGTGACCATCCTTCAACATACCTTCTTATCTTCAATTCCAACTCATTAAATTCAATTCAATTCCACTCAATCACTACTAATAATAATAATAATGATGTATACATCAAACAAACATATAATTGTTGTGGCTGTAATGTTGCTGACTTTCTCAGCCATAACATCTGCCTACAAGATCAACATTGACTCCAACAACATATTGGATGACTCCAACTACCAACTTGGTGTTGGTATCTATGATGTAACCGGTCCCGCCGCTGAGAGTATGTACCAATGCCATCACTCCATCAATAGAACATGGAACACCTCCACTTACCATCACCCTATCAATCGGTTTATAAAGCTGGAATGATGGGATATGCTGTACCACAACAAGTTACTGGAGGCCTTCACTTTAGATTGAGAGCCAGAGCATTCGCCTTTTTGGACTCGAATGGAAATAGAGCAGTCTATGTTAGTGTGGACGCTTGTATGATATTCCAAGCAGTTAAGTTACATGTTGTTACATTGCTCCAAGAACACTTTGGACCAGGAGTCTACTCTGAGGCCAATGTACTTCTATCTGGTATCCATACTCATTCTGGACCTGGTGGATACTCCATGTATGCACTCTATGACATCACCACTCTTGGTTTCTATGAGGCCAACTTCAACACCATCTGTCAAGGAATATTCGAGGCCATCGTCATGGCCCATGGTAACCTCCAACCAGGCAGACTCCTTGTGTCCCAATCAGAGTTGTTCAACTCCAACATCAAGTAAGTACATCTTCCAAACTTATGTTCATTCGGTGATACTGATTGATCCCGCCAAATATCAAGCCGTTCTCCACCCGCCTACCTCAACAACCCTGCTGAGGAGCGTGCCAAGTACCAAGACAATGTGGACAAGAACATTACTGTGATCCGTTTGGAGAATACCGCTGGACAACCAATAGGTGCCATCTCAGTGGTATGTACTTTGATTGATTGATTGATCAACCCAGTATGGAACCATTCCATCATACTCACACTCACATAACAAGTTCGCCGTACATTGTGTCAGCATGAACAACACTAATCATCTGATCAGTGGTGATAACAAGGGATATGCTTCGTATATGTTTGAAAAGACTATGAATGGTATCAACTCGTTGCCAGGTGTTGGACCTTTCGTCGCTGCTTTCGGTCAGTCCAACGAGGGTGATGTTAGTCCAAACACTGATGGACCCAAGTGCCAAAAGGATGGATCACCATGTGCCGAGGACTCCACCTGCAATGGAAAGAATGAGGATTGTTACGCATTGGGACCAGGCAAAGACGGTGACATGTTTGACAGCACCCGTATTATTGGTACCAACCAGTTCCAGAAGGCCTTTGACATGTTCAATAATGCCTCAGCTCACATCCCCGTCGTAGGTGGCATCAACTACCGCCACACCTACCTGCCCATGACCAACCTTTCTGTCTACCCGCCATTCGCGCCAACTTCCGAACCAGTCACAACATGTCGTGCCGCCATGGGTTATTCATTCGCCGCAGGCACCACTGATGGTCCAGGCGCATTCAACTTTATTCAAGACGACAACCACACCAATGGCAACATCTTCTGGAACTTCATCAGCAGCTTCATCGCTGAGCCCACCGAGGAGCAGAAGAAGTGCCAGGCACCCAAGCCCATCCTGATCGATGTTGGTCTGACCAAGCCCTTGCCCTGGATCCCCGACGTCATCCCCATCCAAATCATCACCATCGGCCAGATCGTTCTGTGCGCCGTTCCAGGCGAGTTCACCACAATGGCCGGCCGTCGTCTACGTGAGCAAATCGCTGGCATCGTTGGCAACTCCCTCGGCGCTGAGCCCATCGTCCTAGTCGCAGGCCTGTCCAACACCTACACCGGCTACATCACCACCTTTGAGGAGTACGAGGTGCAACGATTCGAGGGTGCCGCCACAGCCTTTGGACCAAACTCACTTGGTGCCTACCAACAGGAGTTTGGCAAGCTAGCCCAAGCCATCGTCGCCAACCAGCAAGTGCCCTCAGGCCCAACCCCACGCAACATGACCGGCCACACCTTCTTCTTCCTCCCTCCCGTCGTAGTTGATGAGGCGCCCAACGGAGTGTTTGGCTCGGTCTACAAGGACGTCTCACAGACCACCTACACTGTCAACGAGACCGTGACAGTCGTGTTCTTTGGTGCCAACCCAAGGAACAACTTCATGACCCAGTCCACGTTCCTCACGGTCGAGATGGAGACCTCGCCTAACCAATGGACCACAGTGTTGGTTGATGGCGACTGGGACACTCGCATGTACTGGAAGATGCACGATGACATTGGTTCGCAGTCCCTCATCACCATTGACTGGATCGTTGGCCAGACCTTCCCCGTCAAGTCTGGTAACTACCGCATCAGCCACCAAGGCTATGCCAAGCCCAGCCCACTGTCCGACCACCGTGTACCATACAGTGGACAGTCCAGTACCTTTGAGGTAGTTGCCTAAGGTACCATGGAGATCAATCAATTAAAGTATCAACACACTCGTGTCAGTTCATCATCCATAACGAATGATTGTAGTGTAGTGTAGTGTAGCGTGCGAAAGAACGAACGAGAAGAGATATAGTCATGTGGAAGTATGCTGCAGGAGGATTGCTTATGTTTTAATTACTACTACGTTGGTTAGACATGGAGCTAATTTAACGAAGTCTTCTAGCCTCACGCTCGGTTTCCTATTGATGATGATGATGATGATTGGGTCAGTATACTGATGCCACTCATTGATTGAATGATTGAATGATGGGATGTGTATGAACTTACGAGCAAACAAAGAATGTCGTTGACTCTGACTGGTCCCTTGACGTTTCTGAGAAGGCTTCTTGGCTTATCAGTGTCGAGGAAATCAACACGGACCTGGGTGACGGCACCACGGGAACCGGTACGGCAGATGACTTCGGTGACTCTAGCGAGTTGGACCTTCTCGGTTGGGATAGCGGCGGCTGGTGCGGACTATAATATATCAATACATTTTTGTATTAGTATATGTAATCAATCATTCTTTCATTCTCCACCAGCACATCAATCAGCAGCATCAGTAGCAACAGTCAACAGCAACAGCATATCCAAGTCCAAGTATAATTGATGATGTCGATGGTGCGTTGAAGTCGTGTGATTATGATGAATATCGCAACTTGTCATGTTCTGTTTATCATGTTATTATTATGTGTTGTTGTTATTGTTGATCAGTTCTCTTGCCAATGAAGTGATTGTTCATCTCATCACTCATTCATTCAAAATTGATCATTCGATAATCCACATCCATTTGATTCATCATATTAATGCTTGTTTGACTTGTCTATTGCTGCTGTATACTGAGTTGTTGTTGCTGCTGTATTGTACTGATGAGTAGAGGAGTGAAAGTTATAATATCCTTACCATTCTCTTTTAAAGCTAGATGGGTTGAAACAAAGCAAAACAAGAAAAAAGGATGTGCTTGACCACTCGTCACTCACTCTTGTATCCAACACACAAACATTATGCACAGCGTTAATCTCACTCACTACTTTTGAAAAAATAAATTTAAAATAAAAGTATTTACTCGAGTCTACTTACAAAACAATTACATAATCATGTAAGATAACAATGTCAATCCAAACTTTTGATTTAACGTTACACACACATGAGGTGGAGATCACAAACACAACGAGTTTGGTTTGAAGTTCAAATGATTGTGACCAAATACATAACAGGTGCGTGTTGATGATCTTATCGTTGTTTGTTTGTTAACTTATATACATTACATCATATATATTATATACATTATAACATTATTATATAATATATATATTATAACATATTAACTTAATAACAATCAATCAATCAAACGAACGATCGATCATTCATTCAATCAATTCATTCATACATTCAAACAAATATAAGATAAGATGTCAACAATAAAGAGGAAGGATAGCAGTGGGAGTGATGATAGAACTCGTAACCTACGTGATATATTCAACACATTCGATAAAGATAAGGATGGTGTAATCGACAGACATGAACTGAAGCGTGGCTTCCAAGATCATGGAATGGAGATACAAGAGGTAAGTGTGGACTGATCGATCGACTGATTGATAATCATAACCTACTGACCCATCACATCACAACACATCTCAATCGAACGATCAATCAATCAATCAATCACATGTTGTACAACACAGGATCAAATAAGCAAGATGATGGACATTGCAGACTCAAACAAGAATCATAAGATAGAGTGGGAGGAGTTCTATGATTTGTTGTCTGATTCAAAATCACATGATATAGAGGACATTGCAGAGTATTGGTTACAGTACTCTTCAAAGCCAATTGTACATGCACCTACAGAGGCACCGAGCTGGAAGCTGTTGCTGGCCGGTGGTGTGGCCGGTGCCGTCTCACGAACTTGCACATCGCCTCTGGAACGACTAAAGATCCTGAACCAGGTGCAATCGATGCAGCTGGAAAAGGGTGGTCCACAATACGCCGGTGTCATCCGCTCGCTCATCACAATGTTCAAGACCGAAGGCTTCATCGGTTTCTTCAAAGGCAATGGTACCAACGTCATCCGTATCGTTCCATACTCTGCCATTCAGTTCCTATCTTATGAAAAGTACAAGAAGGTATGTCAAGTCGATCAATCATTCAATCATACCAATCACATGATCACTCACTCACTCACTCACTCATTCACTCTCTCTCAAGCTATTCCTTGGACAGGGACAGTCACATTTGACTACAGGCCAGAACTTGTTCGTTGGTGGATCAGCTGGCGTCACATCACTTCTATTCACATATCCACTGGACTTGATTCGTTCTCGATTGACTGTACAGGTACACGAGCAGAGGTACAATGGTATCAGTGATGCTTACAAAAAGATCGTGGCTGAGGAAGGCTATGCCGGCCTCTACAAAGGTCTATTCACATCGGCTCTTGTATGTCCACTCAATCAATCATCACACTCAATCAATCATACTAACACTATCACATCATCGACACATACTAGGGAGTGGCACCTTATGTAGCAATCAACTTCACGACATATGAGTCACTCAAGTTCTTTTTCAGCCAGGATAGACACTTGACAATACCAGAGAGTCTGGCATTTGGAGCACTGTCTGGTGCCACCGCTCAGACATTCACATATCCAATCGATCTGCTGCGACGTAGACTACAGGTGCAGGGCATAGGCGGCAAGCCCAAGATCTATAATGGACCGTACGATGCATTCAGAAAGGTGATACAGGAGGAGGGCTTCAAGGGCCTGTACAAGGGCATGATACCATGCTATCTCAAGGTGGTGCCAGCGATCAGCATCAGTTTCTCTGTGTACGAAATGATGAAGAAACTACTCGACATCAACACATCAAAGATATCAATTCAAACTTGATCAATCGCACGTTCAATCGATCATTATATCAATATATATGTTTACCTATCCTTCCGTCCCGTCCCGTCCCGTCCGTCCCCTCTCCCCTTACCCAACCCAACAACAACAACCAACCATTCGGTCGATCGTCATCATACTCATTGTGTATGATTGAGTGATCAACTCGTCGCTTCACAGACATTGCAGTATTCTGGACAAATGAATAATTATCTCTGGTGTACCTATCAATAAAATAATACCGATATATATATATATCATAAGCCTAATACTAATTCTAATCAATGAATACTAATCAATATTCATTGGATCGGTCAGTCTTCTCAAACATTGTTCTAAGAGAATGTGTGGTGTCTGTTCGGAACGACTTGAACCAAAGTGGGGGTTGACTTTCGAATCATGTCATCTGGAAGCCCAACCTTCTTTCACACATTCAACCAATCTATGAATGAATGAATGGAATGGATAACTATTTAATAAGCAACAATACATGTTGTTGAACATCAATACCAATCAATCAATCAAACAAACATTAAATCAAATACAATAATCAAGTCAAAGTCAAACATATACATATATACATATATAATAAGATGAGCTCAACAACTAATACACTAAAGCCAATCAAGTTATATTCACTTAATACACCAAATGTTGCAAAGGTGTTTATTTTGTTGGAGTTGTTGGAATTACCTTATGAATCTATAAAGGTTAATATTGCAAATGGTGATCAGTTCACGGATGATTTCATTAAGATCAATCCAAATAGTAAGATACCAGCTATTGTTGATCCCAATGTAGCAGATGGAAAGAGTCCAATTGTACTATTCGAGAGTGGAAACATCCTCATCTACCTTGCCAAGACCTATGGCAAGGGCAAGTACCTTCCCAACGAGACAACCCACACTCAAGAGCATTATGAAGTACTCGGTTGGTTGTTCTTCCAAAGTATGTATCTCAAATTGTCGTCCAAATAGTATGATGGATTGATCGGTGTATTAACATATGATTGATTGATTGATTGAATATAGTGGCATCACTTGGACCAAACATGGGACAGTACAATCATTACGCCAAGTATGCTGAAGTCAAGTATGAGTATCCAATCCAGAGACATTACAAAGAGGTCAAAAGATTGTTCCATGTGCTTGAGCGTCAACTCGCCAAACATTCCTATGTTGCTGGAGATGAATTGACCATTGCAGACATTGCAATCTATCCATGGAGGTATGTGTTCAACCCTCTCAATCACACTCACTCAATCAATCAAACTCTAACATATTCCAATCATCCATCCATTTAGCAAATACATTACAACATATCCAGATATCGCAGAGCAGGACTTCCCCAAGTTATTGGAGTACCATGAGAGATTGGCACAGTTGCCAGCTGTCCAAGCTTACAAGAAGTATGATGATGAGCTCACTGCACAGAGAACTGCATTCACTGCTGAGCAGCGCAAGATATTATTCGGCCGAGACAAGTAGAATAGATTGTAAATATGATGATACCACTATCCTAGGATACATATTTAGTTATTATAAATAATAATAATAGTTACTTTAGTTTTTAGAAGTCTGATTCGCCTTTGTTTATGGTCTGGGATTGTTTGGATGAACTTCGAAAAGAGGGGTAAATTTGAATTTGAAGTTTTATATTTGAATTTGGTAACTAACGGTTAACGGGTTTATGTCTGTTGATGCATGGGGGTTGAGTGAGAGATGATCACTCACGGATTCTCAGCAGTGAATGATGAGTATAAAGAGTGACATGTCACTCATTTTTATCACTTTACCCATACAAACACTCTCTCTCTCTCTCAAACAAACACATAACAATCACAATGAACTCCAACTTCCACACCGCCGAACTCGAGCAGATGCTCTCCCTCAACACTCCTTTGGAGAACGTCGAGGTTGCCCGCTGGCAAAGAAAGGCCCGTGAGGCCTCCTGTGCTGACCGCTTCATGCCCTCGTTGAGCAACCTGGACATCGGCCACTTCAACCTCACCAAGGAGAATGCCTGCCCAAACATCGAGTCTGCTTTGAACGATTACTACAAGGACACCCTCGCCACCTCCCTCTTTGCCGAGCAGTCCGCTGACTTGCAGTCCAAGATCCTCTCCTTCAAGTCCAAGGCTCCAGTGTCCAACACCCTGGCCTCTGCCAACTCGCTCCGCGTTCTCTACTCGCAAGCCAAGGTTGCCGACATTGCCGCTGCCCCCAAGATGTCCTTCCGTCAGATTCCCCAGACCCCAGAGCGCATCCTCGATGCCCCAGACATTGTCGACGACTACTACTTGAACCTCCTCGACTGGTCCAGCCAGAATGTCATTGCCATCCCACTCGGAAAGACTGTGTACCTTTGGAACGCCACCACTTCCAACATCCAGCGTCTGTTCTCCGTTGAGGGCGCTGATGACTACATCACCTCTGTCCAGTGGACCAAGGATGGCAACCATTTGGCCGTCGGAACCAACAGCTCCGTCGTTCAACTCTGGGATGTCGAGCACTCCAAGAAGCTCCGCGAGCTGCGTGGCCACACTGGTCGTGTCGGTGCCTTGGCCTGGAACAACTACATCTTGTCGTCTGGTTCCGCCGACACCAACATCTTCAACCACGATGTGCGCATCCAGCAGCACCACGTCTCCACCCTCTCGGGTCACACCCAGGAGGTCTGTGGCTTGAAGTGGTCGCCAAACGGACAGCAGCTCGCCTCTGGCGGTAACGACAACATCGTCAACGTCTGGGATGTCAACAACGAGGCCGGTTTCGAGACCCCAAAGCTTACCTTCGAGCAGCACACTGCCGCCGTTCGTGCCATCGCCTGGTGCCCATGGCAACAGGACCTCTTGGCCACCGGTGGTGGTGCCGCTGACCGTACCATCCGCTTCTGGAACACTCAGACCGGTGCCTGCTTGAACCAGATCGACACCATGTCTCAGGTTTGCTCCATCCAGTGGTCCCTCCACCACAAGGAGCTCGTCTCGAGCCACGGCTTCTCCCAGAACCAGCTCTGTGTCTGGAAGTACCCAACCATGACCAAGATCGCCGAGCTCAACGGACACACCTCCCGTGCTCTTCACACCGCCATCTCTCCAGACGGAGAGACCGTTGTGTCGGCCTCGGGTGATGAGACCCTCCGCTTCTGGCGCATCTTTGAGAAGGAGCACAAGATGCCAGCTGCTGCCCGCAAGACCAAGGAGTCGTCCACTCACTCGATGTTGAGATCCAACTTGATTCGCTAAGTGGACTCGTGTAGTGATATGGATTGTCTATCTCCCTTTCGTCTGGATAACACAGCGTGGTACCCTACCCGTGCACCCGACCTCACATGGTTGAACGCGCTTCACGGATACATATGTGCTCGTCACTTATCTGCTGCCTCCACACAGGGATACAGGGACTTGCAATTGTTGGTGCCTCTTGGTGACGTTGCCGCTTTGCTACACATCTCACTCAATCATTCATTCATTCAATCTTCATTGATTGTATGACATGACTTGGTTTGACCTTGACTTGTGTTTGTATATGTGGTGTAACATTGACGTATGTATAACATTGGTGTGACTCAGTCAGCAGCCTGTCAGTCAGTCAGCTTAATGCCGATTTAGTCGCAAGACCAAATCGAGTCTACCCTGTACTGCACTGCCCTGCTCTCTCTGGGTCATTGGCTTTTAGGAATGATCATCAAGGATTTGCCAAGTGCAGTTTGGATAGGGTAACTAGTAAGTACCGCCGTCATCCAATACTAACATCCAACCTCAACCAACACATCAACAACCTCAACAACCCTCCAACAACCGCCCCTCAACATTTCTTCTGGAGTCAGGTAAAGTACAATATCAATGTTTAGTGGTAGTAGTATTGACGTCGAGTGTTGTCCCTCATGGACATTACTAACATCCTCTCCTTGTCAATCAACAGACTCATTACTTGAGTGTTCCATGGACTGGCCTGCCACGCCAGTCACTATGGAGGTGACTCTGCTCCAAAGAAAGGTGTTTTTCAACGCCACCCCATGCCAATTGACTTTATCCTTTTGTCCTTGTGTACTTTGATACATTGGTTTATTTGTTTGGGTTCAAACTTATTTGTTAACTCGAAAAGACGAGTTTTGAGTCGGGAAGTGACACTACCTACCACGATGAGCAACCAACTCTATGCACATGTCATCAAGAATGATTGATCACTTGTCCAACAGTGATACATTCATTACTAATGAATGAATGAATAGATTTGTAACTATCACCTTAACTTTGATTAAGTGGATCTTTCTAGCTTCAATTTTATTGATAATCATCCAACATTGGAGAAGATGATGATATTGATCATCTTTGGAGATTTTTTGAAGACCAACAAGAACATATTGAAGAATTATAAGACGCTCATTCATTGACAAGATAAGTTCCAGCTTGATCCAGAGTATGGATGTGAATGTTGTCCACAAGATTAAGAAGAGAGAGAAGAACCTTATAAGGTAGACATTGGCGAGTGTATTGCCGATATGTCAGGACCATCAATGATAGATAGAAGTTCTTTCATGAATTGGATGGTGTTTAGAAACACCTTAGTTTACTCAAGAGATAATAATAAATATCACACAACCAATGTATTAATACTAAATAATATATATCCACACGAATCAAATAAAGTAAAGGTGGAACATTTGATTGTTGGATTGTGCAACTGAGATCATCACCATTTGAACCCTTTGTCATCACAGGACTAGAGATATGGGATGCTAGCGTTGCCCATGGGCTGCCACTTGGCGTGAACGAATGGATGAAATGTCTTGGCAATTTGTGATTGTCCACTCCAAAGGACTTCCAATCTATAGTCTACTACTACTAACTACTGCTCTCACACAACTAATGACACACATCACCATGTTTGAATGATTGATCGATTTGATCGTTGAGTGTAATGTTGAAGTGATTGATAGTCGTCAATGCCATACACACTACGCAACAGGATAGGAACGCCCTCATGCCATAACTTTAACAACCAAACCAAACCAAACCAAAGAACAAACATCTACGATACGATATAGACATATGTTACCAACGCAAGGGGCAAGAAACAAAGTCATTGTATTGTTCGAGAGGGTGAGAGATGGATGGATTGATGGATGGGAGTAGTTGGTGACATTGAGCACCTATGTGTAGTCATATGCAATGACGATGTATCGATCATACTACAACAAACAAACAACAAACAAACAAACGAACCAACATACATGGATGGATGATGTGATTGAATGTCATTGATGAGTGAGTGCGTGAGTGAGCGAGCGATTGATTGATTGATTGGAAGTTGGGGAGTAGGACAGGTACAAAGACATGTCCAGACGAACAACGCGGTGGTCACTTCCCGACGCAAGCATTATCTTGATCCGGTGATGAGGGTAATGATCTCAGCTCCAATCCAACAATGTCCCGAGGACGACCGTTGTTTGCGAGCACCCCTAGTGCCATGTTTGTTGTTGTATTGACTGTTAAAGAGAAGCCAAGTTGACTGAGTGTGTATGATGTTGAGGATGTTGAGGAAGTTGAGATGTTGAGGAAGGATGGATGTTGAGGAGTTGGGGAAAAAAAAATAAACAAAGGGATAAAGGCGAAGGAGGATTGGTACTAACCTGTGACGTCCTCAAGGCCCCCTTGGAGTAGGTGGTGTAGGGAGGGAGGGAGGGGCCTTACTTGTTGAAGACGTCGTCCATAGCCTCGAGGGTGACCTTCTTTGTCTCGGGGATGAAGAAACAAATGAAGGTGATGACAGCACAGCATGCTCCAAAGAAGTAGTACACTCCAGAGAGACTATAGATTGATTGAACGTTAGATATTGATACCAATGACATGATGGATAGTGATATACATACGTTGAAGCCATGAACAATGGCATACAGTAGGTGACCATGATGGAGAAGGCCCAGTTGAGACCGTAGGTGAGACCAAGACCCTTGGCACGATGTCTCATCTTGAAGATCTCGGCTGGGTAGACGTAGGATGCCACACCCCAGGTGAGATTGAAGGCTCCCATGAACACGTAGATGCAGACGATGATGACGGTTCTGGCACCGACATTCTCTACGGTGATGTAGCCCATGTCGTCGACGGCCGAGTAGACGTTGAACATGGCACCGACTAGGAACATGGAAACACCCATGGCAACACCTCCGAGGATGAAGAGGATCTTACGGCCCCAGATATCGATGAGGTAGAAAGAGGCGATGGTGGCGAACAGTCCGAGAATACCCGTGCCTCCAGTGGCGGCGATAGAGGTGGACACGTCTCCGAGACCGGCATTCATAAAGATGGAGGGGGCGTAGTACATGATGGCGTTGATACCGGTGAACGAGGTGGCGATGGCAATGAAGAAAGCGATCAATGTGATCTTGAGGTTGGCGCGGTAGAACAGTTCGAGGTAGGTGCGCTTGCCCATTTCGTGCTCCTGGGCGATCTGGTCCTTGATCTCCTTGAACTCGGCTTGGACGTCGGCGTCGGTGGTTGGGGCCTCACGCAGCTTGGCCAGCACGGTGAGTGCCTCGTCTTCCTCACCGCGGTCGAGGAGCCAACGTGGAGAGTAGTGCAGACGGATGACAAAGGTGCCGAGGAACAGACAGATGACCAGCTGGATCAACCAGGGTGCGCGCCAGCCCCACTCGGTGGTGAGGTAGGATGTTCCAAAGGTAATGAAGTAACCAGACACCTGGCCGAGCAGAGCCATCACGGTGAACAGCGAGACGAGACGGCCACGGATGTTGGTGGGGGCGATCTCAGAGTGGTAGAGGGGCACGGCATTGGTGATGAGACCGTTGCCAAAACCAGCGACCAGACGACCGGCGAGCAGCAGGCCAAACTTCTGGCCAATCACCTCAAACAGGATGCCCACGGCAAAGATGTAGGCAGCGAGCACAATACTCCACTTACGGCCGATCTTGTCACAGATTGGGCCAGAGACAAAGGCACCGATGGCGGCGGTCATCAGCATCAATGAGAAACAAAGACCAGAGTAGTACACATAAGTGTCTGGGTTGGCCAACTCGGTATAATAGTTTGTGAATGTTGGCATCACCATTATACCAGTAACAGCTCCAGTATCATATCCACATACCCACTATTATGATTGATGATTGAGTTGAGTCAATGTAAGTATGATTGATTGATTGATTGAATGAATGAAGTTGATACATACACCTCCAATAGCAGCTAGTGTTGCAGAAATATAGATAGTCTTTCCATTTCTCTTGGATGACTTCTTGTTGGCACCATCGGTAGAGTGGTCCATCTTGTCCATTCCAACTTCGTTATCATAAGCCATTATATTATTATTCAAACAACTTTATAAAAGATATATATAATATTATATTATTACTAAAATGTATTTATAACAAGATGTAATGATTGTATATAAGTAGTATCTGTTTGATTGAAACAACAAGCGAGTGAGTATTTGAATGAATGGGAAGTATCAATGAGTGTCGACTAAAGAGATGTGTGGCAGGGTATCATTGGAAGTCAATGACACACATACACACAAGCACTACATAGTCAGATCTCAATGCCCAACCCTTGCCTGGAGGCTCCCAACATGTTTGTAAAGTACAATAACCCCCTACCCACACATAACAACACGCCTCTTACCATATTGGTGTTTGTTCGGTCGTTTTTAAATCAATTTGATGTCGGAATCATCAACAAACCAGTCCCAACCGTGTCCAATTTTATTAATTTATTAACTTTATTTGTGGTTATGGAGATTGAATTGTTCGGAGCAAGTATCGGACGACGTCTGCAGGGACGAGAGGGTGGGTTGTGGTGGAAGTGTAGTCGACTGGTCTGGACTGGGTCTGCCCCTGTCTGTTGACAACGACGTCGTTGTGGCCCGCACGTATGCCCGCCCCTAGACACGGCCTTTGCCATTGGGCGACCCCCATTTTAATCGACTTGGTCTACGTCTCGTATACCGCGTGGCACACCTTGATTCGCATGCATGTAACGCATTGTTTCTCGGTGAATGCAATGAACAAGTGTACATTCTTTGCATATCTGATCGCGATCATTCATTCAATCACTACTCTTGTTCCAACTTCTTTTGTTCTTGTTGTAGTTGTTCGTACTGGATGTCATCGCAGGCGGCTGGCGACTTGAACCTGATGGTGTACTCACACTTGGATGGCTCTTGGATGTCCCACGCCTCGTTATCCACACCACACTCGACTTGGACAAGTAGTGATCGTTTGGGTCCACCCCAACACTGAAGACCATCCTGGAATGACATGGTGGTGTAGTTTGATCGCCATCCCTCCCATTTCCCGAGGTTGGTCGCGCCTTGTGTGGCCTTGTCGTACGGACACACCGTATAAGTATAGTCCTTGGTCTTGGACTCGAAGCACTTGCCATGCAATGGTAGGAACACACTGTCCTTTCCAAAGTCCAGCTTCAACATGTTCTCAATGCTCTCTATCTGTTCCTTCTTCTCTGTCAACTCCTTTCGCGCTGTATCCAATGCGTCATCAATGTCTGACAATGCTGTACATTCATGTTGAGTTAGTCATTCATTCATTCATTCATTCATTCATTCATAATCAATCATTCAATCATGGTACTTACACATAATGCCACCGAGTTTGACTGGTAGATACTGCTTGGCTATCCTTGATAATGGTGCGAGATACTCTGCAAACGATCCAATCACTTGTTGAGTACTCGTTGGCAACATGTTGTACCAACTTGTGCTTGGCAGCGAGTGTTCCTCAACATCCACATCCAATCCGATCTTTTCAATTTCTTGTTGGACGACTTCTCCATGTTGTTGTTCTTGTTGTTGATGTTGCGCTTCTTGTTGCTCCTCCACATTCTCATTCTCTTGAGAAGGAGAGGTTGGTGATGTGACAACCTCTTCCGATGGGACTGGCAGCTGAGGTGACTCTTCAGCCATTGCTTGCTCTTCTTGTTTCCTTTGCTCTTGCTTTTGTTTGTTGATTAGACGTTCGCGTTGTCTTTGATATTTGGCAATAAGTTGATCAAGTGGATCAAGTTCACTCTTGAGTGTATCCAATTGTTGTTGTTTGGTTCGAAGTATACTCTTGGCCTCATCAATCATCCTTGCCTTTATCTTCAAGCCCTTGGTATATGTATACAGTCTATCCTCACGTGCTCTCCTCATCTCTGCACCCTGTTCCCTACATGTGTTTGGACATTGTATCTTCTTCAAGTACTCATCAGTACCATCACAACAGTCTATTATATGTATTAGTCATTCATTCATTCATTCATTCAATCAATCACATTACATACCGCATACACCATCATTAACAAGCATTGATGATACTATCTGTGGCTTGTGACCCTTGTTTGGACAATATAGTTGTCCATTTGAACAAGCTGCAGTGCCAGGTTCATCAGAGCCATCTGGACAATCGCAATAGTCATCATTGACCAACCCTATTGGTATTACTTTACTATCATCATTCAAACAGTTAAATGTATCACCATTATATCTATTGATTACTGTATATTAACAGACAGTAAACATGTCAGTCATCATTCATTCATTCATTCATTCAGCAAGCTGAGCTCAGACACCTACACTCTGGAGGTACACCAAACAAAGGTGATAGCTTATTAACTGTTTGTGATTGTGAGGCATTAGTTATCTCATAATATAATGATAGAGATAATAATAATAATAATAATATATGTTTATGTCTATGTTGCATTGTTATGAATGATTGAATGAATGATTGAATGATTGAATGAAAGAGTGATGAAGTGTGAACATCACCCACCACTTACTTGTCGTCTTCAATTTGAAGTTCAAGCCGACTCATTTCCTAGGCTATGGCGTGTTGTTGCCTCTGCTTGGCAATGCGGTCACACATGGCAATGATGTTCACATTTCCATGCTGGAAGGCTCCATGATGGAGGATCACATAGAGCATGAGATCAATCCTTGATTGCTCCAAACATGCTCGGTTGATGGGTGATGGCATCAACACACGAGTTCCAGTTCCATCCACATCATCATATTGGTCTTCAAAGAGATATGAGAGCACTTGGTATCTGTTCTTGGTCGATGCTTTGCTAAGACTTTCCATTGATGGGATACTGTTGTACAACTCATCAGGTGATGTGCATCGTTTGTAAACAGTTTGAAGGACTTGGATATGCCCCTTCTTGCAAGCCCAATCCATCAGACGACCAATGTCAACAGGGTTGAGGTAGCCATTGTCCATGAGGAATGAGACCACTGGCGCGTGAGAGATCTTTGGCGCGGGGACTAGTTGGAGGAGGTCCCGCGGAAGGATCTTGCTATCTGTTGCCTTCTCCATGAGATATGCGATTGATTCAATATCACCTCTTTCGATACATCTGTGTAGTGGTTTTCTCAAGATATGTTTGAAGTCTTGATTACGTTCGGTCATCCACCAAGAGAAGTGTTCAAACACCAACTTGATGGTGGACAGTGATCTTCCCGCGGCAGCATGAAGTAGACTGTTGAATGCTGGAGTCACGCCCGAATTTGGTGAATCAGGATGGAGAAGTACCTGGCCAAGTTCAATTATCATTTCGTCTGTTATCAGGAAGTTGTTGTTGTTGTTGTTGTCCGTGGACACTGGTTCCTTGGCTATGCATTTGATGAAGTGCTCCCTACTGTATACAAAGTTATTCTTGTGATTGGCGAACTTTGGAGTGGCGATGATCCTCTTGACATTGTCCATATCACCAACGTTCAGTGCCTTCTTGAAGGCATCATGATAGTCGATGCTGAATTTGTGGCCAGTATGACTACTATCACTACTTGAATTCCACATCATCTCGATTATCTCTTTGTTGCCAACCTTGATAGCCTGACCCAATACTTTACTAAAGACACAGCTGATGGCTGGACCGATGGTCATTAGTCTCTGCACCAACTCCATTGACAGTATCTTGGATTTGATCTTAAAGATGCTGTACGTTGCGTAGGATGGTACTTCTGAGCTGAGTATGAAGTCGACCAACTTAATGTCACTGTTGTGTGCGAGCGCGGAGCTCAGTCCGTCATAGGGATCGATATAATGTTCGCTCTCATCATCTGTATGCGTGGCATCGACAATGTTGTCAATGTCATCATTGATCGCCTTCATCAAGAGTGTGAACAGCTTGAGTTTGCCATTACTCGCAACGTCATCGAGCAAATACCTCGCCCGTCTCTTGAGGCCTTCGAATGGAATGCGAGGAAACACAATTTCCACAATCTCATCGTTGCACCCAGGTTGCATTAGGCTGGAGAACAGCCCATTCTCCCGCTTGCCATCGATGTTGTCATAGTAGTCAAACACTTGGTCCAGCTTCGTGTCAACAAAGTATCGAACGATTGATGTGATGCCAAGTGACACGGCCACCTCATGTAGAGAGGCTTGGACATGTGGTGACATCAACTTGTGCTCCTCCATCAGTTGGAACATCTCCAGTGCCCATGGTTTATGTAGCCACACAGTACCAAATGCTTCGATGTTAGAGGAGTCGGTTACGATTGTCTTTAGCTTGAATCCAAGTGCCATGAGCTTGCGTATCACATCTGGATGGAGGATTTGCTGCATCACCTCCTCAGTGATCTCAATGTCTTGTGGATGCATGAATGAGATGGCCAGGAACTTGTCCAACACGCTCTCCCATTCTGGTTGCGAGTGTGGGCAGATTCCGATGACCAACTCATTCAAATGCTGGTATGAATTGCTTCCGAAATCATTGAGGAACATTCGAGGATTGGTCAATAATGTGTCCAAGATGGCTGTGTTGGGAAAGATAAATGCGGTGTCCATCAAATTACATTCCAATGGGTATGTGTCCGACACTGATGAGTATGCCTTGATGAACCACTCTGACGCGCCATACCTAATGTACTGTACCAAGCTGTGTTTTGATAACAATTGAGCACCCTTGATTCTACACTCATCCTGGACACCAAGTGATTTGTGTACATGTCCAACACACTCAACAATGTGTGAGCACAGCTTTTTGTCCGTGAACACTAAGTGGATAGCTGTTTCCAATCGTGAAGATGCTTGCACAACCATCTTCTCGCCATCACAATTGTTGGTAACTACATCTTCAGACTCTTCACGTGATCTATGATTGATGGATTGATTGAGTGTGATTGGTTGAGAGTATGAGTGAGTTGAGTGATACCAGAGTGTGATTGAGTGATTGGTCGATCGGCGAATGGATGGACTTACCTCTTTTTGTTTGAGTTGATATCGTTGATCAGGGATGTGCAATGTTTGATGATCCGAGAATGGCCTTGGTCGGTGGCTATATCCAGGAGTGAGTATAGTGTTCTCAATCTTTCGATCTTGGACAGATTCTTGAATTGGATGGTATCAAAGAAGTGCTCCAGAGATATATAGCAATTGTACCAGACGGCCTCCAACAATGTCGCCAGACTGGGCATTGGAAGAGGCTTGCCAATGAAGCCAGTGAGCTCCTGAAGTGCATTGAGGTTGTTGGTGGTCATGGCCATGTTGATGAGCTTGTTGAGCTCAATCTGATCTGGTGTGAAAGTGCTCAAGACATACTGGAGAATGGCAATGTCTATGTTGATTATCGCCCATTCACAAACAATGGCATCACCTTTGAATGATGGAAGATGATCCAGCACCAATATAACCGTGCTCAATTGTTCTGTTGAGATCAATTTGTATGCTCCTTCTTTGATATCATCATGGAATGACCATTCTGCCAACTGTTCCGAGACCACTTGCTCCAAGATGATGGCCAATGTCTTGGCATTCTTCTTGCTCAGTGCGTTCTGCAAGCATTCCCGTGTGTAGTGTAGACTATATGATTTCTGGATCTTCTGCATCACTGCCACTGAGTATCCAGAGGCATCCTCGAAGGCTTGCATAACCTCACCCATTAGGTCATCGTCACCATTCTCATCAACATCATCTTCACGATCGATGGTCTTTGGAAGTTGACAATTATCAATGAAGTTGAGTACCATGTCCTCGGTGATGATGGTTCTGTTCTTGTCACTTGATGCAACCTTGACCAAATAACAGAGAGAGCTCTTGTTGTAGGGTGCCAAATGATTGAGACGAGGATTGGTGATGTGTCTCGCCATTGCCGTGGACATATCTTGCCAAAGTTCATCATCAATCGTGTCCAACTCGGGAAGTATTGACTCCATCAGATCAATGTCGTCCATGTTGATGGCATACCTTGGCTTCACTCTGAGCTTGGTGAGTGACAAGTCGGCCTGTTCGTCACCATCGGCAAACTCAACGCCCAACCATTTGCACAACAATATCTGCGAACTTTCGAACATATCGTTCAAGTGATTGGAGTAGAGGAACTTGAGGACGTCCTCCGCCCCATCCTCCACAGCAGTCTCGATTATTGCGTTGAGTTGATCAGAGTGTAGCAAGAGCTGAGCACAAATGTCAGAGTGGGTCATGAGCAGGTCGATGACTCTGCAGTTGTCTGGTATGCCTGCGTCGCGCATCGTGGCTGCGATGCCTGTCGTGTGCTTGACGATGTAGTAGATGCTGTCGGTCGCGCGGCAATCTATACAGTGAGCGAGTGCGTAGTTCCAGAAGTCGTCTTTAAAGAGCGCGTCAAACTCTTCGTGCAACATGGTGAGCATGGCGATGCTGATTCCAGGCCGATTGAAAAAGCCAACAGCGGGTGCCCTTTCTGATCCCTTCTGATCAAAGCAATGATTTTGGAACAGGAGGCGAACAAACTCGATGTTGCCAGTGTCCACGGCAGCAGCCAGATGTGACTTGTCAAAGGGGATACTGCGCAACGAGTCCACCGCGAGGTAGGCCCTGAGCATGTTAATGTTGCCATACTTGATGACAATAAACGCGCCATTATCATTGAGGTCGACCAATACACTACCACTGCCATCAGCATTCTTTGAGAATGATTGAATGATATGATTGAACGCCACTGTGTTGTTACATTTGAATGCCTTGATCATGAGTCTAAAGATGAGTCTGGACGACTTGTTTGGTATGCTGTCGAATGTCTCAATGAACAATTGAGTAGCATTGTACTTTAGCATGTCTGAGAGGTTGCCATCGGCAAACAACTTATCACCTTTTATCGTACTCTCGATCCAAGTGATATCGTCGCCAATCTTATTATTATTATTATTATTATTATTATTATTATTATTATTATAATTATAAGCATTGTATAATGATTTAGATGATTGAGATATCCATCTCTTATGAATATCCGTTACATGTTGAAATATGTTTGTTCTAGTCAACTTGTTGACAAATACTTGTCTGATTCTAATATCAATCAAACTATCCATGTCTATTTGATTGATTGATTGATTGATTGATTATAACAATGAATCATAAAGAATGAGTGAGTTTATCTCGGTGCACTTGCCACGACTGTTCGAAACGGAATCAGATTCATTCCCAAAGTCGTGAGGCAACAGGTCAGATATTTATGATCTTGACTTTGAGATAAAGATGGGATTGGTTCGTCAGTGTTGGGCATGACTGACGATCATAGCTGGTTGTGATGACATTGTATCAATGTATTACGAAATTTTATTGTGACAAGTTCGATTGACTTATTTTTGTTTATTTAAATAAGTGTTATTCTATCTGTTTTGAATGTTTCTTTGTGCTTGTTCCAAAGTTAGTGATCATAGGCCTCGTCAAAGGGTTTCAAAACAGTGTTGTGGTGTGTGTGTTTGCGTCACAAGAATGAACAATGTTTTGTGTTCCAATTCAACGACAGATGTCAGATCTGACAGTGTAACATGCGCTCTTGCTTGTTGTATCCAAGTCATGTACATATATGCCCAACGACAGACATCCGGACAAAAGTGTCCACCGATCGATCAGACACACAGACAGACAAAGACACAGACAGACAGACACTAAGTATTTCTGACCAACTTGAAAATGAACCGCCAGATCATCAAGTGATGTATGAGTTCATGGATGAATATATGATGATGGTTCATTCTATCAATCAAACAAAAAACAACTAGACAATGACAACAACAACAACAACAACAACAAGTAGTAATAATAATAGTAATAGTAGCTTCTACCTCTCACATTTGCTCTTGAACAAAGTGATCGGTGATGCATGGTGTCTGGCAACATATCAGGATGATGAACATTGGCCTGATAGAAAGTGGGCACTGTCACTCAGCCAGATAAGTTGGAGATGTCATTCAGTGATTCGTAGACTAAACAACAAACTCAGTCTCCAAGTTGACAAGGAAGGAGGTGTCCAAAGCATGTCCGAGTATCTAAGAGATGGACGGCATCTCACCAAGCACTCCCTGTTGCCATGGGCCGAGCTCACTTCGATCAAATTCAACATGCACTCCATGTCCTCGTGGCCATCAGCACAACAGACCCGAGCGCTATATGACCTGTACGATCTGCTGCAAGACAGTGCGTTCCAGTCGATGGTCAACGCTCCAGGCTCACTCCTCACACATTGCCAGGTGCCCGGCGCACAGGCCCTGCACTACTTGCTCAAGGGAGGTGGCTGCACCTCACTCACGGACATTGACAACTGCGATCATCATATGTAGATGGCGACGATGTGGACGACTACTACTACTCACATATTGTTGGCGACAATACTGATGGCATTATGTTTGATCAGTTGATTGAATGCCTGGATAAGCATCCCAGCATCCAGACCTTTGGATTCAGGATATACGACACGTCACATCAACATCTAAACAGAGTGCTAGACTATCTTTATGGACCTGATTGTCGTGTGGCCAACCTTGAGACATGTCTGATGCCTCAGACTGAGTCGTCATCGATCAGACGAGACAGCATCAAGTCTCTGGCCATCTCCATACCCTGGAACTCGATTGATCATTTCGAGAGCGATTCATTCTCAACATCAGTGAAGAGATTTGATACGATGGATAGAGTACTCGATCATATTACAATAGTGATTGAAGATGGTAGTCGATGGGATCGCGTATCAACATCATTCAAATATCTATGTCATGTGATCAATAACAACAAACGTACTCAACATATATCTATAAAGGACAAGTGTAGATCATACTCTTTGGATATGGATCAGGACAGAAATGGCGAGCAATATCCAGTTGAAGAGGATATCGACCTCTTGATCCATGCATTGGAGAACAATGACAAGCTAACAAAGTTCACATTCCCATACTCTTGGCGCACTAACATGATGGATCGATCATTACTTAATAGATTGATAAAATGTATTAATGATCATCCAACCATTCAGAACACCTTTCCACATTTGGTAGTCTGATTTATTATTCATTTCGAAATAAATTTATTCGTTTTATTTATTAAGGTTGTTCATCTTTATGGGTATTCACTATTTCATAATTAAATAATTAATCAATTAATTTAATCTACAATTGCAGGATAATCCAAACTTGACGGAAGGGGGTTGAGGGTAAAGTAGTTACTGACATCTATTGTGTGTAGTGGATGTGATCATTTGTAAATTAGAACGAGAATAATTATCTTTGTTGGTCGTTTTAAATTACAATATTTATCGTTCTATTAATAAAATAAACAACAATATTTAATAATCTCCCTGTTAATATTTAATTAATAAGAACCTATTTATATATAGTTATAAAATGAATAGAACTAATTTATTGATAATAGTTATTATTGTTATGTTTGGAGTTGTTAGTTCTACAAAATATCAATCTTTTGAACCTGAACATACCTGGATGTCTGTATATTATGAGATATTTGGCCAATCCTTTAAGGATATTATCATAGAGATCAATATTAATAATAGGAATATATAGTTTAAAGCTATTATACTTATTGAATGGGTACGAGATCAAGCTTATAGAAGGGGATACCTTGGCACTCCTCCAATATGGGAAGATATAGTTCGGGGTGCCATTGGAAAAACACCAGCACCAATACAATATGAGTTGTCTCGAAAATCTGCTGCTTATATTTATGATCATTTTTATTATCCCTGGGAAACAAAGGAATTTAAAGAAAAACAAATACTACTCAGACAAGAACAAGAACAACAAAAGAAACTAATACTACAACAACTAGAAAAAAGACAACATAAACAAAAACAACAACAACAAAAACAAACTTCTACAAACCAAACAACAAAAGGATGATGAAATAATTATAGGAATAGAAATTGGATCAGGAATCCTATATTATATTATATTATTAATAATAATAAAATTCTATCTGGATTGATTTATGAATTATTGGGTAGAGATTGAAGGTTGGACCTTCAAAGTTTGTAAAAATGTGGTGGAAGTGTCTTTTGTCGTCTTTTGGTTCTTTTTAAGAAGTCCAACACACTTTACACTCAAACAGTAATCAATCAAACAAATAACAATATATATATTAGATATTACAGAATGATTCAATCATTGAAACTACTATCTAGAACTACACGTCTGTCAATCTTGTCAAACAGCAGCAAGAACAACTTAAGATCTATTGTAACAAACAATAGACGATTGACATCTTTGAGTCTCGCACCAAGCTTACAACAACATACTACTCGATCATACTCTACAAACACAAATAATAATACAACAGAACAACAACCAAATGAGAATGATTTATTGAAAGAGCTATTTAGTAAAGGTATGCTGATGATCAATCAATCAGTCATTCATATGATGCTGACAATTTGGCATGCTTCAAACAGACCCAAAAGTCAATGTAGAGTCGAATCAAGCAAGATTGTTCATACAGGTGGAGCCTACACCAAATCCCGACAGTCTAAAGTTCGTACCTGGCATCGAAGTGATGAAGCCTGGCCAAACGATGGACTTCCCCGACTTCAAGTCATCACAAACATCACCTCTGGCCAACGCCATCTTCAAACTCGATGGTGTCAATCGTGTCTTTTACGGACCAGACTTTATCTCTGTAAACAAGTTCCCCGAGAACGAGTGGGCCATACTCAAGCCTCGTAAGCATCGATCAATCATGCAGTACATTCATCATCATCATCATCATCACATAGACTGACACAACCATTGCACCGCACCGACAACAGAGGTCATGGGAGCGATTGTTGACTTTTATCACAGCGACAGGCCACTTCTGTCGGACAGCGCACAGATGTCAAACTCAGACACGTTGATCTTGCCAGAGGACGATGAGGTCGTGGCTATGATCAAGGAGTTGATTGAGACTCGTGTCCGCCCAACACTCATTGATGATGGTGGCAACATTCAGTATCTTGGCTTCAAGGATGGAATTGTGCTGGTAAAGCTACAGGGCACATGCTCGTCTTGCTCCAGCTCACAGGCAACACTCAAGGGTGGCATTGAGCGCATGCTCATGCATTGGATCAGCGAGGTCAAGGGCATCATGGCAGTGACAGACGACGAGCTAGACAAGCTCAACCTCGACTTCTTCAACAAGGTCGACTCAGAGATTGGCAAGAAGGAGGACACATCTGCCCCAAACTAAAGTGTGTCCCTCCCTATTGATAGCAATCATTTAATATACATTGAACGATCCAATGGCAACACTGATGCGTTCTGCTGGAAGTCACAGCCAAAGACGAAGTTATCGGCAGTCTGCGAGAGGGATGCTAAGATGGTTCAATGTCCTCTGGCTTGCCTCGGGAATGACAGGCCTAATCGATCAATCTGCACCCCACCATGCTGAGTTTGGCGTCGAAGATAAAGTATTTTATTTAACTAATTGAACCTAAGTGAGGTGATAGGCCGAGGACAGATAATGATGATGATTCTGAGGATGATGATGTTTCAAACCCAATTGGTGGCAATCTTAGTCATCAAATGGAAGAGGTCGATTATTACATCGACAGGGTTGCCAGGGACTCCATTGGCATCTCCATTGTAGATATCGGCCAAAGGAATGCGTAGGAGGTATAGTGGATCATTGGGGACCGTAGGAGGTGTATTGACTGCCAGAGTGTTGCCGGTGGTTGGGCCGAGTCCTTGAATGATATAGACCATGGGAAGATCGAAAGGGATCGTTCCAAAAGAAATGACTTGGACTGGGGTCTGGGTGCTAACTGATCTTCGATACAATAGTGCCAACGCTTTGAAAGTGCCGTCGTCAGACTTCGGAGGAAAGATCTTGATACAAACTACAACCTGGATATCGGTGGTATTGGAGAGGTAGCGCTTTGCTTTTTGATGGAGTGAGGCTACCGTTTGAGAAACTCCCACTTCGATAATAACTGTAGGGAATGGAAATGTTCCATTAGCAGAGAGACCTCCCTCTGGCACAGGTCTAGGTCGTCCAGAAGGGGTAATGGAACTATCGGCCTGTGCTCCACTTTGGCCTAGGACCTGGGTCATTGATCCCGTTCCATCGTATGATTCCTCAGGAAGCTGAAGCACAAATCTTGAGAAAGTCCAAGTGTTGATAACTTCATGAATAGGTGAAATTCTGGACAACTCATATATGAGGACCTCTCCATTATGGAACCAAAGAAGCTCCTTCAGATCAGTACGATCGTAGTCAAGATACTCCTGAAGAGTAATATTATCACATACTACATAGTGATCCGGCTCAACAGGCTCCTCACTACGCTTCTGGATAATAGGTAGATGGAACTAATTGTAGATATCATTAGTATAATGTAACATTCCATCAATTTTAAATTAATTTTACTTACTTCCCGTAGTTGTTCTATTCGTTGAAGCCAGGTTCCAACAAGGATAGGTTGATGCTGAGACACCTCTTTGGTTGAAGTCATAGAAGATGATAATGTAGTTGATGACGTTTGTGAAAGGTTCGATTGCATTTCAGGATGACTTGTTGTCTTTTGTTTCTTTATAACAGCACTGCCCTGTTCGGAGCTCTGTCTCTTGATAAGAAAAGATGATGTAGTATCTTCTTTTCCAATGACGTCAGCCATGTTAAAGTATTTATTGTGAAGTAATAATAATGTTAGAGAAAGATAATATAACACAAGTTGATTTGAAATACTGTCATCTTAGTTGATCAAAATAAGCCATATCGTGCAACATGTTGTAACAAATACACTTAGGTCAATCATATCCTCTCTCTATTACTTACACACTGATCTTGGTCTAATGTAACTATTTGATTGACTGTCTCTCACTTCATTTAAAATTATTAATATTTAATAAAATAAAATTTGGATTTCAATCTTCATGACTTTCAGGAATACCTTGTCGTAGTTCAACTTTCCAGGTTCACTCCACACAATAACAGGCCTTGGTCGATCTAAAGACGAGTTATTTATCTTTCTTAAAGAGAATGAGTGGATCAGTCGGCAACATTGATACGTTCTTCTGGTATTGGTAGCCAAAGACGAGGTTATCGGCAGTCCTGTGTGCGAGGGGTATGCCAAGATGGTCCAATGTCCTCTGGCTTGCCTCGGGTATGACAGGCTGCAGTAGCATTGCGATCGTTCGTATACACTCAAACAGAATGTACATTGTGTCGTTGAGTCGTAGCAGATCGCCAGCCTGCTTGCCTGGCTTGGGCACCAGTGTCCATGGCTTGATTGTGTCAATGTAGAGATTGGTGGCATATGTGAACGTCATGATGTCAAAGATTCCGCTCTTGAAGTCGCCTGCGCTGTAGTGCTTGCTGACAGTGTCGCAAAGTCGCTTGAGGGCTTCGACAATGTCTCGAGACGCGTTCTCCTCGGCGGTGCGCGAGAATGTAGTCGACTGAGTGGTGGGCCATTGTCGCTGGGGATGAAGTGCCTTGGCTGTTGTGCGAGAGACCAGGTTTCCAATCGAGTCTGCAAGGTCGGCGGTGAGTTTGGCGCGCACCTCGAGGTTCGACCAATCGCCATCGTTATCCAAGCCGCCTCCCTTGAGCAGGAAGTATCTGATGCCCTCTACGCCATATTGCTCGATTGATTTGAATGGATCGATGACGTTGCCTCTGCTCTTTGACATCTTCTCGCGCTCGACAGTCCAATGAGCGTGAGCGATGATCCTTGATGGCAGAGCCAGTCCCGCGCCAAGCAGGAAGGCTGGCCAGTATATTGAATGGAACTTGACAATGTCCTTGCCAATGATATGAGTGACATCGTCGTTCCAGTAGCGTCCTTTCATGCCGCCAGCCACTGTCACGTAGTTAGTGAGTGCGTCCAGCCACACGTAGATGGTCTGTGATGGGTCGTCTGGCACGGGGATGCCCCATGATAGACGCGAGGATGGTCGCGAGATTGAAAGATCGCGTAAATGAGGAAGATATGCCTTGGCCTGTTGGTTGCGGCTCGCTGGGTAGAGTGGCTGCTTGGACAGCCATGTATCAATCTCGGGCAGGAAGTTGGTGAGCTTGAACATGTAGTTTGATTCGCTGACCCAGTCCACTGGGTTGCCTGACTCGATCGACACCTTGCACGGCCTGCTCAAAGGGTTGGTCGGTGTGATGGGTGACATGCCGTCGTGCACCTGTTCATCGGTGAGGAAGGCTTCATCCGACGTGCAGTACCAGCCTTCATAAGTGCCCTTGTATATTAGGCCTCGCTGGTCCAGTCTTCGCCACATATCATAGACGACCTCTTTATGACGTGGCTCTGTAGTACGTATGTAGTCATCATACTTGATGTTGCACTTGTCAAACAGATCCCTAAAGACTGATGACACTTGATTACAGAACTCCAGTGGTTGCTTGCCGAACTTCTTTGCGGCCTCCTGTACCTTCATACCATGCTCGTCCGTGCCCGTTGCAAACAATGTATCATACTGACACATCCTATTCCAACGAGACAAAGCATCTGCCAGCAATGCAGAGTATAGATGTCCAATATGCGGGTTACCATTGACATAGAAGATAGGTGTGGTAACAAGCTTTGTCTTAGTCTTTGTCTGTATCTGTGTATGTGGCGTGCTACTACTAAAGTATAACCTGCCTACATTCAATGCAGTAGTAGTAGATCGGCTCCTAAACAATGATAACATTGTTCTATATTAATAGTAACTTCTACTACTTCTACTTGTTGGATGATGGAATGAATGAATGAATGAATGAGTGAGCGAAAGAGATGAGCACTTTGGATAAACAAACGAAAGATGGGCTGGCATGTTCATTCATTTATTCACGCGTGAAGTTATACAAGGTCAACAAAGAGATAGAGATAGAGATAGTATCTCATTCATATCTGTTTATTGGTATCCATTTAGATATATGTCTCGATCGATATTGGAACATTGTGTCACCTTTCTTAAGGTTGGTGCAGCCAGACACTGAATCAAAGTCTTGTCATTGAATGAATGAATGAGATGAATGATTGAGTAATGGAGCAAAGATAGTGCACTTACATTTAGATTGTAGGAAGTAGATTACGATGTCTTTGACCTCGGCAGAGGAGAAGCGGAATCGATGAGTGACGATGTTGTAATCACTTATATCTTTATCATTGTTGTCGA
The DNA here is from genome assembly GCF_000787575.1 of Acytostelium subglobosum LB1. Lineage (NCBI taxonomy): Eukaryota > Evosea > Eumycetozoa > Acytosteliales > Acytosteliaceae > Acytostelium > Acytostelium subglobosum. Next base: position 446,024 of record NW_012236531.1, on the reverse strand, counting down.
CGTTGTTGCGATGACTTGTACCAAGTGATCGAATGTCACAGACAGGTGGATCGATGGGAGTCAGAGGACTTCCATGACAATGAAGATCATCCATTGTAATATATTCATAATGATAAAGTATGTTCAATACCAATACCCTGCCTTCATCATCCAAGACAGAGTCATTATTGTTGCCAGCGAATCTTATCTCTATGTACATAGTATGTTTGAGCTTGATCAATCGATCAATCATCGTGACGACTGAACCTTCCTCTCCTATATAGCCTTCCAATGATTGAATAAGGATGTCATTGAATCTGATACCAAATTTAGTTATTAATTCAATGAGCATCCTTTGTAACGACCAGAGGATGATGATGATGTGGAAGATGAAGACAACGAGTAAATGAACATCCTTGAGTTGTTGTCCACTACAAGCATGTGTTCTGGGTCTATCCGGCGAACCATGCTCTTTGTATGCTTTAGAGTGAGCTCCAGTATGCCTGTATCAATGAATAGCTTGAGCATCAATGATGATGGACTAATTGGATCATACTCCACTGTAAGAGTTCGAAGATGTTCGTTGAACTGACTGATGTGTGGCAATGTGCGTTGGAATCTCGTGAAGTACTTGGATATGTTGATGTGCTGTATGCGACAGTGATGGAAGGTGTCTGGCGCACAGTTGGCCAGCACATCACTCACATAACTTAGTGATGTTAGTGTGGACGGCAACATGTCGGCAGTCAATCGTTGCGAGTAATTGCACTCAAAGTGCAGATGAGTGAGTGATCGTGGTAACACCGAGCCATCCAGGGATTGATTGAACATCCGACCTAGTTTAAGCGATAACAACGAGTCTGGCAACGATCCCTTGGCCAAAGGTAGATTGAAGAACATGCCCATTGTCAAGTATTGTAGATTCTTTGAGAGTATTCCTTGTGTCAACTCCTGCTCAAAGGCGTGGAGCGTGAGCCTGGTCAATGAATCAGGCAGCCAGCCTGGGCACAGTGGCTCACTCTCGTAGTTATGGTAGTCCAGTGTAGTGAGTCGTTGTGGAAGCATACCAGGTTCAATCACAGAACAGAACCCTCGCCTAATTTGCATGCTTGTCAGTGAGTCTGGAAGCACGCCGTGTCCAATGGGTTGGTTGTAGTGCACCAGCTCGATATCGATCAGTGATGAGGGTAGTGCACCAATGATGAGTGGTTGATTGAAGCCACCAGTCTTGAGACTCGTCAGTGAAGAGGGGAGCGCGCCAGGATTGATCTGTTGATTGTAGCAGCGCCCCAACTCAAGTGTCCTCAATGACATTGGTAGTGCGCCAGACACAAATGGTTGATCGTACTCAGAGTGCGGCCCAAACTTGAGATAGGTGGTGCTGGGAGGGATGGCGCCAGGCTGTAGTGGCTGGTTAAAGGTAGGACTGAGCTCAAGGTATGTTATGGTGTGAGGGAGATCGCCAGGCTCAATTGGGAGGTTGTACTGGTTGGTGAATAGTACACTCTTGATATAAAGGTGTGATGGGATTGATATAGAAGATGGTGGGTAGTTAAAGATGATGCGATTGTCATCCCCATTGTCTCCACGTGATTGTAATGTATAAGACTGTCGTCGATCATTGTTGCTAATTGATTGATTGACATACACTAGATCTGAATGAGTTTGATTGATTGATTGATTGCAGTGAGTGATCGATTGAGTAATGGGATGATTCCAGGTGTTAACATACCATTGTGATCACATCGATGGAAGATTGTTAGATTGTTGTGATTGACGTCGTAGTGATGAGTACACTTGCAGACATCTATTGGTCGTGCAATTGATAGTCGTTGTCTGTACATCACCTTTGACGAAAGTACCAAGCAACATGCATCAGACTGATGTAGGTACCCAACAACATGTTGAAGTACAATCAATGGAAGTGTATCCATTATCTTTATCTCTTTATCTTTGATTGAGTCGAGTGATTGAGTGATCGGGATGGTTTTATTTTGTTTGAGCGATCAAAGATTTGTCGACACGCTTCCTTTGGTCACTTGGCAAACTCTTCTCGTTCATTAGTTGCTCGAGGATCTGTAGGACACCAGGGCGATCAATCGATTTGGTTATATTTTGGACAGTATCTCCAAGTACATCAACGCAATGATCTTCCAATGTCTCTTGCATCTCTTGATCATCCACCATCTTTGATATCAGTACCAACTCATCGATCATACATCCAAGTGCCGTCTTTATATGATCAGTACTGTCCGTACCAACTTGTCGTTGATATATTACCAATTGCTTGAGAGTTGTAAGTTGAGACATGCGAAGGTATAGTTCAGAATCGAATGTGACCTCCTCCACACCAATGTTGACCATCAAGTATGCCATCAGCTGACTAAGAATGTTGGACGACGGCTGTGTCTGTGTCTGTGTGCTGTCTGGTTTGAAATGCATTGCTGCCTGCTCAAGGTATTCACCAACCTCCTCTAGCACCATGAACTTGATTCGGTTCATCTCATCAATGTCAATATGATCATCATCATCGGAATTGGCGACGATCTGCTCGGAGAGGACCAGTCCAAACAGTGCCATTACACGATTGAGTTGATATTCTGTGCATCCAGAAGTCTCTGCACTGACAACCTTGGCCAATGTTGATATACATGCAACAGCATGTGTTGAGAACACTTCCCATCCATATTGCATAACCATTGCCATTGCATCAATTATCTCATCAAAGTAGTCTGCCATGTATCCACCAGCATATGCCACCATCTTACCAATTGCCTTGATGATGCATCCTGCGAGCTTGGGTGACTAATGATGTGAAGTGGAACGTTCCAGTAAGTGTATGATTGATGGATGGCTCTGGGAAGATGACTTACACTTTGGTATTTACTCTTGAGTTGGGATATCAGAGGTCCAATTGTCTTGGGCAGGTAGACGTCTCGCAGTCGTTGTGTCATCTCGATGATGGGTCCATTGTTTTGGTGATGTTTGATGTCGTATACCAACGCGTAAATGAAGTCGGCGAGTACCAATGGCTCGGCAAGGACGAATGCAAAGGCAAGGAACTCATCGGCAGATGGCGAGAAGTTGTTGTGAACAAGGAGCATCTTGCCCAGTGCCACTCCAACTAACTCGCGAGTCTGTGCCAGGGCTGCCTTGACCTCGCGACTGACCGACGAATCCATTCGCTCGCGCGAAGCGCTCTTCACTCGTGTGAAGTATTGTGTGATGCACTGGTACAGCTGGCACAGAGATGTATGGACAACAGCCAAGTCGCGTGGTGTGTTTGAGAAGAGGTAGGCCAAGCTGTTGATGATGTTGTTGGCGCGCTCGTTGGATGCGCCTCCATTTGCCAATGCCAACTGATCGCTAAACTGATGAACGATGCGCTCCATCACAGGAACACTCTCATTGCCATGATGAATCAATGAATATGACGCGATGATGGCCAACAACATAATGTTTGTTTCCTTGTCCCAGAATCCATTTGATGTCAACAGCTTGTCAATTATGTTCAATGTCTTCGCCACTGTTATCTTTGACGCCAAATCTTGGCGTTTCTCTGCTATCCTTATCTGGATGTTGTCTGGTGAGGAGTCGGATTCTTCGTCATCGTCCTCATCCTCATCTTCGTCATCCTCATCATCATCCTCGTCATCACCATCTTGATCACCAAATTGTTTCTTTTGCTTCTGTTTCTGTTTCTGATATTGATCTTGATTGAGTGATTGGAATGGACAAACAATGAACAATTGAAGGTAATGGCCCAGCACTTGTACCATCTCATCCAATATCGCAGTGTGATCATCATCACCATCCAACTTCAGTGCACTGGATATAAGTGATTGATTGATTGATTGATTAGTACTTGTGCCCTGTCTGCCTGCTTGTGGTCAGACTACTACATACACTAGAGCATTGACAACATGGTTGACTAGGAGTGGATTGGCGCGGACTACTTGTGGAGTGGTCTGGATGAGAATGGACAACAACTCAATTATTGAAGTCAGTGAGTATGAATCTATGTTGTTGGATAGGCCTGTTCCAAACATTCCATCATTGATATGCTTTGATACAGCTTCGAACAAGGCTGCTCCATATTGTTCCATGTGCTCACCATATGCTTGAAGGATCAATGTATAAGATCTGATTGATTCCACCTTTGATTGATTGAGTGAGTGAGTGAGTGAGTATGTGATTGAATGATTGATGGAGTGATGTAGTGAGAGTAGTACTCACATAAAGTGCTTGGATATCCTCTCTACGCTTGCTGTTGACGGGCATGTCCATGGCATTGATGGTCTGCAATGAGTTCAACAGTATATGCTCCACAATGTAACCAAGATACTCTTTGAATGATACAATGTAAGGTGAGTACCTTCCAATCTATGATGGTTGATTGATTGAATATAAGTATGATGATGATCAATGATGTCCAATGTTGTCCAACAAGAATATACATACCAATCCAATGGATATGATCAACTTTCTCACCTGATTGATTGACTCATCAATGTTTGGATCCTCACTACCTTCTTGAAGATTGTAGAGTGAGGTCTTGAGTTTGGACATAGAGTCAGCAGTCAAGTCAACCAACAATCCAACATACTTTGTCGTAGCCGTCTGTGATGTGCAATATGACTTGAACAATGTTTGTACCAGGTCTGTTATAATAGAGTCAATTAGTGAATGAAAGCGAGTGAGTGGACAGAGAGTACAAGTGATGGGACTTACTCTTCAAGGACTCTCCATCATTGATCGATTTGATAATGTTGTAATAGTTGTTTATGTCCATATTTGTTGTTGTGTCGTTGATGTGACTATGAACAGTGAATGGATGACCTTGAAACTTTGTTCGTTTCCTTTTTCTTTTGATTCTTCTGAAATTTCATTGTGTGGGACCAAAGAGTCCCGACTTATCGTTTTGATCAATGTTAGGTCCTAGTCCATTTACCTTACAATCATACAGATAATACTTATACAATCAATCAAACAAAAACAATGAGATCAGTTGCTTTCTTCGTCACTTTGGCTCTCTTGGTCGCCATCACCCTCGCCAACTCCACTCGTATGTGCCATCATCAAGTGATGTGATGCCCTTGAAAAGCACATGACTTACACATCTCATCATCTATCCTCAACAAACAGCAAACCTCAATGGAACATGGACCAGATTCACATCTAGCCAGGATTGCTCAGGCACCACTGTCACCTTCACAATGGCCTCCAACCAGACCTACTCTGTCGCCTCGAGCAACGGAGTCGTCTTTGCTGAGGACATCGTCTTTGCCGCCGACAACTCATTCGTTGGTAACGCTGTCACCACCCTCGGAAACGGAAAGGTCATGACCTCTGCCTGCAAGGGTCTCCTCAACAACCAATACCAACTCGAGATGAGCGTGCTCCCAACCGTCTGGTTCGGACCATACACCGCCTTCTACAACCTCGTCTCTTGCTAAATAAATATAAATACAATTATCATTATTACGCGCAAACATAGATTGATTGATTGATCGATCATGGAACCATTCCACCCCACCCCCACCCAATCACACTCACGTTGACTTGATCGAATGATTGAATGAGTACATGTTTATAGAATGGTATTGTTTGGATGAGCTGTTGACAGACTTGGTGGCAACACGTCCCTAGTTCGAGATTGATTGATGGATGGATTGAGACTAAAGTAGCAACTTGGTATGATAATACCAATATGATGATGGTGAGTGATGGAAGGATGGATGGAAGTGGATAAAGATTCTAATAATCGTTGATCAAACGGTAATCCTTTCTTCTCCAGCGGATGGTACCAATGGCGGCCATGACACAGCCACCGACAAACATCAGTGAGCCCAACAGAGCACAGACGACCACTGGGACGACCTTGAGAACGTGGAGCTGCTTGAACTGCGACTTGAGGTTGTTGACGGTGTAGTCAGAGGCCTGGGCGCTGAGGCCGACCTTGAACGAGGGCATGTACACGTCGGTCTTGATGTCGTTGTACATGTTGAACGTAGTGTCCCACTTGTTCGAGCCGTTGGGGAAGAGGAAGTTGATCTGGAGCTTGATGTTGTAGAACAACGAGTTGCCCGACCTGGGCTCGACGTCGATGGGGAAGGCGGCCTCCTCGTACGAGGGGTTCTGGCCAATGACACGCGAGGACACGCTGATAGGCACCTCGTACATGTCCCAACGCGAGACGAATGTGGGGACGTCGTTCTGCAGCCAGGTGAGGTTGGTGAAACCGTCGACCTTGGTGTAATAGGTTGGGTTGGCGGCGAAACTGTCGTTCATGAGGTAGTAGCGGTGAGTCTTGATTCCGGCGTACTCGGTCTCGTTGGTGTACACCATGGTGATGGGACGGTAGATGTTCTCCTCCATGATGGTGTAGTTCTGCAGGATGGTGTCGCCCTCGTTGGTGGCGAACTGGCCGTTCTCTGAGTAGGCGTTGACGGGCACCGGGTTGGCCCAGTACTGCAGGTCGGCCTGCTCCTGCCACTTGAGGATGAAGTTGTTGAGCGTGTTGTCCTTCTTGCCCGTGTAGACGGTCGTGGGCAGGTTGATCGAGTTGTTGAACTGCAGGCCGCACGGACTGTCGTTGCTGATGAAGTTGAGCAGCGGGTCGTTGCAGTTCCACAGCCAGTCGCTGACCTTCTTGGTGGCCAGCAGACCACCGTTGTTCAAAAAGATCTCCTGGAGCTGGTCATGGACAAAGCTGCCGACCTCGGCAAAGTAGTCGCCGATGGCATTCGCATCATCATCGGATATGTTCCAGAGGTTTGGCGATCTTCCAAAGCCATAGTTGAGGAATTCCGAAGCGCCATTGATTGTGCTGAGCGAGTTGTTACCAGACTCATAGAACATTGTGTAGAACTCTTGGATCGTCGCGTTCACAAGTCCAACAATCTCTGGGGCAGTGTCATCAAATGGTGGGAACATGTTGTTTACAATGTGATACTTTGATACAGAGTTGTAGTTCAATGCGGTGGCCTAGGGTAGGGTAAGGGTAAGGGTAATGGTTAGCATGAGCACAAGGATGCAACAAGGTCAAAGACAACTACATACATTGTGCAACTGACAGAAACCAATCATGCTTGGATCAGTGATTCCACATTTGGTAAGGAGTTGTGGCTGAGTGTAGACCATGGCAAAGGTGTAGTACCACCATTCGGTAACGATCTGGAGTTGGGTCTGGGTGATGCCGGTACCAATGAGGATGGCGTTGATCGATGTCTTCTCACCATTGGCAGCGTTGTACCATGTGATCATGCCCTGCTTACTGTTGAGCAAAGACAATGGAGATGATGCGTTAAAGATGATCTCTGCCGCAGACATTGAGATGTCGCTGGGAGTGCCGTCGAGGCTGGTGAGCATTCCATTCCAATTGCCTGGTGTTGGATCAGCAGTTGCGTTGGCCCAGCTTGTCAAGTACGTAGTCATGTTGATGCCGCTCTCTGTCAGCAACACATTCAATTGGGTATTGAATGATTCGATGCCATTGAAGCCCATTGTAAAGTTGAAAAAGTCTGGCGAGTTGAAGTATACCATGAATGAACTAGGATGGTGTGATGGTTAATGATATGTCAAGGTTAGGAGGACTGTCTGGCTAATGTGGATGGGATGTGTGGACGAGTGGACGCGTACTTTGTGGCAGGGAGCGTTGCTGCCATTGTGAAGATGCTGCTGTCGGGCGCGCCAGCCATGACACCAAGGAATGCAGGATTGATGTTGGTGATCATGGAATCCTCGGGATATGCAGACAGACTGTCATTGAAGAAGTATCTCTTCAATACTCCATAGGTGACCTCATTCTGATCTTCTGAGAATGTAACATTCTCATAATCATAATAGAACCTATAAATGAATGGACCGACCTGTTTATAATTTGGTACTCCTCCTTTTAATACTTCATCGGCATTCGTCTATATTTGATTGATTGATTCATTGTTAGTATGATCATGTGACATTTTTGGACTTGGTCTTCCAGGACATACCATGTTGTAGGCATAATAGTATTGAGTGTAGACGTTGTCTCTACATAATTGTCCAGCCCATCTATCGTAGAATATACTGGACTATTGGTTATTGAGTGGAAGGCAAGGCCAAGGCCAGGGCCAAGGCAAGGCATGTCAGTATGAGTCCATTCCATTCCATTTCACTCCATTCAATTTCAAATATCCATCCATCACATTCATTTTCACAATAAACTTACATTTGATGTGACTATGACATTCTTTGCAATCTCATATACTGAGAGGTTCCTGATGTTATCTGGGAACATTGCCAGTGATAGAATGAACAGAGTCAGACCAGCAGCAGCCAAGAATCCACCTCCAAGGGCCAATCCCTTTGTGTTGCATGTACAAGCGCAAGGCATCTCTATCTCTATCTCTATCTATATAATATATATATAAGTAAACACAATGAACAAGTAGAAGAAGTAGAAGAAGAAGATGATGATAACAAACAAGCACAAGAAGTAAGTACCTTGAGCAAGTGAGTGAACGTACTTGTAGATTGAGATGGGGTGCGTGTGTGTTTGAAGGTGTGTGTGGGGGGGTTGGTTGTCAAAGTCACAAGAAGGATTGATGGATTGATGTAAGATAGTGAGGGGGCACACTCCCTTCTCATTGGTTTTGATAATATAATTTTTAAAACACAATCAAAAAGATACATAATTGGAGGATACCTTATCCTATTCAATTTCGGGATGGAGCGTGAGTTGATGCGTTCAACAGACCCCAACCCTGGCATATGGACACGTGTTACTTTCATTCAATTTGATTAGATATTTGCGCAAACAGCGTGTACAAGTAGCGTGTGGGAATGGATTGCGGTGCATCGTCTGTCCCAATAGTAGTGAAGGGGGGCACATTGGTCAGGTGCCCCAACATGTCCCCAATCAACTCGGGATTGAGCTGCATGCCCCCTCCCATGCCACTCTAAAGTGTACACATACGCTAATATCTCGGGTAGTCAAGACCCTGCTACTCTGTTTCAGTTTCAGAATCACCGCCGGCATCCAAGGATCAGGCAGGATGATCGTGACACACCCTTACGAGTGTCGCCACCATGAACCTTCTTTGATGTTTTCCTTTCTAGTCAAAGAGTCTTCTTTACAAAATTTAAAGTATGTTAACAATGTTAGTCAAGGTGGTTCTCCTTCGCCTATTCTGTTATGTTCTGTTGATGTTATGTGCATACACTGGTCAACTTCAAAGATGTTGGTCTATCTATCTGTTTGTGTTTAGTTGTTGTCTTTGTAAGGTTTCAACAAGAGAATAAATGATTGTATTGGTTGAATGAATACCATGCATGGTCAGACACAACCAATTATTCCAATAATCACCAACACAGTGTATGATATCCTATAAAGGTCTGACGTCAGTCGTGTTGTCTTGGTGTTGGGGTGAGTGTGAACATGTAATGAAGCCAACCCAACCACTCAACTCAATTCAACTCAATGAGATCACTCTCACCTTTCCATGATACTGACCATGTTGGTTGTTGATGTTGTTGTGTGATGAATGACTTCAAACCAATACATCGTTGATACGTTGGTGCTGGTGATTCTTAAGTATACTTCCTTTTAAGTTGATGATCAAGTGATGATGGTTTTAAGATGGTAGTCCTGGACATCGAATATTTAAAGTCATTATTCATTGTTCATTACTGACATCAAATCAATCAAACAATAACTACTACTACTACTTAGTAATATTACAAATACAATTAACAAACAAACAAAGAATGTTGTTCAAGAATATCTCCAAGTTGACCATGTCATCATCATCATCATCCAATATCCAATCAATCATTACATCTTCTGGAATCAATCAAGTTGTTGTTGGCCAAACATCAAACAATACTGCCAATGGACTTTGGTACCAGCCCAAGACATTTGCCGTCGGTCCACAATATCTGGATCTATCCCATTAAGCATTATAATAATATATTTATATTAACTGGAACCGACCAATTGTAAATAAATTAAGGTTGATCAATGATTGACAGCCTATGTACATACCATAATCATACATGACTTGTTTTTCTGACTTGGCAAAGACTGAGCTGGCACCCACTTTTGATCAATTTGTTGAGTGGGGTGATGATCATCAAAGTGTTTCATTCATGTTCAAATCATTCATTTGATGATTCACAAGTAATAACAACAACATTTACATATACATATACATTATAATGGATGAGTTATACGAGATTAAGAACTACTTCTACTTGGCAAACTACCAGGCAGTGATCAACGAGGTCAACAAAAGAGCAAAGCAACTGCGTAATAAGGCAGATGCTGACTTTTATCTGTACAGAGCTTATGCTGCATTGGGCGATTGCGATCTTGTATTGCGAGAGATAAAGGACAGTGAGCAGAACAGACCACTGCAGGCTGTGCGCACTTTGGCCGCCTACCTGCAGTCGCCAACCAGCAACGCAGACATTGTGCTTGCCACTGTCAAGCAGTGGATCATCGACGGACTGCTCCAGACCAGCGCACAGCTCCAAGTGATCGCTGCCACCATCTACTACTCTGAGGGCAACTTTGAGGAGGCTCTTCGTGTCTTGAACAAGTCAGACTCACTCGAATGGTATGTCGTAGCCCATCCTCAAGTCGCGACTTGCATCAACTCACATAACTGACGCGTTGTGGATGTACAGCATTGCACTTCAGATACAGGTATATTTGAAGATCGACCGATTGGACTTGGCTGAGAAGCGCTATTCGGATATGAAGAAGCTGGACATTGATGCCACACCATCGCAACTGGCTCACGCCTGGATCGCAATCACTCAGGGCGATGACAAGATCAAGGAGGCATTGTCAGTGTACGAGGAGCTCTCGGAAAAGTATGGCCCAACATCTATGTTGTTGAATGGTCGTGCCACATGTGAGATCCTACTAAAGAGGTTCGAGAAGGCTGAGAACCTGTTGTTGCTGTCACTGGAGAAGAATCCAAAGGATGCCGACACTCTGGCCAACCTCATCGTCTGTCACATGCACATGAAGAAGCAATCAGAAGTCACCAACAGATACCTAAAGTATGTTTGATCAATCAATATCAATCTGATCATGATGAACATGACTAACTGACTCATTCATTCATTACAGCCAACTCAAGACAAGTGCACCAAAGCATCCATGGGTTGCCTCACAGGTCAATGCTGAAGAAGCATTTGATCGATGCAAGACAAGATATGGAATGTAAGAGGATCAAGGATCAAGGATACATGGGACCAAAAGTAGTTGGTTGTAAAGATAGGCATTAAATACATACGCGACAACATATCATATCACATCATCACTCTGGCTGCGATCAACTTAATCAATCTGATGGATTGGAGGTTATATATATCTCAATCAGCATTGGGATATGCTGATTGATCGATGATCATTAGTTTATTCAACAGGTTATATACATTGTTCGTGCGTTCGCGTAGTTATATAGATGTGTGAGTTGATGGATGGATTGATCAATCAGACTGATCAGTGCTTCTTAAAGCTGGTCGATCTCTGAAGTATGTTGCGTTTCAGTGGACTTGGACTCCCACTTCCAGAGCCAACGACCATGCCGCCAGTGCCGCCTCCAGTGCTGATGCCATCTGTACTGCTACCAATCGAGGGTGAGTAGACGCCAGGCGATTCGCCAGCGCCAAACGATGACGACAGATCGGACAAGTAGGATGATGATGACGACAGGTATGAGGTGGAGACGGAAGAGCCCTCGGTTGGCGAGGATATGGATGACATTGACGAGAAGGACTTGTTCGAGTCGCTTCGCTTATGCAGCTGCGCCAGTGACTGGTGGGCAATCTCGCCGACCATCGTCGTCAGCACGTCGTCCAGCAGACCGGTCAGGAACTCGTTAACATAGCAGTTGACCTTGATGGCCGTGATCCATTGGTCGCGCTCCGACTCGCTGGCCGCAACCAGCACGATCTGCTTGCCATCGACGAGCAGTGAGAATGGATACTCGCCTTTCTTCTCGTTGTGTGGTTGCGCCTGCACATGCACAGAGTCAGCCAATTCAATGGTCTTGTTGTTCTTTGTCGCCGATGATTGATTCTTGCAGTATTGTAGTGAGCCGCGCTTGATACGGAAGTAGTACTTGGTCATGGACTTGAGCTTCTTGCCCTCCTTCATCAAGTAGCCCTCCTTCTTGAACTCGCCCACGTCAATGTTGTTCAAACTGTTCTTCTGAAGCTCAAGCAGCAAGTGTGAGATGCTCTTGAGCACGTCCTCGTCGTCGCTGGAGCGCATCGACAGCTCAAAGAATGGGCAGCCCCAGCGCTTGGCAAGCTCCTCGCCCTCGCCTGTGGTCACCTGGCGTGCCAGCGTCAAACAATCCGACTTGTTGCCGATCAGGATGCAGGGGATGTGGCGCGACTCTGACTTGCATGCCATGACCTTCTTGCGCAGTGCGTCCAGACAGGTGAAGCTGTTGCGCGAGGTGATGCTGTACATAAAGATGAAGGCCTGTGATGAGAGGAGACGCTCGCGCGTCAGACCCTCCTCGGCAAAGAGACCACGTGTGTCTGTCATCTTGAGGAAGTAGCGCACGTCGTTCATCTGTGACTGGATCACGGTCTTGGTCCACTCGGTGGTCTCGCGATAGCTGTTGGAGAATGGGCTGGCTACGCAGCGCTGGATGAACTGCGTCTTGCCGACAAACAGGTCGCCCAGCACAACGATCTCGGCCGAGTTGTGTGATTGTGGAGTGGCGCCTCCCTTGCCGCCCGCTGCGCCTTGGGCGCCAGCGTGATGTGCCGACGAGCCGGTGCTAGACGACGAAGCGCCCGTGTGGAAGTGTGTGATGCGATGCAGCAGGTCCGAGACGCAGGCGTTGATGTGCTGCTCAGACTCGACGCCAAAGTGAGGGATCTCTTTGATTGGATATGAGTAGAGGTCGGCCAGACGTTTGGCCTCGGCAAAGGGCACCTCGCGCTGGCGACGCTCGCCAGTCTCGCGGTCGATCTCATGCTCGCCGTAGCCGACCAGCGACATTAACACGTTCTCGGTGCCCTTGTCAAAGAGGATCTTCTCGCGCAGCTGCAGGAACATGTTGAATGATTCACGCGAGTTGACGTTGTAGACAAAGATGAAGCCGTGGCCCTGGCGATTGTACATGTCGTTGATGCCCCAGAACTCCTCCTGGCCGACGTTTGTATGGATGTTGACGTTGTATGTGCCACTCTTGATCATGACGGGACGGCGACAGGGCACGTCTATTGTTGGATCCAGCTGGATGCCGTTGTTTAGGAAGCGTGTGATGAAACGGGCCTTGTTCTCGTCTCCAATGATCACGACGTCGATCTCGTCGGCGACGCGTGTGTTGCTGCCATTGTTGTTCATTGATGAGCTGTTGCCAGATGATGTATGAGTGGGGTGGTCGGCAGAGTCGGCGCCATTTGGTCCTGACATGTCGTCCAGTGATGATAATGAAGCCGATGCGATGCTCGGTCTCCTGATGTCCAGTTTATGAAGTACACTATTCATTTCCAAGCTGCCACTGATGTTGTTGCTATTGCTATTGCCACTGGCAGTGACTATGTTACTACTAGTAGTACTATATTGATTGATTCCAAATAGGCTTGCTGGTGATGAGCAAGGTGATCCCAATGTTAACTTTGAACCGTTATTATTGTTGCTTCTGAAGTTACTGTTGGAGTTGTTAGCTATTGATGAACTGCATCCGGATGGTTGCATGGTATTGAATTGGATTGGATTGGTATTGGATTGGATTGGCGCGTAGTTGTAGTTGGAGGAAGTGTGGAAATAATGATTGATTGTGATTGATTGAATGTTTGAGCGGCAATCAATTTGAAAGAATGAATGAATGAATGGAAGGAATGGAGTGGAGGTGAAGTGACAGGTGATCGGTCCCAAAGGCAATGAATGAGGTTGATAGGATAGGGTATGGTATCCTTGCCAAGATGGATGCTTGGGTGGTGCTAGGATGGGGAGGGGTGCTAATTGGCAGGTGCTCTCGATTGTTGATAGTTAACTGAAAAAACGTGTATCACTCTCATTCAATCAATTGATCAATCAATCAAAGGTGAGAGGGGGTGTAGTGTGAAGGTGGTGGGGTGAGGGGTCGAGTGATTGATTGATTGGTTCAGTGCACTAAAGTGAAGAGAATGGAATGAATGATTGAGTGTGATTGTGATATTTATATCGATATGGGTAGGTTGACAAATAAATAATAGATTGATATTAAAGATCGTTGATCAGATTAATTGGATGATGTGATTATTGTGTATGTTGGGAAAAGGGATGAGGATAGTAGAGATGTTATTAATATCCAACTAATGTATTTGTTGTAATAATAGTAATAGTAGTAGTAGTTGTAAATAATTGAATTGAATCGGTAGGGTAGGGTAAGGTAACATAATGTGAACACATGTGATGTCGATGCCTTGGGCAATGATGATGCCTGGATGGATTCGCTCATTCCATTGGTCTTGGCAATGATAGAGATACCAACGAGGTCGACAGTTCAGTTGGTGCTTGTAAATATAGATACAACAACACTTGTGTGTGTTGGTTTCCATCATATGGCGTGGACGATTGGTTGTTCGTGTGTGTATGAGTGTGGTTGTGATTGGTGAGGGTCTGACCCTGATCAAACGGATCGCCCACAAGTGTGGGAAGTTGATTGTCAGGGAGTAGCAGGGTGTGTCGGTGGTTAAAAGGTTGTGTGCTATGTGTGTCACATGTGCAATGACACGTGAACAACAACAATGAGTGAATGAGTGATCACACTTTCTGCTTCATATCTGTCCATCCATCACATCAATCAATCAGACAAAGAGATAGAGTTTACACCTATTTTTGGGTTGTTGACAACTATGTATGGCAATGATCCCAAGACATGCAAGATTGACATCAACTAACTAGTTGTAGTTGTTGTAGTAGTTGTTGTTGAAAATGGAGATAAAGTGTTGTGATTGATTGTTTGATTGAGGATCCAGGAGGTTTGGATCTGTGCGGTCCTTAGTAATTTCCTCTGAGGTTGAGTGAGGGGCTTGACCTTTCATTCATTGCCAATCCAATCCAATCATATACATCCAATCATATACACATTTGACATACCTATAATAATGACTGTTTGATTCCTGTTCTTTTAATCAATAATTTGATTGAATCACCTATTATTGGATGGTGGCTGGATGGATGATGATGGGAGTCTTAGAGAGAGGGTATCTAGTTAGCAAACTTGGATGGTGGACTGATGATGGAGTCGTGTGATTGGACTAAAGTGGACAACAACAAATAATGTTATGTGTGTTTTGTTCTATTTATATGATCAATCAATGAATGAATGAATAGACGGGGATGATGTGTACACAATCCATCGCCTTCCTTGTCTAAGACATGCTACTTCAGCTTGTGTTGTTATGTGTTATGTGTTGTGATGTGAGTGTGGCAGGTTGATGCTCCCAGGAGTGTCTGTCTTTGGAGATGGACTGAAGTAATATCGACTTGCTTCTAGACAACACAACACCACCAGGCAAGAAGCAACGAGCAGTCAATGTAAATGACCAGAAATGGTAATCACTTGTTGTCGTAGTGTGTCTTTCCATTAAATGCCGCCATCCATCATCCTCATAATCATTCACACATTGATTGACATTCACTCACACACACCCCAGGGTGTGTGATTGATGGATTGTCTGACGAATTGATGTATGTGAGCTGGTGGGGTAGGTAACTTACTGTTCTGTTCTGATGCTATTACTGTTATTATTACAACTACTACCTACAATTACTACAACTTCAATTTACTACTATTATTATTACTTATGTAACTACTATGACTACAACTTCAATTTAAGAAAATATCTTTTGTCCATTGTAGTTTCATTCATGCCTCTCACCTGCCTCCACCATTCAACTGTCCAAAGACATCAATTTGTTCGATTTATTGATATTTTTTCGAACCAGTGGACCAGGGCCTTGGTCCCTCACAGGGTACTCCTTTGGCTCAACCCCCAAAATCGTGCCCAATCAAGGAGGTCCTTATGGGCAAATGAATGAACCCCACAAACAATCATCCAAAGTTGTTCGAAGTTATCGTCCTGTGAAGAAACAACCACCTATGAAAGCAAAAGAATGAATGCCTTGTGAGCAATTGAAGGTTGGGCCGGCATCTCAAACTGATTCCATCTCCAACATCAGATCAATCTGATGATTACCGCCCAATATCCAACAATCCCGTCAGATCAAAATGATTGATTGATTGATTGATTGGAATAGAAAGAGATACGAATACACCCGTATCCAGTTTGTTGGCGTTTATTGCAGTGTGATCCAAAGAATCGTTAGAACCTTGGACCTCTCTTACGTCCTGTGTAAACAGAGTCAGCCTTGACCTCCTTGCCTTGATGCCTCTGTCTGTCCTTCTTGCCCTTGATCCACTCTTTCGTCTTGACTTTCAAACCGCCGCGTTTTCCGCCACGTCTATGTTCGCTCTTTCTATTTACATACTTGACACCGCCGCTCTCCTCCTCGATCTCGCCGCCAACACCCTTGGCTTGGGGCATGCTGGCATTGGCGCCAGTGAACAGAACCAAGAAGTACTTCTTGGCCTTTGTAGAGTTGGGGAAGTCGATGAGCAGACCTCCAGTGAAACCACAGCGCATCGCTGCCGATGTGATCATCTCGATCTGTGCGGCATTCTCTGGGTAGAACTGCAGGATGGCTTTGCCACCACGGGTCAGAACGCTGAACAGTGACTGGAAGAAGACCTGCAGTCTCTTCCTGGGGTTGTGATGTGACTTTTCTGCATTGCACAGCCATTGTACGGCTGAGATACTGATGGCGCCGTCGAATGAACCAGGACGGAATGGCAGGCCTTGGCCCATATCGCGCAGGATTACATCACCTTCGACCTCGCGCTCCACCGACACATCCAGCATGTCCTTTGAAATATCACAACCAATCCATTCGTGACCGTGATCAGTGACAACGTCGCCACTTATACCTGATCCACATCCAATATCCAATAACAAAAGACCTGTCTTATCCTCTGGAATAGCGAGGAGCTCATAGGCTCTCTCAGCCATCACAGATTGAATCTCTATAATACGTGAGCTACATTCATATAATATCGCATATTCGAATGAGTGAGTGAGTGATCTTGTTCGTTTGATCTCTGTATGATCGTTCTAAGATACTAATACGATTGACACATACTTTGAAGAGTACTTTCGAGACTCTGTCTCATCGTAGAACTATGTGATGTGATTGATTGATTGATTGATTGTTGGTAAGTATGTTTACTCATTCTTTGTGATCTAAGTTCAACATACTATTTCCGGGGCTGCTATATGCTCTGGTCTAGACATTGTATATAAATGTAAGTATGTGTATTTGTTTGTTATTTAAGTGTGAATGACCTCACTAAAGTGTATTGCACAACCTTTGAATGATTCGTTCGTTTTTTTCACACCATCTCTATTTGTGTGAGCCAATCATTTCAATCACTTTTATTGTAGTACAACAACCAGTCAATGCCAAGAGACAAGACCTAATTCTAGTCTATGTTATGTCGAATCTATAGATTGTTGAATTGAATAATAGTCAATGTCTTGACAAAAGTAGATAGGCCAAACCAATCAACAAATAGAAGAGACAAACAACAACAACATTACAGATGACATGTCATACGACATCACAGCAGCTAGTTACAACTTTGAAAGTCTATCGGGACAACAACATCAAGCAAGATATTGATACTGATGAGTTTGTTGTCATTGTCAAAGTATCGCTCGCTATCTTTCAAGTTCGGGTCGAGCTGGGAACGACCCGATTGCCACCATGCAACTGCGACATGTAATTGTGGTTAAGAAACAGTCGTCTGTCGGTCAGTCAAGAGACCTTCATGATTGGTCTCAGGTGAAGCCGCAATAATATCAACAATAACCTCACCACTTCACTTCGCTTCACATCACAACACTTCAATTCACGACAAGTCATGTTTGATTGTATGTGTAATTCACACTTTGTATGAACATCTCATGTAAATAATCGGCCATGGAAATTTCCGTTTGAGTGTATTTGATCAAACAGGCCTAGCAAGATTGTCGTTGGAAGATTACTATGTTTGATTTTAATTAAAAGGAATGATTTTGATACTGATAATGGGGCTAGGAACAGAACGGGTCAGCTCATCATCAACGAGTTTAGGCGTGGCTCCCACCATCCCACCCATCTCAATCAGGCAGATGTCCCCATCCGTTCATCCATCCGTCCAATACACTGCCCTTTTTGCAAAGGTCGCTTCATCAGTTCTCTCTTTCCTCAACCCTCCCTCCTCCTTGATCTGAATGAATGAACTGAATGAATGATGAATGAATCAAGGAGGTACCTTCGTCCGTCTGTTATGTTTGAACAACATATCGACTATTCGTCGTCGTGTATAGTACACATATATAGTAGGTCAGCGCAACAGAGAGCACAATTGTATTCATACAAACACATATTAAGAAGCAAGTAGCAAAGGTATTGTCAAGCCTCAAGTCATATCATATCATATCATGTCATGTCAAGTCAAGTCACATTGTCCCCGACTGGTCAGGTTACATTATGTTTGTCTTGGATATCCAACATTTGGTCCTCCTGCACAATGAATCACCGATCATCTATGGATGGGCCTGAATTACATCAACTTTGCAAGGCTCACTCATTCATCACATCACAGCCAACACAGTTTTCCAATACCTTTTCCATGTCTTACTTCAGAATGATTATGAACATACAATCAATGTTCATCATAATCCAACTTCACAACAACACCCTTCATTCATTCATATCAATCAATCACACACTCTAGCACAAACAACTGATCACACACACACTCTGATCACACACACTGACGACAGACAAAGAGAGAGAGAGGTGTCGTCTTTACTCTTTCTTAGCCCAATTTCCAGCGACACTGTTACCCATTGCCCGCATCACACATATATATACATATATACTATACGTCAACACATAATAACAATAATAATAACAATATATATTTATATATACTGATTGACATGTCCCCAATATAGATAGTCGTAGTATAAGCAAACAACGTTGATCCGCCAATCAATCAACCAATCAATCATTCAATCAATCATCCATTGTAGGTACAAACACAATGAGTGTGACCATTGTTTGTCAACAACAATGACATGTATATTCCTGCAATAGCCGTCTGTTTTTGGGCACCAACAACATCAAACTCGCTCATCACTTACCATTATTGATGATGTGTGGACGACGCATATTGCAATGGAGTGAGGAGTTTACATGTCCAAATGCATTTGGAAATTAGTAGTGTCGTTGTTGTTGGTTGGTTGTTTGTGTTCCTCATCAAGTTCAGTTCAGTTCAGCGCTATATTATAGTTCGTCATCATCAACATCATCATTATTCCATTCCATTCAATAATCTTTTTCACCATCAATCAATCAAATATTATCTATATCCACTCCATCAATCAACAGTTGGTCATCAAGCTAAATATTGTCATTCACAAGTAATTATCGCTTTCATTGGATATGGGACACTTCCAGCAGGACACTTCCAGCAGGTTCCATAATTCGAACTCAATCCAATCAATCAATCAATCAATCAATCATATTGACCAGGGTTATATGCCACGAGTTAACTCTCTCCCAATATCCTATAGGATATTATTAATTATTTATAATGTTGTTGTTGTTATAATTATATCCCTTACACTATCAATCAATCAGACCCACCAAATTGATTAATAATAACACGTCGACCTCTGATCATATCCTTGGATGGATGGGATGGACCATGATCATTCATCCAGACCAAGACCACGCACACACACTTTAACACGAACACACAACTCACTCTTGACAACACAAACTTGAACCACGTCCTACAAACATTCCACTTATCAATATCCACTGTGTGTTGAACACAAACACATAATTGACACAATAATCCATCACTCTCATTGGAGTCCGACGTATCCACATCATCATCATCTTATCTATATATATACATATAATGTATAAGGTGGGTGAGTGTATGTGTATATGTGTGTGTGTGTGGGTAATGACGGATATTCATGACAGTCAATCAACCAACCAATCAATCAAACAACTATATTGAGAGTGACACTATCACTACTGATTGTTGTGCTAACACCAATATGTATCCACACACTTCAACAGATTCTAAGTTGACAACAACATTGAATTGGCAACTATAGTAGTAGAGGGAATAGCAGTAGTAGTAGCAACAGCAGTAGCAACAGCGGAAGCAGAGTCAACAACAGGGGAATTCAAGAAGAAGAAGGAGGTTTGGCAAATTGTGTGAAGGTGATTGGCTGATCAGTCCCTCCGGCCCACGCATCACCGTCCCAACCACCAACTCATCCACCCCGTCACACGATCAATCACAAGGTAAGGCGATACATAGATACCACACGACCAAGTCAACAGCAGTCATTCAGTCAGTCAGTCAGTCATCAGTTCATCTGTCATCATCATCATCATCATAATCATGCATCATCATGCATCAATGTGACAGTCATCATGTGTCAACATCAATGTTCACGCACACTCTATCATTCATTCAATCAATCAATCATTCAATCAACTTATGTTGTTGGATGATGTGTAAAGATAGACATCTATCCGACGGACGACCACGACAATATGGATGGACACATGGATGGATGGTTGAGTGTTGTAGATTGATCCGCCATTCATCGATCATACACTTGTTCCACAACACACCTTGTTGTTAAAACAAGAGTAACATCTCGTGTAGATGTTATCATTTGTCCACGCGTTGCCAGCATCGCCCGCTTCTACCCGCATTCCTTTGAACGCGGTGCGCGCTCGCGCGCCAGCACACAGCTATAAGGAAAACTGGAGTTGTTGCTGCTGCTTTTAAATTTCCCCTAATCAATCAATCAACTCACAGTTGTTGTTGTCCATCCTTCCTTCCTTCCATCTATCCATCCATTCAGCGCTGTTGTTGTTGTGATCACGTATACATCATGTATCATAAGTGAGGATGTGGATGGATGGATGTCTAACACCAACCCACGCACCATCACACACCACCTGGACACTATTCCATCCATCCATCCATCCATGATCCATGATCCATGATCCATGCCATCAATACTGCACTCTCTTCCCCTCTTTCCTTTGTCTCACTCCACCACTACCTCACACATGGATGTTAGAAGACAACGCTTCCACCGTCCATCCTCCTCAWTCCTCCTGTCAATCAATCAATTAGAACAAACAAACATCTAAAGTTGACATCATTCACACAATTGTTGACTCCTAGGATATCTTTGTACCTTGTTCCAGTTTTGCTATAACTATACTATATCCTCTTCCATTCCATTCCATTCCAACTCACAATCACTCATGTATGATAGTTGATCACTCGCCAGACATAGACAGATCACTGACCAATTCCAAATCCAATCCAATACAGATATCTCCCTTCCCTCAAATATATATATATCAAATGGACATTGATCATATTACAGGTGACAATACGATGACGCCTCTGTTGCCTCACTCAGTGCTGCCTCCACTATCCCTAGCAAGGGGGCCATTGTCAAACACATCTCCATTTCAAGCCAATAGCATCATCAGTAGTAGTAGTAGTAGTGGTAATGGCAATGTCAATGGCTATCGGTTGCATAGACAGCCATCCCTCCCAAACAACTTGGGAATGGCCAATCCCATCAATCTCAAGAGCAGCAATGGTATAGCCAACAGCAACAGCAGTAGTAGCAATGATCTGCTGTACTACAGGGGCGCCAAGCAACAACCCATCACCACCAATGGACATGGCCGACCACTCAACAACAACAACAACAAGCTTTCATCATCACATCCAGCCTTCAACAACAACAATGTTGCTGCGGCCTTTGCAACCAATCACAGCTTTGACAATCACCATCATCACAACAACAACAACAACCAGATCAACAACAACAACAGCAAGAGTCGCAATAGGAACCGAGTGGGATGCAAGAATGTGGCATTCGGCATGCTGTCAAAGGATAAGATCAACCTGTTGCTCAAGATCATGAAGGAGAAGAACCAGATATCATCCATCGACCAGACCATCACGATTGTCCTGTCGATCGAGGAGATACTGGCGCTGATACTGGACGAGCTGCACAACCGCGATGTCTATCTGTCTAAGTACGGCATCAGACTGGTAGGCAGCACCGCGTCGATGATCATCGCCAATCAGAAGGACAAGGACAAGCAGCTGAGTGAGTCGATGTTCAACGACATCGACCTCAGCTTCTACATCTACAGCATGACCAACTTCATGACGCTGCTGGATGTCGAGGAGACAGTGATCGTACGCGAGGTCTACCGCCAGACGGGCAAGACCATCGGCAAGAAGGAGGTGTTTGACACATTCTTCCGCGAGCGCGTCAAGGTCACCAATAGGGACGAGGCCGACCGGTATACGGGCGACGACTGGTCGCTCATCACCATTGGCCACGAGAATGCACGTCACATTGACATCAAGTTTGTCAAGAGGATCGAGCGCCCTTATGCATTCTCAATCGACTCATTTCACATCATTCTGGATCCCCTGGTAGAGAACTACAAGCAGCTTCTGCCAGGCAACAACAACGCAGATGGCTTCATTGAGCACACGTTCATGTCTGGCAAAGAGGAGACGGCGTCAACGTCGTCGGTCAGCGCCAGCAATAGCAACAACAACTCCCTATCGTCGTCGCCGTCGCAGTCGCAGGTGTTCTCTGCATCTCCATCACCATCCTTTTTTTACGACTCACCAAGCTTCACCTCGTCCGTTGATATGAACGAACCAATCACTACGCCATCGTCGTCATCCTCTTCACTGGCCTCGTCCACCTCCTCCACCGCATCGTCCTCGTCGTCGACTGCATCCGTGGTGTCACACCCCGGCAGCAGCACATTGGTGTCACAGTTCTCCTCGTCATCACTGGCAGGACCATCATCTGGCACCTCATCATCAAACTCCTCGCCACTGTCCTTCTCCAACGCCTCACTTCCAACTATTTTTTCCTTCTCACCCAACCTCTTGAATGGAGATCAATCATCGCAGGATGAAGAGTATCCACCCATCCTATCACTCAGCCAACACCTTCCACCACCTTTATCACTACCCTCCGCGCCAAACTCATCATCCATTTCCAACGCCAACATCAGCAACAGCAGTAGTAATCAAACTACTCCATCCAAACCAAAGCGGCCAACGCCCATCAGGTCGCCAAAGGTGGACAGCGATTTCCCACCACTGTCATCCCCTTCACCAGCACCATCGCCAAGATCAAACGCTCAGAAGCCACTGGAGAAGAATGCTTGGGATCAAAGCAGGTTGCTGGACAAGCTGAACCCATTGCCAACACCATCAACAGGCAAGAGACAAAAGAGTAAAGCGAACAACAACAATAATCAAAAGAATAGCAACAACAACACATCCACGACAACCACACCCAACTCCACATCCACTTCAACCTCAACTACATCTACAACCCCAACTTCCACATCATCAACAACCACTCCAGCTCATCCATCACCTCTACCAAGTCCTACAGCGAACAAAGCAGTGGCAGCAGCCAGCAAACCTCTATGTGTACAGGTGTTTAGCATCTTTGGAAACTACCACAAGGCCAAACTGGACCTCGACAACAACCAGTTGGTTACCACCGATCCAAGGAGCATCAGACGAGGCATCTTCCGCTACTGCTCCGAGCTGGCCAAGGGCAGGGTAGCCAGCGATCCTTCCCAGTTCAACGAGATCTTTAGGGAGACGTTCTTCACACACGACAAGATGAAGCCTCTGGAGTTTGAAAAGACTTTGATCAAGTACGTCAAGAAGCATCGCAATGAGGCCGTCAGCTTCCTGAAACATCTCGAGTCCATCCTGATACAGCCATTCACACCGACACCTGCTCCAACGCCAACGCCCACACCTCCTGCCTCGGCTGGCACCTCCACCAACAGCACTCCACTGTGTTCGCCCATCTTCACTTCGACGCCCAACCCACAAGAGTTGGAGTCATTGTTGTTGGCCGAGGGCTCAGTCAACAACGAGACCACCTACGACGTGTACTACTTTGACTATCTCAACATCATTGCCAGCATTCGCTCCTATCTGAAACACAATAAGTTCCATCTGCTATGCGAGAAGATCGTGCTCGATATCAGGGACCGCAGTGTCTCGCCCACCCAGTTTGCAGCCGCCCCAGCAAACCCATGAGTCAGGTCAGACACCCCTCAGACCAATGTACCAACTCAATCAATCATATACACACACATGTACATATATTACATTGTAAACACTTCCAACCAAGCAATCGATCAATCATCCATATGAATCATCCATCCCAAGCCACCTTGGCCACCAAGTAATGCCAAGACAACAACAATCCACACATTGTAATCTCGAACGTTCACTGCCCGACCTCAATTGTTATATATAATAATTATTAAAGTATAACTGTAACTATCGACTTATTTATTATTGGGTTGGGTTGAGGCAACTGACTTCAGGGATGGTCAATATCTGGACAAAGGTGTTGGCTTTGTTGTAACGACATGTATACTGACTGAGACCCAATGAGTGACATTCGTAATTAATGTCGCTTGGGAGGTACTTTGGGATATTTGCCAAAATTGTTTCCCAGCTGCTGTCTGTGGACCTTTGTAATATGCTCAAGGTGTTGCGTTTGTCCAGTCGTCGCAGTTGCATAAGTGATCCATCGGTGAACCTCAAGTAGTAGGTGGTAACATTGGGAACTCTCGTGAATAGATGCTTGATGAATAAAAGCAGAGGACGAGCATTCTCCTTTTTTAGCTTGTGATTGACAATGAGATGGAAACTATCAAGTTTGGTGATGAATGGTGGAAGTACACCTTCAAATCTGACTGGATCTCTGACTCCAACCGATATCAGAGACTTGGGGAAGGTGCCATCAAACCTGAAATGGTTGAGGCTGGCCAGGACCACGTGAAGCAATCGTGGTGGCCATGCCGTCTTGCTGCTGGGCTGACCAGAAGAACGGGGAATCGACAAGCGAATGATTGAGTCTGGTAGTAGACCACTCGTAATATGTTGTTTGCAAAAGTGATCGACCAAGTTCAAGGTTTGTAGCTTTGAATCTTTGGACAGGATAGGTATGTCTCCATCAGTGGTCAACCAATTTAGTGACTCTGGCAGTTGATTGCTCGTGATTGGTGTAAAAAAGTCCATGATTGTCAAGAATTTTAGAGTGTTTGGCAGCATTCGCCTTGTGACGCCATCCACCGAACATATCTTCAATTGTATTAGACGTGTCGGGAGTACACCAGGAGTGATTGGTTTGAATCGATTGTCTCCAATCACCAGTCGTCTGATTGACTCTGGCAACAAACCAGGCTCAAGTTTGGCGTTGCTGTATTTACCAAGTGACAGAGTGTTGAGTGACTCTGGAAAGAGGTTGGGAGTGATCTCGATTTCGTACTCCATTCTAAGTTCGAGCAGTGTTTGAGGTAGGATGCCAGGTGTTATGGGCAAGCCATTGATGCTGCCGTTGGACGTCTCTAAGATCAGACGTGTGAGGGTTTGAGGGAATTGATTGTTCTTGCTGTTATCATTCAAGGTGGTTCGCAATGTTGAGCCACCTTGGGTCCTCTCTCTCACTTCCTTTTTATCAATATGTCTCCATTTATCATTGGATGGCTGAATATGCGGCAGCAGTGACTTCAACAATGAATAGAGTTGCTTGCACGTCATCAAGAGTAACATGGTATTGAGGTCATCGTTAACATATTTGACTATCTGTTTGAGTGCAATCAATGGTAGTTTAGATATGTTGTTGGATGACAATGACAATGACAATGGCAACGACAATGATTGATTGATTGATGTTGTTGAGTTGGTCGGTGTCGATGACTGTGACTTAGTAAGAGTGTTTTCCAGTTCTTCAAAGTGAAAGCTTGGTTGTAGAAGACCGTCTGTTATTGGTTTCTTATCAGAATGAGTATGACTTGTTGTTTGAGTTGTTTGAGTTGTTGGAGTTGATGGAGACGTTTGAGTTGTTGTTGGCGTTGTTGCAGGATCGGCAACTTGAAGATGAGGCCTGATCGTTTCTAAAAGTATGTTTGCACATTCATACATATGCTTGGGCAAGTGAATGGGAGACACGAGTTGCGAGCACACTACACACTTTGTTGTTAACTCCACCAGGTTCTTTATATTCTCTCTGCGTTGTGAATCTCCATTGTTTTTATCTGTTGACATTGTTATCACTTAAACGAAAATAAAAATGATCATTCGTTTGTCCAAACCAACCACGTGTTTCGCGATTTATTTATTTCATCTTGGTTTGGGCAACAGCATCAGGAATGGTCATTATCTGGACAAAGGTGTTGTTGTTATCTTCTTTGTTGAAACGATTTGTCAAACGAGCTTGGAGACCCAATGAGTGACATTCAGCATTTACATCACTCGAGAGGTAACGCGAATAGAGCCATGCGATATACAAAGACCTGGGGTCTGATGACCTTTGAAACACGCTCAGTGTGTAGCGTTTGTCCAGTCGTCGCAGCTTCATAAGTGAGCCGTCCAAGAATTTCAAGTAGTAGGTGGTCACATTGGGAACACTAATGTATAGAGACTTGATGAATCGCAGCAGCTTCTTAGCAGTTGCCTTCTCTGCCAGTAGATAGATTGTGAGATGAAGACTATCTATTTTGGTGGTGAAGCGAGGTAGTTGACCCTCGAGTTGGATGGGGTCCCTGACTCCGACTGATCTCAGAGTCTTGGGGAAGGTACCGTCGAATCTGAAATGGCTGGTTGTGCCCAGGGTTACGTGAGACAGTAGTGGAGGCCATGCCGTATTGCCCTTGTTCTGTCCTGTGGCACGGGGAATTGACAGGCGAGTGATTGAGTCTGGTAGTTGTCCATACTGAATGTGCTGTCTGGCTTTGAAACCAGCCAAATCCAAGGTTAGTAGCTTTGAGTCTTTGGACAGGATTGGTATGTCTCCATCAGTGGTCAACCAAGTGAGTGACTCTGGCAGTTGTTCGCTGGTGATCGGTGTTCTAAAGTCCATGATTGTCAAGAATTTGAGAGTGTTTGGCAGTATTCTCCTTGTGACGCCATCCACTGAGCATATCTTCAATTGTCTTAGACGTGTCGGTAGTACACCAGGAGTGATTGGTTTGAATAGATTGTTGACAATAACCAGTCGTCTAATTGACTCTGGCAACAAACCAGGCTCAAGTTTGTCATTCCTATATGATTGAAGTGATAGAGTGTCCAGTGACTCTGGGAAGATGTTCTGTGTGATCTCGATCGGGTACTCCATTCTAAGTTCGAGCAGTGTTTGAGGTAGGATGCCAGGTGTTATTGGCAAGCCTTTGGAACTGCCCTTGGATTTCTCTAAGGTCAGACACGTCAAGGTTGGAGGGAAWTTGAATGTTCTTGTCAATCAACATGGTTCGCCATGTTGGGCCACCTTCAGTCCTCTCAGCCACTTTCCACTCATCAATATGTCTCCATTTATCATTGGATGGTCGAATATGCGGCAACAGTGACTTCAACAATGAATAGAGTTGTTTGCATGTCATCAGTAGTACCAAAGTGTCAATGTCTTGGCCAAAATATTTGATGATCTGTTTGAGTACAATCAATGGTAGTTTAGATAAACAATTGTTGGAATTATGTGATGCCAATGACAATGCAAATTCCAATGATGGATTACTGATTGATGTTGTCGATGGGTTGTTGTGTGTCTTGGTATGGGTCTGTGGCTGTGTCTGCGTTGTTGATATTGTTGATGATGCCACGACACTTGTACATCGAACATTGGTAGTCTCAGGAGTGTTGTTGGCGATGTCTTCAAAAAGAAAGTTTGGTTGTAGAAGACTGTCTGTTGTTGGTTTCTTATGAGAATGAGTATGACTTGTTGATGGAGTTGTTGGGGATGTTGTTGAGGGATCGACTATTTGAATGTGCAGTCTGATTGTGTCTAAAAGAATGTTTGCACATTCATACATATGCTTGGGTAAGTGAATGGGAGGCACGAGTTGGGAGCACACTACACACTTTGATGTTGACTCCACAATCTTCTTTATATTCTCTCTTCGTTGTGAATCGTTATTATCTGTTGACATTGTTCTCTCTTCAATGAAAATGAAAAAGACGAAACACACTCATTGGTTCGTCTTTTGATCAATCATTTAGTGAACTATATATCTTGATCATTCAGTGCACTCTTATATCTTGATCATAGATGGATCTTGGATGGTATTCCAAATACTCATTTATTATTAACCTTAAAGAATGATGGTGGAAAAGTAAGTATCTGTATGAATGTGTTGTTCATGTTGGCCTTGCTTCCAAATGTGATGGATCTGCTGATGATGGGAATGTTGAGACCTAATGCATGAGCAGATCTCTGGCCGAACCTATTAGAGCTATCTCTAGATTCGATTGTCTTATTACGTCGTTGCACCATACATAGTGTGGTCTTCTTGTCAAGTCGTCTCAGATGCATCAACGATGAATCGCTAAATAGAAAATGATAGGTCTTGCAATTGGGAATGTACCCATACATAATCTTGATATTGACCATCAATGCCAGGTCTAGCTTCTTGAGCGGCTTTGAGATGTTGAGGTAGAATGCATCCAACTTGGAGTCGAACACTTCCAACTGAGGAAAGTCAATTTCCTCCAGGAGACCGACTGATCGAACTGTTTTGGGCTGACTCTGCCAAGTGACAGATGTGTGAGGAGAGCTGGAAGGACAACTGTGTCCCATCTCTGTGCCAACGACCCGCTCAGTGCCAGACTTCTGATCGTGTTGGGAAGCAATGCCTCGTTGTGGAACTGTTGACTGCGCTGTGGCATGACCAATGTGTGAAGGGATCTTGGCTGTGAAATGGCGAATGTCTTGACATTGAGCTTTGGAGTCACATATTTAAGATCAAGGAATGTGAGTGAGGGTGGCAGGAGACCTGGCCTTAAGTCGGTATCATTGACCTCAACATGCTCCAATGTCAGATACCTCAGTTTGGCTGGTAGCGATCTTAGACCAATGCACCTCAGGTTATGTAGAGTCAATTTGACAAGTGATAGCGGTAGTACGCCAGGCCCAATTGGTGGACACATGCTTGCCATTCTCAATTGGCCCATGTCCAGTGTGACGAGTGAGTCGGGCAGTGTACCAGGTACCAATGCATGGATTGATGAATGACTCCTTGAACTTGAGCTTGGTGAGCGAGTCGGGAAGTGAGCCCGGTATGATCTTGCCGCCAAAGTTGAACGATAACGAGAGAGTGAGCAGTGATTGAGGTAGCACTCCGGCTGGTATCGATTTTTCTTCGTTTCTAAAACATAGCTTCAACTTGGTCACTGTTGGCGGTAGGTTTGAGCATTTGTCTTTGAAGTCCTTTTGAATAGATTTTACATTTATACTCCTCTCTCTTGGATTATCATCACTATATTTATCTTTATCATCATTATTATAACTGGGTGTATCTGACATTATATGATTCTTTAAAGTTGATGGTTGTACATGAGGTAACAACATCTGCTTCAAACTATACATTCTCTTGCATGTAAATATAAGTGATAATACATCAAGGTCATTGTCTACAAATATTGATATCTGTTCGATTCGTTCACTTGATAGATTGTTCAACATGTTATTATATATTATTATTATTATTTGTAGATACTGTCGTCGGAGAATGATGTAGCGAAAAGAATGAATAATGAACAAACATCGAATGTGGGTTGACCTTTTGCGGAAGTCCAGATTCTAAAATATCGTTTGATCTTTCCAGATCTTTTTTGGAAGTTGACCATCCACATTCTTCAAGATTAAGGTTGGTCCAAAGATTCATCAATGTTCATTCATTCAATATTGATTCATAATAATAATTAAGATGAAGATACAAATAATAATAATTGCATTGTTGGTGACATCATCTTTGTTTGTGATGGCAATACCCTCACAATGGATGATTGATGGTGTACCTTATCATAGACAAGAGACGAATTATAACTGTGGGGATGCTTCATTACAAATGGTATTGTCTTATTATGGACGTAATATAACACAGAAACAGATAGTTGATGTTGCCAGGACATCAAAGAGTGTTGGAACACTATCTTATGACATTGCACGTGTTGCTCAATTCTCAATTTTAAGTCAATCGCAAGGTACAAAGTGGAAGAATCACGAATCATTCGAAGGATTCAATGGCTATCCACATGGACTCAATGCCGTTGGTTATTCATCCAATGAAGAATGGACCGACTCACTCAAGACTTCTATCTACCTAAACATCCCCGTGATTGTCCTAATGCACTACTCTGTCGAATCACCTGGTGGACACTTTAGAGTTGTAATTGGTTACAATGTAAGTATGATTGATTGATCAAATTAGTATGGCCATGATCACTAACATTATATATCACTAGGATGATGATGAGACGTTTACTACCCTCGACCCTTGGGATAGAGATGGCCAGCCTCAGGTGTTTGTGATTCCTTATTCCAACTTTACTACACTTTGGAATTATACCGAGGTGGATAGTCCGAGAGGAACACCATTCTTTGGTTGTGCAATTTGGCCTTTGGACATCACTCTAAATGTTGAGTCCAGCCAAGGAAATCAAACAATCTTTGTTGGAACCGTGCTCTACAACAACCCCATTCCAGGACTATCTGAACTAAGCCTGTAAGTAGATGATCAGGTCCACCTTGTGCCCCTACCTAACTAACTAAAAAACTCAACGAATGAATGAATAGACTCCCAACGACACTTGGAACGTATACATCACTTGAGGCACCAAGGGATAGCCAGTTTGCAGGTCCAAGCTCATTGACTACTTTAGCAATGGATGAGGGTACTACATATGACTTCACATTCAATGTCACTTGTCCAACAAAGTGCACAGGAACATTCAACTTCACCTCCGAGTTGATCATTCAAAGCTGGGTGCCAGACACTATCGATAAGGACAACAATTACTACCCACCATACTACTTTATGGATGTAATTGGTAACACTGTATCGTTGACATTGAAATAATAAACAAAGAGAGAGGAGCAGGAGCAGGATGTGTAGTGTAATGTTACATCGGGTTGTTATTACTTTATAATCTCGTCAACTTGATGATGTGTCGACACATCATCCAATCATGTGTCGTTGCCATCCACTTATGATAGTAATGGTGATCAACGACATCTCCATTCTTGAGGGAGAGTTGGGAATCCAAACTGAATGATTGATTGACTGACTGATTGGGCTGGCTGGCATGGCTGGCTGGCTGGCTGACAACTTATAGAGTGAGAGATGGACATCTCCAAAGTGGCAATCACTAGATCGATCACTCCAAACGTCTAATATTGCATCCAGAACCGACTGATCCTACACCAGTGCCAAGCTCATTCAGTAGATCACTCTTTCCAAAGAGTAGCTGTTGTTGGTTCATATGTCTAGGTATAACATCCAGCTTTGCCAAAGGATTGTATTGTTCATTGAAATAAGCAATCCTATTACTATGGGCATTGCTATTCCTAAGTACAAGTAACTTTGTTCTATTTATAACTGATAATATTAATCTATACATGTTTGACTTTGTGTCCTTAAAATATCTATATACAAGTTATAACTTAAGTAAGTTAAGTAGTAATAATAAATAAATAATGATTATAATGGTGATGAATGATTATTAATATGTCTTTGTGCTTGTTGTTAACATAAACAATGTAATTATATATGTATGTATGTACAATGATGAATGAAAGAGTGAGGGAAGCAACCTTTAAGTGACTTTCCCTTGACATTTTGGGGTTTGTTTGTTCAGGTAATTGGGTACAAATCCAGAATTGGATATTTTGTAACCTTCAAAAGAAGCATTGCGTGTTCCAAATGTAGATTATGTGTACACTTAAAAAGGGTGGGCAGAAGTGATCAAATAAATAGGAATGTGATTCGCGCTCGATAGTGATAGCGATACCATCTTAGACCTATTGAACACAGCTCAACATACATTGATTGATGGTGTCAATGTCTAATAACATTTGAACTTCATTCATTATGTATAGTCAACATTGGTCATTCGTATTTGCTAGAAAGGGGTCCATGAACTGAACTATTCAATCAATCAATGAATCAATCATAAACATAAATCAGTTAGTAGTAATGGATAGTACAACAGATTCAACATTCACACAACAACATACATTGTTGTATTCATTATGGGCTTTGTCTGTTGCAGTTGTGATTGCAACATTCACTACATATCCTTTGGAATTGTGGAGAATGAGAAGACAGGCATACCCGATTGTAAAGAGATATTACTCGTTCCTGTGGAGATTGCAATCACGTGATACAGTGGTCAAGAAGAGACGTGTAGCAGAGGAGTGCTTCATTGATGAGTTTGGTTGGAGTGTATTCGCAAGAGGCTTCGTTGTCGAACTGGTGGCCAATGCCATGCTCATACTTGTCATTCGATTCCTCGTCGGTGACGACAGATATTGGAGTGCTGTTGGCACTCGCTCAAGCACATTCATCAGTGGATCACAGCAATCTCATACCATCGACATCCAACTATTCATCAACATCATCCTGTTGACTGCGGTCTCTACATTCATCAGCTATCGAGCATTACAACAAAAGATAAAGCATCAGTTCAATGATGACAGAGGTGGCATCAGTGTGCGTGACGGCAGCGACGACAAGGTTACCGTTGCCTATCGCAGCAACATTGTCGAGTCTGGCATCAGAGAGGAGTTTGCACATGTCCCACCAACATTCTATCAATATTTCAAGGAGGCAACGATGCTGCTCGTCATGGAGATGATATACAACTTGCTCTTTGCTGTCTGTTTCGTCTTTGCATTCAACTTCCAACAGCAGATGTATGCAAGCGACACGAGCATAACACTGCCACAGGCTGGCGACTCGACGGCAATTGCATTCGGCAAGTATGTTGTCGAGTTCCTTCTGTTCCGTTCACCGGCACTCCCGATTGCAGTGGCGGCCACTGTTGGCGTGTTGGCAACACAACATCTATCGGTATTCCAAACACAGATGCAAACGTTTGACTATGCATTCACCAAGCTGCAGGTGGAGCTGATCAATAGAGTGTCAAGCATTGATGAACAACTATTACTAGAGTTCCCACGCAAAGCAATACGGATCTATCGCAAGAGTGTCAATCAAGGAATTGTCGGACGTCTACTCTACAACCCACTGCGGCTCATCGTCATATCACTCTGGTATGACTTTGTCATGGGCTTCTGAGCGAGGGTAGGGTCCAATGGAACCATTCCCCATTCAACCCAAACGTTACAAACGAATAATTATTAACTAAAATGTTGTTGAATACCAATGAGCGCCCAAAATGGAAATATCTGATCATGTCCTAATTCGGAAACAATCAGAAACTACATACATTCATCAAACATCATTCAAATAATCCATATCATATAAATAACAGGATGGAGTCAATACTTAAGAATACAGAGTCAATGTCGTTTGAAATGGTTGTTGACAAGGTTGAGGTTAGTAGTATCTCTGTTGGCGTGGCTCGAACATCGGTTGCAGTTGCCTCCATCAGGACACTGTTGACCAACAAGTTGGTCGGCTTGAATGATCAGACGATGTTCAAACAGTATGAACTACCCATGCTCAAACAGTACGCACCTTTCTACCTTGAGAGTGAGACGGCGGTGCAAGACCCCAAGTTGGCATGCATCGTAGATTCGCCATCAATTAAATATTGCCATATATGGAGTGTGATGGAAGTGATGAGATGGGGGTCATGAAGAATGATCATCACTTCACTCATTCATTTCATTCATTCATCCATTCATTATACATACATAAATATACATATACAATCCTTTCCAACTCCTTGCAACTTGAATGAAATGGCTCCAACTATATCAAAGAGTGTAGCGCGCACCTCTGTCCTCATCGCGGCAATTCGAACATACTTGAGTAATAAGTTGGTTTCATTCAATAATGATGCATTGTATAAACCTTATGAACAGCCATTAGTCAAACAGTACGCCAAGTATTGTTATACAAACCCAGTAGACCTGTGTAGTGATGTCCGGCTGACCATCATCGACCCATATGCACTGTTCTTCATTCGTCACGAATCCTCTCCAGACATCTTGGCAGAGTTCTTCCATACATTGCCAAAGTTCAAACCAACTGTTGACCAAGATCCCCTATACCAGAGCTTGATATCAAGTGGACTTGATGTGTCTAGTGTAGACTCGATTGCTCACTTCTTCAAGTCGAGCACAACATCAGAGGCTCAGATCATGCAAGGTTGGACACTGCTCTTTGATGAGATGATCTCAAACCATGTATCATGCAGGACAAGATTGATTGATGAGTTTGTACTCGAAGGTGTCTCGAATGGTATCAAACAGGTCGTCATACTTGGCTCTGGACTGGACACTCGAGCTCAGAGGTTGCCTCTAGACCACAGTGTCACAGTGTTCGAGGTAGATGTCGCAGAGGTGGTAGAGTACAAGAGACATGTCATGGAGTCTGCCATGTTGGCAATCGAGCCAATATCAAAAGCAAAGAATGTAGATATCAAAGAGGACCTGAGGTACCTCGATACATGGACATCCAAGCTCAAGGAATCAGGTTTCCAAACTGACAAGCCATCAATATGGATTCTGGAGGGACTGTTAATGTATTTGCAGCCAGAGCACACTGCCAACCTGCTCAATACCATATCACCAATGTCATCAAGTGGCTCTGCCATGATCATACAGACCACGGGAGTGTTTGATCGCACTGTTCCCAACTACTTTGGCAAGAATATCTTTCAGCAGCTGGCCGAAGAAGTGTTCATCCCAGCACCACGACCAGACGAACTACTTACCAACATTGGCTTTACCAACGGCCTGACAACATTATACGAGAAGGACCTGATAAAGATGTATGGAACGCCCGGGGCAGTCTACCAAGATCCATGTACGCCATTCCAAAGATTCACCAAAAGCTACAAACCTTGATTGGTTGATCATTAATTACTTCAACACTGTACACCTGCTATCTTTCTGTAACTGATCAATCAAGGAATCAATCATATTCAAGTCGATCAAACATCAACAATCAGATAATAAAAGTAGTTGTTTGTAGACATGGCATGCGAGCCATCAACATCAATTTATTGGATTAGGATCAGAGCTTCGTGGCAGAGGTCAGCGGCAGCTCAAGCATTGAGGGAGACAGTCTAGCTGGTGACAGAGGTTCGTAGCAGGATGAGAGACAAAGGCTCTTGGAGACAGAGGTCAGAGACAGCATGGCGGCACGACAGCAGATGTCAGACAGCACGGCGGCACGACAGCAGAGGTCAGCATGGCGACAGAGATCGGGGCAGCGGTCAGACAGCACGACGGCACGATAGCAGAGGTCAGAGAGCATGGTGGCAAAAGGTCAGCAGACAGCACGTCGGCAGCGGTCAGAAAGCACGGCCGCACATGCAGAGGTAAGACTGCGGCGGCAGAGGTTCGAGGTCAGTCAGCGTGGCGGCAGAGATCAGCAGCAATGCGGGAGTGGTTAGACAGCACGGCGGCAGGGGTCAGACAGCATGGCGGCAGAGGTCAGACAGCAAGGCGGCAGAGGTCAGACAGCATGGCGGCAGAGGTCAACAGCACGGCACTTCTGTGAGCTCAAGGTAAGGTAACAAAGGTTCAGGACATGTATGTATACAAGTATAAGTAAGAGAGTGAGAAGAATGAATGAATCAATGAGAGAGAAGTGCTTCGTATTTATAGCTGTCTATGTCGCACCATGAGTGTCACACGCACCATTCAACCAACCATCATTGACGGATTTTGAAACCCAGCCGTTGTCAATCCTGGTTACCGCGACAATTTCAAATTCGAATCCCAATAACTGACACTACCAACCACACTTGAAGTTCAAATGATCAAGTTGAATGGAAGTTCATTCCAAACAGTGGGGGAAGATATTTAAGTTGATCTTTAAAACACTACATTATTTCATCAATTGATTCATTCATTCATTCATTCATTCATACTACAACATCAGCATTTATAATATATATATATAATCAAACATTCAATTTCAATGCAATGGGTACCCAAACAATGACATGACCGAATCGGATTGTATCCCAGAAGGCCATCCCATCCATCTATCACACTTTTGCTGTCATGATGACAGACAGACGTTACCGCTCAACTAATCAAGTCTGCTATGCTGGTCTTCTCTGATCTCGTTCTTCTTTGATACAGGAGGAGCACTGCCCCGTGACGATCGACAAAGCGCCAAGCCCATCATGCATGTGATCGGACCGACCAGATGGTTGTCTGGATCCAGTGACAATCTCGGTGGTCACCAGTCTCAACCAAGATACACGCAGCATGGCGAGGTCCCCATCACCGAGGAAGTCTTTCACAATTCGCCTAGTCCCCCACCTCAGGAGGTGAGAGTTGAAGGGCAAGAAGGCAGCCACATTCCCATGAAAAGCAGCGTCCAAAGAGATCACTGTGGTCAACGAGTTGGATAGTGGGATTGGTATGGTCACTCTGTGAGGCAGTGGATTCATACAGACAGCTCGTTGGTGGTCGAGAGTCATTCACCATCAATTTGAAATAAGGGAGTGCCCTTAAGGAGACTGAACAACATGGTCAGGTTTGACAGCACCGGCGACGGAGAGGAGGGGTCCGCCAACTTCCATAACCAATCAGTTGCAAGCATCAGTAATGTAAAGAAAACAATGGCGAGACATCGATTGGGAAATCAACTCATCACCAACATTGTTTCACACAGCTCATCTTTGACACTCTCATCTCATCACTCAACACCTTGGCAGGTGACTGCTCACCTCCCACATCAGCCCGCCATTCACGATAATCTCGCTGTTGTCCGCCAAGCCCATGGCACCACCAACATCAAGATGCACAATCATCGTGGTGAGGAAGCCATCGCAAAGGGGATAATCTCATGGCAGAATTGATCGCTCAATCATGCAGTCACAGCAAGATCTAGCACATTCATCCTCATTGCACCCAACTGCAGTGGCTTAACACAGATGCACACTGCAGAGGCCGCTGGAGCAGCGCATCACCAGCATCATATCGGTGCACGAGTCCCAATCGACGTTTCTGAGAACAACCTCGACAAGAAGCTGTCATCGTCTCCAACTCATTCGATACTCGTCTTAACAACTCGACCACCATGCTCGACTCAATGATCACCGTTATTGGGGCATCACATCTCGATAATGATGTCTAGTCCAACCTGCAACATCTTCAGGAGCCGTTCACTGCGCTTCTACCACAACAGTACACTCAATCTATTACCTGGACAACTTGAGCTCATCTTGTTCATAGGGACATGCATCACTAGTGACCATCGAACCAACACTCACCCAGGCGGTCAGACTATCAGTCAGTTGCAGCAAGATAGAGCATCACATCCAATTGAAGGTGAAGCGATGCACTCATTCAATCATCATGGCCCACTTGGCACTCATCAACACGCGCATAGTACACCACCGATCACATGCAAGCACATCAAGATCACAGAGCAGTGTCAACAACAGACTCATCATTCATTCATTCATTCATCAGAGTATACTCTGAACGATCGTTGGGCTCTCTCAGGCCTCAATCAAGGCTCATCAACGTGAACTTCATTGGTGATGACACTGAGATGGTATTGAGTGATAAAAATTCAAATGGACCGTTAAATGGTCAATCTGTTAATTAAATATATATTTAAATATTTAATTCAAATTGTGTGTTTATGAGTGTGTGTGAGTGTGTGAGAGTGTGTGTGTGAGGATGTCACTGCTCACCCACTCACAGACTCTCTCATTGCGGTGAATGTCCTTGGACAAGTGGGCATTGACATCATTCATTACCTTATCAACTCTATTACATGTATGTACACTTATGTAACATTATTACAATGTTACTATAATACTATCATCATTCTAATTCATAATACTAACATTGACTCTCTATCTCACCAACCATCCAATCAATCAATATCAATCAATCATATTATTATTATTTATAGACTCTCTACTTCGGCTTTTGCCAAACTATTATCTACATAACAATAATATCACTTTAAACAGTGTTTTCCAACACTACTACGCCTTCTTCAACTCGACTTTATTATTATTATTATTACAATGCAATTTAATTATATTCAATCACTCTATCCACCTGCCAAGCCCCTTAGACTGTTGTTTGACCCGACAGTTCCCAAGACCTTGCTTCTGGCCACCAAAAAAGGCACGATCATCAGGAAGTTCAAGGTCTTCATTGACATTGGCGCGACACTTCTCATACTCCCATACGTCAAACCAATCAAACCACTGTTCGACAACAGGCGACCAAAGATTTTATTTGGAAAGGATCAAGATGGAGTCAGTTTCTCACGCAGGGTTCCTCTTGATGTCGCATTTGTCATTGCGAATACTGTCCCATACGCTCCTCTCAACCAGGAGAATAGTAATGTCCAACTCATTCACTGTATCTGTCTCAGGATATTACGATCGTTGCCTGTCTACCCCAGTAGGCAACCAGTATCCACCCCAAATCAAATGGGACCAAATCGTATGTTTACATCAAATGAACTCATTCATTCAATGATTGAGTGATGTCTGCCTGTCTGCTGTAAAACCAAGTACTAACCATCCTCGTCCATGTCCTTTTCATCCAAGACAATGAAATCAATCAACAACCTTCCGACCTCGGACCAAGACCTGGAGACCAACTTTATCCAACGATTCCATCCAGTCATCCAGTCACCCAAGCAGACATTGGCCACCACCAACTACCTAGATACCAATATCCACCATCACCAGATTATGAGGTGGATGAGCCTGTGTTCTCTCCTCCGGTCCCTCTCCTTTTCAATTAGTTATTCACCTATTTATATCTTGCCGTCGATCAAGCAGATGAGTGATGGGTAAAACCCAAATATCTCTCGGCTGGCGATTGAAACCAATCAACCACCAACATCAACAACAACAACAACAACAACAACAACAACAACAACAACATCAAAGTCGAGTTACCAACCCACCAATCAGAGGTCCTACATCCATCGCCCTTACCCAGATGACACAGTGGAGACGTTGTGATTCATTCACACGATGACCTGTCGTTGCGAGGTCTATTCCCTCCAAGTCATCCAGTGCCGTGCCAGTGCCGTGCCAGACCGTGAGCCATGCCGCCGAGCCAAGCCAGGCCAAGCCGAGGTGGACCTTTCCAGGACCGAATCCTACTAACATTTCCTCCCATCACCATTTGGCCATCTCCGCAAGGGGGTGGCCGTGGCCCATCATGCAAGAGGGATGGGTCGGCCTGTCATGCAAGAGGGACGGGTGGGCCCACCATGTAAGAGGGGTGGGCACGGCCTGGGGACTACACCTGTCGCTATTAGACTTTGGGCATCGTCGAGACAGGTATGGCAGCAACTTTGTTGACTTTGAGAGTTTCTTCTCATTGTCACAAGTGCTGCCTTTATTTTTTTTAAAGCCGTTGGGCAGCAACCGTGCCCAGGCGACATCATTGAGTTGTACCTTTCCAATTGTTGTTATTCTCCTTCCAAGTCACACTTGTACAACTCCTGTCTTCATCGTTTATTAATGCTTTGGAAACACTCGTCAACTTGGCAGGATGGCTGTGGTCTGTCAATGATCTGATGGCAACATGGCGGTGCGCTTGTCAGCGTGGCGTCTTTCTAGTTGAAGACAGAGGTTCTGGACTGTGGTCAACTCGAGATGGACAACTTGGCAGCATGGCGGCGCACTTGTCATCGCGGCTGTCTGTCTGGTTGGAGTCAGAGGTTGTCGACGATGGCCCATCTTGTTGGCATGGAGGCGGGTCAACGTGGCAGCATAGTGGCAGTCTAGTTGGAGTCAGAGGTTCAGGGCTGGTCAACGTGGGAGCACGCCTGGCAGTCAGTCAAGTTGGAGACATTGGTTCATGGCTGTGATCAACGTGTCTGGCAACACGGCGACGGACCACAGAGGTTGACTCGGTGCAGAATGGGAGGCCGTGGTCATTCAGGACATCTTCAGTCTAGCAGAGACAKAGGTTCTGGACAACTTGGCAACATGGTGGACGACTGTACAGATGGAGATAGAGGTTCGTGGCTGTGGTTCACGTGGCAGCACGTCGGCAGTCAGTCAAGTTGGAGACAGAGGTTCTGGGCTGTGGACAGCTTGGCATTGGACAACCTGGCAGCATGGCGGTGGTCAGAATGGCAKAGTCACAATGGGGCTGTCTAGACAGAGGTTCTGGGCTGTGGTCAGTCAGGGCACAWGGCGACCTCATTCTAGATGGAGACAGAGGTTCGGGGTGTGGACAACTTGGTAGCATGGCCGAGTCACAAAGGCGGCCGTCTGTCTAGTTGGAGAAAGTAACTTGACAAGGACTACCCAGAGGTCTTCAAGGCACAAAGGAAGACAGAAGAGAAGGGAGAAGAGAATGGTGTAAGTAAGCAGAGTATAGGTGAGCAGCTGTGCTATCATTGGTAGTACTCACTCATTGAGGACAGAGGTTCAGGGCTAAGGTCACTCAAGGCAGCATGGTGGAGTCCTGCCGTCTGTTTCGTTGGAGACAGAGGTTCTGGGCTATGGTCAACATGGCTGTGGCAGACAGCATGGCGGCAGTGGTCAGGCAGCTATGCACCAGTGGTAGTGGGCTGTGGACAGGTCGCGGTCAGCATGGCCGAGTCATAATGGCGTTGGTCAACGTGGCAGCATGGCGGTCGTCTATCTAGTTGGAGACACAGGTTCATGGACTCAGGCAGCAGATGTCAACTCAGGCAACATGGCGGCAGAGGTTAGGGGAAGTGGTCAGACAGCATGGCGGCGGGTGGTCAGGCAGCTTGTTGGCAGAGGTACACTCTGGGCATCAGCGGCAGTGGTTCATGGCTGTGGTCAACAGCACGGCGGCAGTCAAGTTTGAGGCAGAGGCTCCAGACACATGGCGTCTGTCAATCTAGTTGGAGACAGAGGTTCTGGGCTGTGGTCAATATGGCTGTGGCAGCACGGCGGACGTCTGTCAAGATGGTGACAAAGGTTCATGGTCAACGTGGAAGCAGACGGCAGTCTATCAAGATGGTGACAGAGATTCATTGCAACATGGCAGCACGGCGGACGTGATTGAGATACAGGTGGTGAACACTGACTTTGACAAGGACCACACAGCGGGCTTCAAGGCACAAGGTCAAGGTGAAGGCAGAGGAGAAGAGAGAAGAGAAGAGGATAGTGTAAGTAAGCAGCAGATGGTGATGCAATTAGAAGTCAAGTAGTACTCACTCATTGATTGATATCATAACTCAAACTCATCAGCAGTAGTGAGACAAAAAGGCAGAACAAAGTGGTGAGTGATAATGTCAATGTGTTGTTTATTATTGATATATTAGTATGAGTAAAAGCAGAAGTATGTATAAGTGTATGTGTTCAAGTAGGAGAGAGTGAGTACAATGCCAATGAGATGAGTGGTGACCCAGGGTCCGAGTGACATGTGGACCAAATCTAACCAACGACCATTTTGAACTCAACCGTTATTTCGATTCCAATGGGCGCTAATTTCAAATTCAAATTTACACCCTCATTGAACTTCACTTGTTTTATTGGTCAATGGTGTTGTGGTCAACCAAAACAGTGGGGGAACATTCCCAAGATATTTATTTGTGATCATTGTATCCAATACAACACTTCATTCATTCATACATCAGTACTTATTATGTCTTCTCGTCATGACTCGACCAATCAATTAAGATTAAGTGGACATGGACACCACTCATCCAATCGAGTCACGAGTCAACTCTGGCGAGCACTTGACCTCAGGTATAGACGCCTCTCCACGAGTCATAATTCTTCATGGGGAATGCTCCAGCAACGTCCCAAAGACAACACTCAGAGATTGATCAAAGTGGACAAGTAATTGCTACATCGACCTCAATTCAAGATCCAACGACGACAGGACCAAACAAAGGACTGTCGAGAGAAACGAAGAGTATGTACACACATTCACTCATCCAATTGATTGATTGAGTTTCATTGATGACTAACCTGGCGCGTGGCAGACTTTCTAAATAGAGTTGAAGGGCAAGAGCTCCCCAAAGAACACAGCAAGATCCAAACGTGGTATTGGGTGGCCAAACTTCGTTTGACTGCCACTCGATGATGGTCACTCATAGATCGTTAGTCGAGAGTCGCATCACCATCAATGAATCCTCAAAGCTTTAGGACTGTGCAACATTTTGTATGATTAGACAGCATTGGTGACGAAAGGTGGTCCACCAACATCAGTGAGGACAATGGCTAGACATCAATCGGGAAAGGCACCATGTATCGCATCACAAAGGCAAACACATTTAGTCAACATGGCGCCAGTGAGAGAGACAATCTTGCGAGCAGGTACCAGTCCATCAAATATTGTTTCACGCAGCGCGTTAAAAACATTGGATCAAACCTGTCTAATAGGGTGTGTAGGAGCTGGAATGGCTAGTCAGTCAGTCAGTCAATCAGGCAGGTCGGTCACATCAAGGTAGAGCACATTAGTTCTCTATCGCCAGTTGGGATTGATGAACAAGACGCTAGGTCAACATCGATTAAAGGCAAACATATCAAGACAAAACCTGGCGAACTCCAATCAAGCGACATGTATCACCATTGACCATTCATACAACACCTACCCAGTCAGTCAGTCATTCAATCAGTAGTCTGTCCCAGCAAAATAGAACATAGGATCAACCCTCAGCCCATATTGGATGCTGTGACCTCATTCAATCGATTAATCAAACATACATAAACAGGTGGACAGACAGTTAGAGACATTGAGACAGACAAACAGACAGAACACCGATAACATGCAAGCTCATCAAGATCACAATGGACATCAGAGCAGTCTCTTACAACAAAGCTCATTCATTCATTCATTCATTCATCAGAGTATCCAGTTGGAACGATCGTGCCTCAATCAAGGCTCATCAACGTGAACTTCATTGATGATGACACTGAGATGGTGTTGATCGTTGACTTGTTCATTCGACTATATATGTCATGAAGGAGCTAATCGACATTGAGCATGGACAGGACGAATCTCAAGGATGGTGAACAACCATTTAGTCTCAAGACAGAGTTTCAATCACTCAGTACCCGCAAGATAGAGTGATCACAATGCTCACTTGCCACTCATCAGCAAGCTCATAGTACATCACTGATCACATATAGTATTCCAGTTGGAACGATCACTCAGCCTCAATCAAGACTCATCAACGTGAACTTCATTGATGATGACACTGAGATGGTATTGAGTGATACAAATTCAAATGGACCGTTAAATGGTCAATCTGTTAATTAAATATATTTAAATATTTAATTCAAATTGTGTCTTTATAAGTGTGTGTGAGGTGTGTGTGAGTGTGTGTGTCTAGTAACCCACTCACACTCTTTCTCATTGCGGTGAATGTCCTTGGACAAGTGGGCATTGACATCACTCATTACCTTATCACTCTACTACATGTATGTACACATATATAACATTATTACTATGTTATTATAATTCTATCATTCTAATTCATAATACTAACATTGATTCTCTCTCTACTCACCAACGATTCATAAATCAATCAATCAATCTATCATTAATATCATAGACTCTTTACTTCGGCTATTGCCAAACCATTATCTGCTATACAAGAATATCTTTCTCAACAGTGTTTTCCAACGCTACCAATCAATCAATCTATCAATAATGAATAATAATAATAATAATAATAATAATCAATATATATACAATCCAGCCAAACTCATTCGACCTTTGTTCAACAGTCACATACCCAAGAACTTGTTGCTGGCCGACTTAAATCACAGAGTCATCACTCTAATAAGGATAAACTTTGACAAAAAAACAGCAGTCATCAAAATGTACCCAATTCTAAGTTTATTCGATAGTCGACCAAGGACATTGTTATTGGGCGAGGAATCTTCTAAAAAGGTGATTTATACACTTCTTGTGCGCACTGATGGAGTCCATGATCCAATTAGGATAACATATACACCACACAATGAGATCCATCAAACTCTATTCGTTGGGAGGACAAACTTACCAGAGAACAACCAGTTGCCAGATCATCCCAATGGTCAACAGGAACCAATTCCAAATGGTAAGTATATATCAAATGAACTTGCTTGCTACCGTCAAAAAATAATACTAACCATCCATTCAATCATCACCTTTGATGCTTCTCATCCATGTCACTGAAAGACATTGGCATCCAACAACCGCCACATGACCTCGGACCAATACCAGGAGACCAAGTGATGATGCCACAACCACCTATA
Organism: Acytostelium subglobosum LB1; assembly: GCF_000787575.1. Classification (NCBI taxonomy): domain Eukaryota; phylum Evosea; class Eumycetozoa; order Acytosteliales; family Acytosteliaceae; genus Acytostelium; species Acytostelium subglobosum. The sequence goes on along the minus strand of NW_012236531.1, from coordinate 401,646 downwards.
CCATTCAATCATCCAGCGGTCCAAGCAGACCCAGGCCAACCCCACCTAGGAATCAGATACCAATACCCACCATCACCAGATTATGAGGTGGATGAGCCTGTCCTTTCTCCTCCGGTCCCTCACCTTTTCAACAAACAGTAATTCACCACTATATATATTGCCGTCGATCAAGCAGATGAGTGATGGGTATAACCCAAATATCTCTCGGCTGGCGATTGAAACCAATCAACCAACAACCAACAACTACAACATCAAAGTCGAGTTACCAACCCACCAATCAGTGGTCCTACATCCATCACCCGAACCCAGATGACACAGTGGAGACGTTGTGATTCATTCACACGATGACCTGTCGTTGCGAGGTCTATTCCCTCCAAGTCATCCAGTGCCGTGCCAGTGCCGTGCCAGTGCCGTGCCAGACCGTGTGCCATTCCGCCGAGCCAAGCCAGGCCAAGCCCAGGTGGACCTTTCCAGGACCCGATCCAATCGACACCTTTTCAGGTGAGATCATTAGAGATACACACAKTGAAAGAGTAAGTACACCAACGCACAACAATCAAGTCCCCAAAAGGGCGAATACTACTAACATAACTTCTTCAATCATGGTGGCGTTGGCAACGACGTCACCACCATAGGTTTCCCGGGTTAGCCAATCAAGAGGCTTCAAGAAAACACATGGTAAGTGATCACCATCATCATTCATTACACTATTGGACGCACTCATTCATTCCTCACTACCTCAATCAATCAATCAATCAAATAACATACTAACATCATCAATCAACAACCAATACTAATGATATGAACAATGAATGACAACAGCAAGCTGATGTGTAACAAGTCGGGCTCGTTACTGGTTTTCGTTGGCCATCTCCCCAAGGGGGTGGCCTTGGCCTTTCTACTACACCTGTCGCTATCAGACGTTAAGGCCGCGTCGAGACAGGTATGGCAGCAACTTAGGACTTTGAGAGTTTCTTCTCATTGTCACAAGTGCTGCCTTTATTTTTTTTAAAGCCGTTGGGCAGCAACCGTGCCCAGGCGACATCATTGAGTTGTACCTTTCCAATTGTTGTTATTCTCCTTCCAAGTCACACTTGCACAACTCCTGTCTTCATCGTTTATTAATGCTTTGATTATGATCATTCCAGTTGGATACACCATACCTGTCTCGACGTTGGAGACAGAGGCTCTGGGCTGTGATCAACGTGTCTGGCAACACTGCAACCGGTCAGTCAAGATGGGGACAGAGGTTCATGGCTGTGGACAACTTGGCAGCATGGCGTCGCACTTGTCATCGTGGCTGTCTGTCTGGTTGGAGTCAGAGGTTGTCGACGGTGGCCATCATGGAAGCATGGAGGCGGTCAGCATGACGGTGGTCAGCTCGGAGGCGGGCGGTAGTCAACGTGGCAGTTAGTCAAGTTGGAGACAGAGGTCCTGAACTATGGTCAACGTGGCAGCAGAGTGGCAGTCTAGATGGAGTCAGAGGTTCTGGACTGTGTCCATATCGATAGTTGGGGACAGAGGTTCATGGACCCGGGGCAGCATTGCAACTTCAGTCTAGCTGGAGACAGAGGTTCTGGACAACTTGGCAGCTTGCATATGGAGACAGAGGTTCGTGGCTGTGGTCAACGTGGCAGCACGCCGGCAGTCGTCTGTCAAGTTGGAAGCAGAGGTTCTGGACTGTGGTCGGCATGGCGGAGGCACAATGGAGCCGTCTGTGTAGCTGGAGGGGTTCGGTCAAGTGGAATGGACTCACAGGTACCACACAGCTGGCTTCAAGGCACAAGGTCAAGGAGAAGGTAAAGAGAAGAGGAGAGAAGAAAGGAATGGTGTAAGTAAGCAGAGTATAAGTGCGCAGATGGTGCGATCATTGGTAGTACTCACTCATTGATTGAGATAGAGGTTCAGGGCTGTGGTCACTCAAGGCAGCACGGCGACCTCAGTAAGTTGGAGACAGAGGTTCTGGGCAGTGGGCAACATTGTGGAAGCACGGACGTCTGTCAAGATGGTGACAAAGGTTCATGGCTGTGGTCAACGTGGAAGCACGACGACAGTCTGTCAAGATGGAGACAGAGGTGGTGAATACTGAAGGACCACAACGGGCTTCAAGGCACAGGATCAATGTAGAAGAGAAGAAGGGAAAGGTGTAAGTAAGCAGAGTATAAGTGATCAGGTTGTGATCGGTGGTAGTACTCACTCATTGATTAGGGAGACAGACGTACTGGGCACTCAAGGAAGCATGGCGACCTCAGTCAAGTTGGAGACAGAGGTTCTGGCCTGTGGACAACTTGGCAGCATGGCGGACGTCTGTACAGATGGAGACAGAGGTTCATGGCTGTGGTCAAGGTGGTGGCGTGGCGGACGTCTATCTAGTTGGAGACAGAGGTAAGGTGACCCAGACTTGGACAAGGACCACACACAGCGGGCTTCAAGGCACAAGGTCAATGAGAAGGCAGAGGAGAAGAGAGAAGAAAAGAAGAGGATAGTGTAAGTAAGCAGCAGATGGTGATTCAATTAGAAGTCTATTTGTACTCACTCATTGATTGATATCATAACTCAAACTCATGTAACTCATCAGTAGTGAGACAACAAGGCAGAACAACGTGGTGAGTGATACATGTCAATGTGTTGTTTATTATTGATGTATTTGTATAAGTATAAGCATAAGTATGTATAAGTGTATGTGTACAAGTAGGAGAGAGTGAGTGCAATGACAATAAGATGAGTAGTGGCCCAGTGTCACAGACACATGTGGACCACATCTTAACCAACCACCATTTTGAACTGAACCGTCATCTCAGAGGGCGGGAATTTCAAATTCAAATTAATTAAACACCCACACTTGAACTTCATCTTGATGTAGTGTGTGTGAGTGTGTGACTCTGTCATTGCGGTGAATGTCCTTGGACAAATGGGCATCGACATCACTCATTACCATATCACTCTATTACATGTATGTACACATATATAACATTATTACTATGTTACTCTAATACTATCATTCTAATTCATAATACTAAATTTGATTATCTGACTCACCAACCATCCAATCATTCATATCAATCATATCAATCTAGTTCAAAGACAATGTTATTTTGTACTCTTGGGGGAGAAAACAATCAATCTATTTTACTTCAATCACTAATCATATACACAAATACATTTAAAAACATAATGACAACAACAACAACAACAACAACATTACCTCATTTTTTGGAACAGAGAATAATAGAGCTATGTATATATAATGAATCAGATATTAAGAAGTGCAGCACTTGTATTACATATGCATTGGTATCAAAGAGATGGTTTGGTTATGCTTCATATTGTTTTTGTTGTTATAATACATTCAATCTAAATATACTATTGCTAGGCTCAGAGATCAAGCGACATACATTCGAAGATGCGATAACAAGACAATGGAGTTTGATCAATGATCAACCATTAGCAAGATGGCGTATATCATTGGACAATATTCCTACTCATCCTGCAATTGCTACTACTTCCGCAGACACCGAACGACTTGAGTCATTGAGATCATTGATAAAGCAATCAAAGGCATTCAGTCGTGTTACTGTGTTGTCCTTCTCCATTCACAGATTCGCACATCACATCATTGACTATGTGATCATGCCTATATCACTTCGAAAGAATCCCCTTGACAAGCTCTCAATCACATCAATCGGTCAAGTTGATGTACACAACACATACATGTTCCTGTCTGTGTTGGGCCCAATCAGTAAGGGCCTCACCGCACTTCGTCTCAATGCTGGACTGGGCACACTCACCACAAACTTCATCCGTGATACCAGCCAGACGTTAGAAGAGTTGCATGTATATGAGCCAAACAATGTAGTTGGCGACGATACTCAATATCCCAATCTCAAGACCTTGGGCCTGCCAAACATAAACTTCTCCTGGGATCTGTTGGACGCGCCAAACCTGTCCCATATCGAGCTGATCCAGGCGATGGAGATGACACCTGGCTTCGAAGCATTCCTCAAGAAGAAGAAGAGTTGCAAGAATAGTGCATTCATTCGGGCAATACGCTCGATGGTCTACACCAATGCCTATCATGCCCATCTCAAGCAGCTAACCAATGTGCGCCTGGAATTCAAAAGCAAGGTGGACATTGAGCAGCTGGACCTCTCTCCAGACATCCTCACCCTCAGTCTCAACACATCCGACGAACATAATGTCCTGCTGCCCGTCACTATCATTCGCGGTCTATCTAACTACCAACACCTGCAGCATGTGTATCTGCCCGACTGCTACAGTCCAGAGTGTTTGGAGGCGTTGTGCCATGTGATCCCTCTACTTCCCAACCTTGAGACCACATTCATTTCGACCAAGTACACCGATGGCAAGGCATTGACAGACTCTGAGATGACAATGATCTTCTCTTGCTTCCAAATGCATCCATCTCTACATGGCATCAGTATCACTCTGCACTCAATGTCTCGCGATCAACTTGTGAATATCATGGAGCCAGGTCTAATCTCTGGGACCAATATCAGAACCTTCATTCTCACCTACATCAACGATGATTCGTCCGTTACACTGAGTGATGCCTGTCGATCATACTTTGATGTGACCACCGACTACTTCTTCGAGATGGATCATTCCAGGCAATTGATACTTGATCGTATTATCAAAGATTAAATGGTATTCGATAGCTTTCATTCATACGTTCATTCATTCATTCGTTCGTTCGTTGATTGATTGATTGATTGAGAGTGTCCAAAGTCCACGGTCAAAGGTGGCCTTAAGTCTTAGGCGGTGGTGGTGGTGGGGACGTGGGCCTTCTTGATGGCCTTCATCTTGTCCAACAACTTCTTCTGATCCCTAAAGATACCGGATGTGATCTTCTTGCACTCGGCACCAAAAGTAAAGACATTATCACGTGTCAGGAATGTCTGTGTTCTCGATTGTACAATGACAGCCTCAATGCTACTCTTGTAAGCGGCTAAACATGTAGTAGCAGGATAGGAACACACAAGTTAGTGACCTGTCCACAACATATCCATTCATTCATTCAATGTACAACAACTTACCAAACTCTGGGTTTGAAGCAAACAATGGGAAGTACTTATCCTCCAACAACTTGATTGTCTCGTCTCTCTTCTTTGCTTGCTCAGCCAACTGTGTGTGGACACGAGCCTTTGACTCCTCTGTGGCAGTTGGTTCATCAAGCTGTGGCATCAATCTAAACACTGAATCTGGGTAAGTCGAGAGAGTATCCTATATAATCCGAATCAATTCATTGAGTTAATCAATCAGCCAGTCAATCAGTCTGTCAGCCACTTATGCCTTGAGATCCAACCATAACATACAATGACTTTCTTTGCATTGCCAATCTCCTCTCTGAATGTTTGTACTGCTCTGTATTCATCACCATAGTCTTGCTCAGTTGTCTCCTTCATTGTAGGTTGGTATGTGAGGCCAAAGTGGGTGAGTGACTTCATTCATTCATTCAATAATTACTTGTAACATACAGTCTGTTGGGGATATTCCTCAGAAGTGGCATCAATAGTACTCATTGTTTATTTGTTTATATGTATAGTAATTTTAATGTATAAGTAGATAAGATAGTTCAAGAGTTAGATACTTAGTGAGATGTTTACGCATTCTGACCCAACCTTTGGGGTTCGGTCGACTACCCCACACTTTGGAGTCATAGTCCTCTCATTTGAACGGATCTTCACAGTCCAAATTCATTCATTCATTCATTCAGACTTACACTCCATAATATCTCTTTATATATCTTTATTTGTTGTTGTTGTTGTAATAGAGAGAGAGAGAGAGAGTAATAGTACGATATACCACATTATATATATATTTATACATATTATAAGTTGATAATGAATCAACAACAACAACATTAGACATATCTTTATATATTTGTATCAAACAATCGAATATATCAAAAACAATCAAACAAACTATCAAGATATATATATATATATAAATGACTTCAACAATGTCAATGATGGATCACCATTCACATCCCCATCCTCAATGGGCTGATGCACTCAATAAGATCTTCTTGGACCTGAGGAATAAGAAGGAAGAGGACAGATTAAAGGCAGCAAAGAGTTTGAGCATCTATGTATGTCTTACATTGTTCACAATGAGAACAACGAGATGAGACTCATCACTAATCGCCATCAAATTGATGTATATTAGGTCATAACAATGCAGAGAGATATGTCAAACGAGAACTTCACCAAGTTCATACAGGATGTTAATAAWTATCTTGTTTGAATTGGTCAATAGCAATGCGATTGCGGACAAGATTGGAGGTATATTGGCAATTGACGAGCTGATTGATGTAGACTATGATGAGAGCGCAGCAAAGATTACAAAGTTAGCCAACTTCCTAAGGTTGGCCTTGTCGACGAACGACCCCACTGTGATGCAGATGGCGTCCAAGGCACTGGGACGTCTGGCGCGCTCATCCGGCACGCTGACGGCCGAGTGCGTAGAGTTTGAGGTGACACGTGCCCTCGAGTGGCTGGGTGGCGAGCGCTTTGAGAACAGGCGCCACGCCTCGGTGCTCGTGCTCAAGGAGCTGGCCCAGAACGCGCCAACACTCTTCTACGTGCACGCCGCCAACTTTGTCGATCTGATATGGGGCGCGCTGCGAGACAGCAAGCTGGCCATCCGTGAGGGTGCCGTCGAGGCGCTGCGCGCCTGTCTCGAGCTGATATCGGAGCGTGAGAGTCGTCTGCGACAGCAATGGTATCAGAAGATCTACGACGAGTCCCAGAAGGCCTTCAAACAGAACGGCTCGCCCGAGGCCATTCACGGATCACTCATCACACTTGGCGAGCTCCTAAGAAACACTGGCGACTTTATGAACAACAAGTTCAAGGACGTGTGCGACACTATCCTTCGCTACAAAGACCACCGCGACAAGCTTGTAAAGAAGACAGGTAAGCTAAGTTGACTCGATCAATCCGGCCTCATTCAATCACTAACATAATACGCGTCATCGTCACAGTAATCACACTACTTCCAAGACTGGCCATCTTCTCTCCAAAAGACTTTGCACATCATCATTTGAACACATGCATGGCGCACTTGTTGGCGGCACTCAAGAATCAGAACGAGAGGTCATCTTCATTTATTGCACTGGGCGAGATTGCTTTGGCCGTGGGCGGCAACATCAAGCCCTACTTGGACAGAGTGGTCGTGATGATCAAGTCGGCCTTGACGACCAAGGGCAAACTGTTCAATCCCGAGGTGCTAACATGCGTCAGCATGCTGTCAACGTCGGTGGGCAACGTGATGATCCCTCACATCAGCACCATCCTGCCCCAGATGATGATGGCCGGACTCACGCCCGTCCTGGTCGACGCGCTGCGCGACCTCACCGTGTCGCTGCCTTCGCTCATCCCACAGATCCAGGTACGTTTGCTGATGCTCATCTCCCAGGTGCTGGCAAACAAGCCCTTCCAAGAGCCAGGAACACCACTTCATTATCGCAAAATGGCTGCGTCATATGCTGGCCTAGGCGCAGCCCAACCAAACCCCGACTCGGACCCAGCCATGACTGCGCTGGCCCTGCGGACGCTTGGCACATTCGACTTCTCAAATCACAACCTAATCGAGTTTGTTCGCGATACCGTGTCCACCTACCTCGAGGACGACAACCCCGAGATCAGACGCGAAGCCTCAATCACATGCACCAAGCTCATGGTCAAGCACGACGAGCCAAACCTCTCGCGCGGCCACACATCGCTCATCATTGGCGAGATTCTCGAGAAGTTGTTGGTAGTGGGTATTGCCGACCCCAACCCATCGATCCGCCGCACTGTACTCAGCGCGCTCGACAACCACTTTGACCACCATCTGGCTCAGGCCGAGAACCTACGCAGTCTGTTCATCGCGCTCAACGACGAGGTGTTTGAGATTCGTGAGCTGGCCATCTCTGTAATTGGCAGGCTGACCCAGCGCAACCCCGCCTACGTCATGCCCTCACTCAGAAAGACGCTCATCCAGTTGCTGACCGAGCTTGAGTTCAGTGGTGACAGCAGGAACAAAGAGGAGTCGGCGCGTCTTCTCGGACATCTGATAAGCGCGTCCGAACGTTTGATCAAGCCATATGTCGAGCCAGTGCTCAAGGCGCTGATGCCCAAGCTGCGCGATCCAAACCCACGTGTCGCCTCTTGTGTTCTGGCGGCACTCGGCGAGCTGTCTGTTGTTGGAGGCGAGGAGATGTCTGTTCACATCGATCAACTCATCCCACTCATTGTCGACACCCTGCAAGATCAATCATCGACTAGCAAGCGTGAAGTGGCACTCAAGACGCTCGGCCAGCTGGCCTCCAGCACGGGCTATGTCATTCGTCCATTCGCCAAGTATCCCACACTTCTCGACACCCTACTCAACGCCATCAAGACCGAGCGCAATCAATCTATTCGTCGCGAGGTCATCAAGGTGCTGGGCATCCTCGGTGCGCTCGACCCCTACAAGCACAAGATGAACGAGCTTGGACATCGTCGCGAGGACCCCAAGATCGATGACAAGAGCTCGTCCAACGCAGTCAACGAGCAGGTCACAATCTCACCGTCGTCCGAGGACTACTACCCTACGGTCTCAATCACAGCACTCATGAAGATTCTTCGCGATCCATCATTGTCTACACATCACACCAGCGTCATTCAGGCTGTTATGTTCATCTTTAAGAGTCTGGGTCTGAAGTGCATCCCCTTCCTACCACAGATCATGCCGCCCTTCCTCCACGTCATGAACTCTTGCGAGCCTGGCTTCCGCGAGTTCCTCTTCCAACAGCTCAGCTCGCTCGTGTCCATCGTCAAGCAACACATTCGCGACTACCTCGTCGACATCTTTGCTCTCATTGAGAAGTACTGGAACTCCAACCTGCTGATCCCCATCATCAACCTTGTCGAGGAGATATCATCGGCGTTGAACGACGAGTTCAAGGTCTACCTGCCCAACCTCATCCCACAGATGCTCAACGTGTTGCACTCGGATCGCTCGCCAAAGCGCATGCCAACATCCAAGGTGCTCCGAGCACTGGAAGTGTTTGGCACCAACCTGGACGACTACCTCCATCTCGTCATACCAGCTGTCGTCAAGTTGTTTGAGCAGGTCGACACGCCATCACAGGTGCGCGCACTGGCCATCCAAACCATTGGCCGCCTGTGCAAGAAGCTCAACTTCTCCGACTACGCCTCGCGCATTATACATCCCCTGGCACGTGTGCTGGACGTCGACGGCGTCAACGAGCTCAAGGACGACGCTCTGCAGACCCTGTGTGCGCTCGTCTATCAACTGGGCTCAGACTACGTCATCTTCGTGCCAATGGTGCGCAAGGTGTTGCAAAAGCGCGACATTCAATATACCAACTACGAGCAACTCGTCGCCAAGCTGTCGGCCAAGAACCAACAGTTGGCGGGCTCCAGCGACGAGGTGATGGGATTCCGCCACCCTGACACATCGGCCGAGGAGGTGACGACCACCGTCTCTCCGGAGATGAGCTTCAAGAAGCTCAAGGCCAACGAACAGCACCTAAAGAACGCGTGGGAGACCTCGCAGCGATCCACCAAGGAGGACTGGGTCGAGTGGATCCGTCGTTTCTCTGTCGAGCTACTGCGTGAGTCGCCCTCGCCCGCACTGCGCTCATGTCTCTCACTGGCACAGGACTATCACCCGCTTGTCAAGGAGTTGTTCAACGCCGGCTTTGTCAGCTGCTGGACTGAGCTCCACGAGCAATACCAAGACGACTTGGTTCACAGCTTGGAGACTGCTCTCATGTCGCCCAACATCCCACCCGAGATCCTACAGACATTGCTCAACTTGGCCGAGTTCATGGAGCTCCACGAGAAGCCCCTGCCCATTGACATCCGCACCCTTGGCGCGCTGGCCGAGAAATGTCACGCCTACGCCAAAGCACTGCACTACAAGGAGATTGAGTTCCAGCAAGCGTCCAACTCAACCATCGAAGCACTGATCAGTATCAACAATCAACTGCAGCAGCCTGAGGCTGCCATCGGTATCCTGATCTACGCACAGAAGAACCACAGCGTCGAGCTGAAGGAGTCTTGGTACGAGAAGCTCAGACGATGGGAGGACGCCTTGGCCGCGTATGAGAAGAAGCAAAAGGACGACCCCAACTCAATCGAGAACACACTGGGCATCATGAGATGTCTGCACGCACTTGGAGAGTGGGAGCGATTGTCAACGCTGTCCAACGACTTGTGGAAGAACGCCAGCGAGTCCACCAAGATCTCTGTGGCGCCACTCGCCTCGGCCGCCGCATGGAACCTCTCGAGCTGGGATACAATGGACGAGTACGTCAAGGCCATGAGCCAGGACACGATTGAAGGCTCATTCTACCGTGCCATCCTCGAGGTGCACAAGAACAACTTTAACCACGCTCATCACTTTATCGAACACGCCCGTGTCCTCGTGGACACAGAGCTGACTGCTCTGCTAGGCGAAAGCTACAACCGTGCCTACAAAATGGTGGTCCGTCTACAGCAGTTGTCCGAGCTTGAAGAGATCATCGAGTACAAGAAGTCCGCAGACTCGCCATCTCGCAAACAGATGATCAGGAACACATGGAAGACAAGATTGAGAGGCTGTCAACACAACGTCGACATCTGGCAGAGTGTGCTGGCCGTGCACTCACTGGTCATCTCACCACACGAGGAGTTGGACATGTGGCTTAAGTTCATTGGTCTGTGTCGCAAGAGCTCCAGATTGGGCCTGTCGCAAAAGACGTTGGCCATGCTCATGGGCAAGGACCCGGCCACACAACAGTTTGGCGGCATCCTCCCCAACACACATCCACGAATCACATTCGCTTACATCAAACAGCTATGGAGCGCTGGAAGCAGACCCGTCGCGTATGAGCGTCTGCGCACCTTTGTTCAAGCGCTGCAGGACACTGACGACCTGCCTCTGCAAGGCCGCGCGCACCTCAAGCTGGGCGAGTGGCAGCTGGAGCTGGGCGAGACACTGAATGAATCGTCAATCCCACATATCATCTCGTCGTTCCACGCAGCAACCGAATGTGACCCCAACTGGTACAAGGCATGGCACTCGTGGGCACTGATCAACTTTGAGGTGGTCTCTCACTACGAACAGAATGGCGGCACACAGGAGCAGATCGCCAGCCACCTGTTGCCTGCAGTACGCAGCTTCTTCCGATCTATTGCACTGGCACCCGAGCAATCACTACAGGACACACTACGTCTGTTGACACTCTGGTTCAAACACGGCGCACAAAAGGATGTAGAGGCCTCTTTAATGCAGGGATTCAACACCGTGAGCATTGACACATGGCTGCAGGTGATCCCTCAATTGATCGCTCGTATCCACGCACCAGTGTTGCCCGTTCGACGACTGCTGCACGAGCTGCTCGACTCGATTGGCAAGGCACATCCACAAGCCCTGGTCTACCCACTGACCGTCGCCACCAAGTCACAGTCGCCAGCACGTCTGGCAGCAGCACGTGCCATCATGGACAAGATGAGAAAGCATACAAACCTCGTCGACCAGGCCATCCCCGTCAGTCAGGAGCTAGTGCGTTCCGCCATCCTCTGGCACGAGATGTGGTATGAGGGTCTGGAGGACGCCTCGAGACAATACTTTGGCGAGCACAACCCAGACGCAATGCTGGCCACCCTTGCACCTCTGCATCAGATACTGGACAAGGGACCAGAGACCACAAGCGAGACATCTTTCATCCATGCTTTTGGAAGGGACCTTCAAGAGGCCCTCGAGTGGAGCAAAAAGTATGAGCGATCGCGCAAGGAGGGCGACCTGAACCAAGCATGGGACCTCTACTACCAGGTGTTCAGACGTATCTACAAGCAGCTGCCACAGATGATCTCGTTGGAGTTGCAGTACATCTCACCAAAGCTCATGAACTCAATCGATATGGACTTGGCCGTGCCAGGCACATACAAGGTTGGAGACCCAGTCATCAAGATTCAATCATTCTCGCCCGTGCTCAGCGTCATCCCCTCCAAGCAGCGACCAAGGAAGCTTACAATCATTGGCTCCGACGGACTCGAGTACACATTCTTGCTGAAAGGTCACGAGGACCTGCGTCAGGACGAGCGTGTCATGCAGCTGTTTGGCCTGGTCAACACGCTTCTCAGTGCCAATCACGAGACTGCCAAGTCCCATCTGAGCATCAGACGATTCAGTGTCATCCCCCTGTCACCAAACTCTGGCCTCATTGGATGGGTGCCACACTCTGACACACTGCATGCGCTGATTCGCGACTATCGTGAGAGCAACAAGATCCTGCTCAACATTGAGCATCGACTCATGTTGCAGATGTGCTCCGACTATGACAACCTCACACTCATGCAAAAGGTCGAGGTGTTTGAGTATGCACTGGAGAGCACCAATGGACAGGATCTGCACAAGGTTCTTTGGCTCAAGAGCAGGAACTCAGAGGTCTGGCTGGACCGCCGCACCAACTACACACGTTCGCTGGCAGTGATGTCCATGGTGGGATACATCCTTGGACTGGGTGATCGTCATCCAAGCAACCTGATGCTCGATCGCTACACTGGAAGAATCTTGCATATTGACTTTGGTGATTGTTTCGAGGTGGCAATGCACCGCGAGAAGTACCCCGAGAAGATCCCATTCCGTCTCACAAGGATGCTTATCAACGCCATGGAGGTGTCTGGAATCGAGGGTAACTTCAGACTGACGTGTGAGTCGGTGATGACCGTGCTGCGCAACAGCAAGGAGTCGCTGATGGCCGTCCTTGAGGCCTTTGTCCACGACCCTCTGATCAACTGGAGACTGCTAACACCCAACCACGACAAGGACAGTAAGGTCACCAAGCAGGACCTTGGCGACAATGAATCGCCAGACTCGACTTTGAGCACGTCATCCCCCGTGCACAGACAGCCACGCGGTCACCCACGCGTTGAGGAACAGGTGGAAGCTGAGGTTGTGCCCGAGGTTCTCAACGAGAGGGCTCTGTCGGTCATCAACCGTGTCAACAAGAAGCTTACAGGAAGAGACTTTAGCAACGAAACATTGGCCGTCTCGGAACAGATTCAGAAGCTCATCGACCAAGCCACCTCCCACGAACATCTATGTCAGTGCTACGTCGGCTGGTGTGCCTTTTGGTAAAGGCAATACTTGCTTGTCTTGTTGGACATCATGTCATCATTACACATATACCGGCGAGTCGTTTATTAAATAAATTTATACAAGTATGTACAGAGTTTGGTAAAGTGTGTAGATGTAGAAGGATGTGTTTGGAACTAACAGTTAGTTAAGCTCCAATAACACTTGGTGGTTGGATGGCGGATGGTATGATTCGGAAATATATGGTACAACTTTAACAAGTTATGCTGTTGACTTGATGGTACTTAGATCCTTTGGATCAATCCCCAGTAAGTTACATAGTTTGGTATCTGATCTTGTTAAACTATTGGGTCGTTTGTACTCTATCAGTAGGAATGACTTCTTTGATAACTTCCTCTTGGATAATTTATTCCATGCCCTATTCAATTTATTGGACAACTTGGAGTCTGTTAAATCTACAACTGGATATGATCACGGTGTGAGTAAACATATTTAGTTTCTAACAATGGTACTGTACATACACATAGTCATAGTTTAATAATTTAATTAAATATATATATATTTCAATGAAGTTAAAGACAATTCAAAATATATATACACTTTGAATTTTATCGGATGCTTTGAAGTTAATGACCAACTCAATCGTACGATCAATATATATACATTTATAAATATATAGCTAGCGTCCACTCAATGGTGTCATTCAGATGTTATTCAATGTACAGGCACTTTGAATCGCTACATTATTCCAAAAGTCATCCAACCTGGTTGGTCGATAAACACTACCTGCTGATGTTCCTTAAGAAACACATCTATTGGTAACTGATGATGTTGCTCAATAACCATGGTGGATGGCCATCGTGAATTGACAAATTGATTGATTTGATTGATTGGATAACTAGTTGATTGATTGTTTGACGATTGGATTGGATTGATTGATCATTTTGTGGATTGTGGAGGAAGGGATAACTAGTGAGTATTGCCTCCTTCATCATCAACATCATCTTTATTCACTAGTGGTGTGTGACTACCACTTCGCGTGTGTTACCACCTCTCCTCTCTTCCTTGCGCTCCTCATACACAAACACAAATTTCCACCACCACCCCTCGCCCAACAGTGATCAGCTGATCAGGAACATCTGCGACTACCCGTATTCGAATGGTCACAACTACTGTAACACATGTATGTCTCTGGAGGGTTGTAGGAGTTATAGTGTTTGATAAGTGTACATATAATATATTTGATGTGATGTGGCATGGCAGGATGGGACCTGGTGCCTGAGTCGTCTGGGATATATGGGTGGCACCCGAGCAAAGGGTCAAGGCTTCCATGGAAGTAGGGGCTGGTAATGAGTGAGAGGGGAGGCGGAATGACCTTCATTCCTTCTTTTCTTCCTTCCTACAACACCACTTTGGAGTGGGCCATCACTCTCTCTCTACAACTACTACCTCTTATCTGATTCTATCTTGCTTAAAAGTTCGTTAACTTGGTTCCTGTAAAGTTCTTTCATATCGACGATATCCATCCGCAACTCATTGACCTGCTCCTCCTTCTCGCCCAGCATTTCCAACGCCGTGCTGTACCGTTGTTGTATCTCGCTGACCTGTGTCTTTAAGCCTTTCAGCTCCTTTGAATCCAGCAACCTGTGTGTCGTGTCCATCAAATCAATTATTATCACAAGATGGGTTTGATTGGTTAGTTGGTTAGTTATGTATCCATCATGCCCTCCGCCATGGTCATCGACTCAATCAAACATACAGTTGTTCGTTGGATGAAGTCAATTTGATCAGTTGATCCTCAAGTTTCTCTGTTGGTAGGTGGTAGAGTATCGGAACACACACAAGTTCGTGTCATGTCATGTCAGTGATCCATCGATTGATCGACCTCGCACACTCACCCTCCATCCATCAACATTACTTACTCCTTGATGACTCTGCTGTATTCAGCTTGGACTGCAGTATGGCTATCTCTCCATCCTTTTGTGTAATGTTGGCTTGGTACACCTCCATTGGGAATGATGAGTTTGGACTCATTTGTTGATGTTGTTGTTGCATAAGATTATGTTGTTGCTGGAGGAAGTCCGACTGGCTTGGGTTCTTCCTAAGCCCGTACATCTTTGGTGTGGCGGGTCCTTCGTATGATGACTGGCTGCCTCCAGATGTTCGCTTCTCCTCCTCTCTGCGCTCTCTCTCAATCTCTCTCTCCTTTTGCCTCATCTCTTCGGCCTCCCTATAGTCCTTGTAGGCCTTCTCCAAGCTCTCCTCGTATTGGGCAACCTGTCTCTCGAGCTGTTGCTTTTGCTGCGCGAACTTGTCCAACTTGGCATTGACCTCGGTGCTTTGCGTCTCCAGCTCTTTGATCTTGTTCCTCTCCTGCGCCAGCTCTGCATTGATCTGCTTGTTGCTCATTCGTTCCTTCTTTACATCAAGCTCCAGTTGTTTGATTTGTCCAGAAAGTTCCTCAAGCTCAGCCAGGGCTTCCTGCTCGTTTTGAATGGCCGCGTCGGCAGCCATCCTCGCTTCCTTGGCCTGCTGCTGCAGACTCCTCTCCAACGCCTCCCATGTCTGTTGCTTGGCTTCATTACCACTCTGCAGTGCTTCAATCTGTTTGATCAGGGGTCGTGTAGTGTCTGGGATCGATGCACCCAGCTGATCGTTGCGCTGTTCAGCCTCGCGACATCTTTGATTGAGATGTTGGATCTCCTTGGTAAGCTCCTCCTCCTTCCAGCTGGAGCGCTCACTCGCGCGCTGTAGCGAGGCCTTCTGCTCCTGGATCGTCATCTCGAGGGACTCCTCTCGCTTCTTCCAATCCTTGCGCTCGTTCGACACGACCATCATGACCTCATCGCGCGTCTTTTGTTTGGTCTCGTCGATCTGTTTGATGTAGCGATCAATCTCGATGGCGTGATGCTTGTTCAAGTCGGAGATGTCCTTCCAGGCCTTCTCAAGCGCGGACTGCAGCTCGCTGGCCTGCTTCACTGACTTCTCCGCCACAATGTCCTTCTCCTCGTACTTCTTGGTGGTGACCTCGGTCAGCTCCTTCATGGTCATCAGCGTGTCCTGGTATCGCTTGTCCACCTCCTCCAGACCCTTCAGACGATCCTGCTTGTTGGCCAACAGCTCCTCAGTCGTCTTGATGCGGTCAGTCATCAGTTGGATGGTCTCCTCGTGCTCCTTGGCCTGTGCGCGCAGCTTCTTGACGGTGGACTCGAGCTGCAACACTTTGTGAGACAGGTTGGTGCCCTCGGTCATCAGCTGGGCGATCTGATCGTCCTTCTCCTTGATCGTCGTGGCCATCGACTCACTCATGGCGTTACCACTCTTGAGTAAATCGCGCTCTCGCTGCGTATCCTTCAACTTCTTCTCGATCTGACCAATGCGACGTGAGAACTCCTCTTTCAGATTCTCAACGTCCTCCTTCTTCTGATCATTGTTCAACTTGCTTATATCATACAACAACTGATCCACTGTCTTTTGCAACTGTGCACCATGTGTCGATAGCTTCTGTATCTGTTTCTCTCTTTCGCCCAACACTCTATCCTTCTCTTGACTAACAACATTGAATGCGGTGAACTTGCTCTCATACTCCTTGATCTTCAATCTCATCTCCTCCAGTTCCTTTGTATGAGTCTGAGTCTGAGGAGTCTGAGTCTGTGGCTGAGTATGTGTAGTCTGTGGTTGAGCCTGTGGCTGAACCTGTGTCTGAGTATGTGTCGCACTTGGGGTTGGCTGGACAGCCGGGGCCGCGATGACCTGTGCCTCCGCCACGGGAGAAGACACGGTCGCAGGCTCGGGTATGTCGGGTATGTCAATGTCTTCGTCGGCACCAAATGAAGCGTTGGTGTCCAGATCGATGTTTAATCGAAGTTTGGATGATCTTGAGGCATCGCCATCATCCAATATCAACTCTTGTGTGTCATTGTCACTGTTATTGTTGACTTGATATAATGGTTGTTGACTGTCATCGTCGTCATCATCATCATCATCGCTATTCTTGTCTCGACTGTTATTACTGTTGTTGCGCCTTGTAGGTATAGGTGATAGGTCAAGCACAGTGCCAGAATGTTCATTGTGTTCATCTAGATCAATCAATGGTTCAGATGTCGTTGTGGTCGTTGTGGTTGTCGTGGTCGAGGTTGAGGTTGGTGTAGCAGCAACAGTAGATTGAACCTTAGTTGATGCATTGTTTGAGATTGATGATGGTGGCGTGGTCGTTGCAACAACAGGAGGTGTTGTTGACACTGACATTGGTGATGCAGGTGATGGCGAAGTCACCTGTTGCTGTTGCTTAGTAGGACTTTGGAATGAATAGCCAAAGAATCCATCTGATGAATATGGTGCACCAGTGTCATTGTTACCTGTTGAATCGCCTATGATGCGGATCACATATATAAGTAATCAATCATTCAATCATTCAATCAATCAAACATTAATCAATCATACCTGTTGAGGTTGACCCTGTTGGAGGTACACCTATAAAGTCGTCAAGTGACTTCTCAACAGACTTGCTCGCGTTCTTGATGGCCTTGCCCAGGCCTGATATATCTAAGTTCTCAAAGTACTTGTTCATCTCATCAGTCAGCTCTATCTATATATTATGTACATGTATATGAATGTTTGATAATTGGTACAACAACTAATGATTGATCAGATCAAAGAATGAATGAATGAATCATTCAAGTGTGAGAGGGAAAGTACGCGAGGGTAAGTGTGCGAGGGTAAGTGTGCGAGGGTATGTTGTGGACATCGAGGGTAAGTTGAAGACCCTGGCCAAGGTTATATATATTGTATTGTTTCCAGCTGTTGTAACATGGACATGACATGTATGTCACTCAATCACTTCCATATGCTATTCTTGTTCAGAAGTGTTGGATGTGATTGGACTGCTTGACAAAGTGCTTCCGAGGAGTCCTTGGTCAATGATCGTTCAAACAATGATGAATTGATATATAATCTCCTTAATGTACTATTCTTCTTAAGTGACATGGCTAACTCATCCAACCTCTTCTTATTGAATCGTTCATAGTTCAAACTGTCTCCCAAGTATAATGATTGAACGTTTGGACAATGCTCAAGAATATATTGAGCATACTCAATACATTCTTTGCCTTCCAATCCTATCTCTCTAACATTATTGAATGATCCCAATACCTCCACCGTCTTCTGCTCATTGGCAACTTCATCGTCATCACCAAGATCGAAGAAGAAACTGATGTAATCAAACTTGTTGGTGATGTTGGGGAGGTATGACATGTTGCAGAGATGTAGACGTTTGATTGGTGAACGAGGAGATTGAAGTAGGAAGTTGATGAGTTGACGATTGTCCTCCAATGGTCGATTCGTTGGCAGACTCAATGAGGTGAGCGATGGAGTGTTCTTCAAGTACTCGATGAGTGATTGGTTGAACCATGGTGTGACCTCGTCCAGTGAATTGGTTCCATAATACAGTCGGAGAGAGAGGTGTGTCAGATTGAAGAGTGCTGGCAGCTCGAGCTCAAACAGACTCTGCTCCAACATGTTGCTCAAACATCCCATGTCATCATTGTCGATGATCTCCAACGAAGTGATGTGAGGGAATGACTCGGTGGGCAAAGGGCGCAGAAGGTTGTACATCTCCTCGCCTGTGTAAGGCACCAGCGTGAGATGCTTGAGTTGCGGGAAGTTGTCCGGGTCAAGCAAGCCCATCACCTCGTACGACTGGTCGTAGGTAATGTCGTACGAATACTCTAGGCGCTCTAAATCTGCGCATTGGCCAATGAACTGAATGTCGGTTACTGCGCCGCCCATCCACGACCGAATGTTGATGCCACATTCCATGAGTAGCTCCAACGTCAGCTCTTCAAGCACTTTCAGACTATGACTCTGGCGTATAGATCCATTTCTTGGGAATGTCATGTCAACAGTATCGATGTTAGACCACAATGAGTACTTGTTGCTTTGTGGCTGCGGTTCATATCGTAGATGATAAAGATGATTGGCCAATGCGTTGACTCGGGTCAGCTCAAGATCACCTCTGTCCGCATCCTCGTCGACACCTGAATTGAAGCATTTGTTCTGAGCCTGTACCTCTTGGAAATACTTCCATGATACCATTGCAATTGATGATATCCATCTATAATTAGCAATATAACTATGTTTAACACCTGATGTAATGCATTTGAATGGACCTCTATAATTGTCAGCAGACAAATGTTTAACAATACACTTTATAACAAATATATTGTCCATCTATATCTCTATCTCTATCTATCTCTACAATTATTATTCTGACTTATTCCCAACTTTGATCTTCAACTTGAAAAGGTCAAGGGTCGAGGGCGAGGGTTGAGGGTCGAGGGCAAGGGTTTGATGTCAATAGCCCAAGTAATCGCCAACATGTATATATATATGTTAATGGTTTATTACAATAATAGTGATGGACATCCCATGGTCATGGTATTGGGATTGATACAATATAGGGGGAGGAGGGTAGTAGGGTAGGGTAGGGTAAGGGTAGGATGATGGATGATGAATGATGAATGATGTAGTGTTACAACGGTGATGGGTTTGACTAGGGATGGATGATCCAGGCTGGTGAGAGGCTCCGCCAGGTATCCAGGTGTCGGAGAGGGCGGGCATGCATGGTCGGATTGAGGTGAGACGTCTAAACAACAACTCACTCAAAGTGTGATGGTGTGTGTCGCTCTTGATGGTTTGGCATTGAAGTATGAATGAATGATTGATCGACCTGGACAGGTCCTTAGACTTGTCTCGATTCATTGTTCTGCTCGACGCCAGAAGTATCGTAACTCTCGGCTCTGCCAGACATCTTGACGCTGCGACTGTCGTAGCTGTTGCTTGAGTTGCCGCTGGAGTTGGACGAACGCCTGTCGGTGGTCAAGGCACTGACCGAGTAGAACTTGTTGTGGAAGAACACCGACTTGAACCAGATCTTCTTGGCGCGTTGGTTGATGCCGTAGAATACCACCAGCTCAATGCCGAGCAGACGCACAAAGAAGAAGTAGAAGAAGTGTGCGCCGTACGGCAGAGGGTTGACCGTGCAGGTGTCTGGCGTTGGTGACTCGATCAGGCATCGTACCCATACTGTCAGAGCTGCCTCCACCTCGCTCTGATGAGTCTGTGTGTACAATGAGTATCCAAACAAGAAGATAAACTCCACAAACAATATGAACAGAATCAAGAATGGCTTCAAGTTATACTTGACAATCCTCTTTGACTTCTTCTTTCCATTGTCAACGTTGATGATAACCTGTTGAATGATTGAGTGATTGATTGATGTGAGTATGTGGTGGGTGGGGTGAGGGC
Source organism: Acytostelium subglobosum LB1 (assembly GCF_000787575.1). Classification (NCBI taxonomy): domain Eukaryota; phylum Evosea; class Eumycetozoa; order Acytosteliales; family Acytosteliaceae; genus Acytostelium; species Acytostelium subglobosum. The sequence goes on along the minus strand of NW_012236531.1, from coordinate 381,249 downwards.
TGGAATGATTCCGATCAACTTACTTTATAAATCTCAACGAGGACCATGATCATGAACACTGATCCAATGATTAGACATAATGTGAATGGTGCCCAGAACAATCCATCCAAGGCCTTAAGGTCGCCAATCCAACATCTGTGTGATTGATTGATTGAGTGAGTTGGTGAGTGAGTTAGTCCACGCTCATGTCCATGATGTACATGTACATGTACATGTGCCCAAGACAGGCCAATCAATCTAACATACCCTATACGACCAAAACCTGCAGAGTACTCCTTCAGTCCAGCTGGGAGAACAGTGAAGAATATAGCCAACAAGGTCAACGCAATAACATAGTATAGTTGGTAGGACTTTTGTGATTTGACTGTATGACAATGGATTGAGTGATTGAGCAATGTTAGTAGTCCAATGAGTCAGACACCTCAGTGACTCCACTCAGTCGCATTCAAGTACTTACCCTTGCGCAACAGGATCCACAAGTCAAAGGTCATGATTGTCCACCAGGAGATGGCAGTGACAGCGCCGTATTGGAAGATGGAGGCGGTGGCCGCACAGTACGGGTCGGACTGGGTGGCAAAACGACCAGGCTCGGGACACATGACGGTGTAGCCCTCACGACCAATCAGGATAAAGTCAGTGATGGATATCAGCCAGAGTCCAAACGACATGAACACCAAACAGATCGAATGTCTGTCATGCTTCCTATTGACAAACAGGTAGGTTATGATCGTCCACGATGTACATATGAATGATATGGTGGTGGTCACATAGATAGTGTTATAGAATGACTTCCATTGGCGTGGCGTATAAATAGGTGCTGGACACTTGAATACACAAGGTAGATTGCCTGCAAAGAAGTATCCATTCTTCTTATCTCTCTCTTTATCCTCTCCTGTCGAGTTCCTTGGTACCAGTTGAGATGGGCATGCTGTTCAAGTGTTAATTTATGGGTGGGAGTGGGTCGCGGTAACACGCAGTAACACGCGGTAACACGTGGTAACACGCGGAAACATGATCAAGTTTTGTAATACTTACTGAATCCAACTGTACCGTTGGTAGTGAAGTTGTTGAGGAAACAGGATACTGGATAGGGGTCGGAACCACCGAGTGAGGTGAGGTTGTAGACGTTTGGTCCATCGGGATTCTCATAGATCTGTGAGTTGGGGCGCGTGGCATTGCAGTTCAACAAGAAGGAGCTGAGTTGACACTCGTCCGACAGTCTCATACAGTCAGTGTAGCATGCACCGTGGAACAATCCCAGCGAGGCAAAGCCTGCCACCGATGGATTGGTCGTCACATTAGTGCAAGGTCTGAATGCAGCGTTACAAACATAACTCGAAATAAATGATGATGAAACATTACAAGTATTCTGACTTGTCAATGCTGCCACCTTAAAGTTCATCGCGTCCAACAATGTCTTTTGAGTATATCCACCTGGTACATATACAGACTCTGTTTGATTGATTGATTGATTGAATGTGGGTGAGTGATTGGAATAGTTCCAGTGTGTGAGTGTGAGCATGTGTTAATGATTGATGGCATAAGTTGAGTCAGGTGATCATTCTGATCAGGCTGGTGACATACCTGGGGAAAGCAATAATCCGTCGCATTGGCTGTTGCCAAAGTATGGCTCACATTTGGCGCCAGTGTCCACTCCAGTATCGGCCACAACAAGAGTGACCGCCAATGACACAACCAACAATAAGTTGATGATGTTGTTGTTGTTGTTGTTATAAACAAACATTATTTATAACTTTGTATAAAGTATAATAAATATAAGTATATATATATGTTAGTTATAATAAGTTATAATTGATTGATTGATTGATTGATTTGATGTTGTCCAATAAGCAAGGATTGATTATGGATGATGGATGATGAGATCTGCAATAAAGTGGAGACGCGTCCACTCTCTACACGCTATCTTGTTCTGCCTTTGGAATGGATGGATCAAGTGAATGTGGCCCTTTCGGGTCACCCCAAGATATGCACCATTAAGAGTGATTAGTCTCAACCTCCGGCGGAGAGGGATCATTGCAATTACACCCCACCACTTCTCATTCAGATCATTCATTCCGATTCAATCGCTCCAACTACAACACACATACAATCAATGTGACAGTGTTGATGTCACAACGGATGTCATCCCTTCGGCCTCCGCCTTATTTCAATCACCCTTCAACACGTGTGTGCCTGTTTGTTTGAAATTGATGGATGGACTTGCTTTGAAAGCCCTGTCTCTTTGATTGTTTGATTGTTTGTTTGATGAAGTAGTAGGCAAGGTGGGTCCGTCCCAAAAATAAAAAACAGTAGTGGGTCACAACAACATCCCATGGAGATCTGGATCAAACACTCTGTCATTCTCTGATTGACAAAAGGGTAATCTAGAACACCACAACTACAACAAAAGATATTACATCATTGATAGATATATAATAGTTATACTATAACTATTTGTTAATGTTAATAATAACATGTTTGTTTGTTTGTTTGTTTCAAAAATACTTGTATTGTCGGATGCGAGAGTGATGTTATAATATTGTTGGCTTGGTTAATGATCATGAATAGATCGATTGAGTTGATAGGAACGAAGTTCAACAAAGTTTAAAATGAGTAGACGTGCGTAACAAATAATTAGTTATTATTGAGATTGACAAACTTCTTATTCATTTCCAATTATATGTTCTTGGAACAAATAAATAAAATTATCAAAAACAGCTGATGCACACACTAATCACCCCAAAGATATTTATTTATATAATTGAGCCTCAAACACAACTATTGCTTCATTCAGCAGATCATTTAATTTGTTTGACATCATCAATCAATCTAATATATCTATCTCTTCATTCACCTTTATTTGTATTACTTACTAATATATACCCTTAATATATATACATTCAAAATAGTTAAAGATGTCTTCAGACAATGCAGGTAAGTAAAATATATCTGAACTAACATCAATTCCAACATACTCACATACTCATTCAATCATGGAACAATAGTTATTAGAATCAAGCCACATCATTACATTCATGTATTAGATAATAATACAAATGTTACCAGGGTTGAGGTTGGTCCAAACACATTCACTCGTCAGGACCATGAGAAGGTAGTCGCTGGACCAGAGCCAATGATCATGATCCCACTGAGACATTACTGCACAATCTCGAATCCAGTCGTACGCAGTGCCGACGGCTCATTGGTGCTCAACGAGTTCAATGAGGTCAAGCTTAGACACGGAGACGAGGAGATCAGATTCGCCCAAGAGCCCTTCCCACTGTACCCAGGTGAGAAGCTCAGTGGAAAGGTCACTGCCCTCCAGATCGTGCCCCAGCTCAAGGCACTCAGACTGCACGCCCTGCGCGACTTCACCGACGGAAAGTCCAGCAAGGTTGCTGGTGATGAGTGGTTGTTCGAGGGACCCGCCACCTACATCCCACGCATTGAGGTCAGAATCGAGGAGGAGGTCAAGGCCACAATCATTGCACCAAACCAGGCACTCAAGCTCCGTGCCAACAAGGCATTGATCGATCGCAACGGCGCCACCCGCAAGGCTGGTGAGGAGTGGTTGATCAGACAGGTTGGCGCCTACCTGCCAGGCGTCGACGAGAAGGTCATCGACACAATCAACGCATACATTCTGACCGACAAGAAGGCCCTCCACCTCAAGGCCGTCAAGACCTTTACCGACGATCGCCAAAAGGTCCGCAAGGCTGGTGAGGAGTGGTTGGTCACTGCCAATGACTCTGAGACCCACATCCCAGACGTCTACGAGACTGTCGTCGGTGAGGTCAACATCACCACCCTAACCAACCGCCAATACTGTGTCGTTTTGGACCCAATCGGTACCGATGGAAAGCCACAGCTCGGACAGAAGGAGCTCAGAAAGGGTGAGTTGTCCTTCTTCCTGCGTCCAGGTGAGTCCCTCGAGGGCAACCGCATCCAGTCCATCTACATCCTCAACGAGCAAGAGGCCCTCTTGCTGCGTGCCAAGGAGACCTTTGACGATGGCAAGGAGAAGCACTTGGCCGGTGACCGTTGGATGATCTACGGCCCATGTGACTACGTCCCACCCGTCCAGGTTGAGGTCGTCGAGAAGCGTGACTCCATCCCACTGGACGACAATGAGGGTATCTACATCCGTGACATCAAGAGTGGTAAGATCACCACCATCTCTGGTCGCTCATACATGTTGAAGCCAAACGAGGAGTTGTGGTCCATGGAGCTGCCAAAGACCGTCGAGGAGGTCCTCGCCAAGGAGACCAACGATCCCGAGTTCTCTGATAACCGTGACAAGACCCGTGTCGTCACCTACCGCGCACCACACAACTCTGCCGTCCAGATCTACGACTACAAGGAGAAGAAGTCTCGTGTCGTCTTTGGCCCAGACTTAGTCATGTTGGGCCCAGATGAGCGTTTCACCGTTCTCTCGCTCTCTGGTGAGAAGCCAAAGCGCCCACACATGATCAAGGCCATCGCCCTCTACCTCGGACCAGACTTTATGACTGATGTCGTCATTGTCGAGACATCCGACCACGCCAAGCTCTCATTGAAGCTCTCATACAACTGGCAATTCATCGTCGACAAGACCCAGACTGAGGAGGCTGCCAAGATCTTCCAGGTGCCAGACTTTGTCGGTGACTCTTGCAAGGCCATCGCCTCCCGTGTCCGTGGTGCCGTCGCCTCGGTCCCATTCGACGACTTCCACAAGCGCTCTGCTGAGATTATCCGCCACGCCGTCTTTGGCTTTGATGAGAATGGAGTTCCAAAGGAGAACTTTGCCTTCAACGCCAACAACCTGATCATCACCAACATTGATATTCAGTCCGTCGAGCCAGTCGACCAGAGAACTCGTGACTCTCTGCAAAAGTCTGTGCAGTTGGCCATCGAGATCACCACCAAGTCCCAAGAGGCTGCTGCCCGTCACGAGGCTGAGAAGCTCGAGCAGGGTGCCCGTGGTCGTCTGGAGCGTCAAAAGATCAATGATGAGGCCGCCGCCGAGTTGGCCAAGAAGGACCTTCTGGAGCTGCAGGCTCAGTCTGCTGCCGTCGAGTCCACCGGTCAAGCCACCGCTGAGGCTCAGGCTACTGCTGAGGCACAAGCCATCACTGCTCAGGCCAACGTCGAGCAGGCCAAGCTCCGTGCTCAGGCCACCAAGATCCGTGCCGAGTCCGAGTTGCTGCTGGTCAAGCAGAAGCGTGAGGCTGAGCTTGCCTACAAGAAGCAGATTGACGAGTTGGAGTTGAACAGACAGCGCGAGCTCTCCACCATCGAGGCCAAGAAGTTCAAGCAGCTGGTCGAGTCCATCGGTCAAGAGACCATCAAATCGATCGCCCAGGCTGGTCCAGAGATGCAGGCCAAGCTCCTGCAGGGTCTGGGTCTCAGCTCGGTGATGATCACCGACGGTTCATCGCCAATCAACCTGTTCAACACCGCCAACGGTTTGCTTGGAGGTGCACCAAAGACCAAGTAAGGTCCATCACACTGACTTGGTGTTGTCCACGGTAACAACATTCATTCATTCATCAATCAATCCATCCAACAAGGAATATTAAATTATTCTTTGTTACTTCCCTCATCAATAAACCTACCTCAATGTATTGTATAACTTCCATTCTGTTCATTCATTCAATCATTCAATAATATCAATCATGATAGAGATAACAACAACATCACCAGTGCGACTGGTACTGCGAGATGTACGATCACACAGTCTAGATATATTGTCTACAACTACGTCGACCAAGACAATAAACTATGATGATTGGCGACTTCAGAAAGCATTCTCTGAGTATCTTGAATGGGAGGAATCAAACAGAGAAGACCCTCAGTTATTCAAACTTGTCCGATACGAGCAATGGAGCAGCGTCAACGATATATGCAAGCATCGACACTTTGGTTTGCTCGCCGATCGGGTAAAGACTGGCCGTCACCTGCGCTTTGGACCCGATTCCACCAAAGTGCTGTGCAGCAGCTGCACGGAACCGCTTCAACGACCCCAATCTAATGCACCTGGCCATACGAGCAGGCAACCCTTCAATCGTCTCACTACTCCTTTCACAGAACGAACCAATCCAATTCGAGAGGGACTGCCTGACCGTGGCTTTGTGGGAAGGACACCTAGGAGTGGCCAAGTTGTTGCTCGACAGTGGCGTATCAGCATTCAGCGACCCACTATTTAGAGATGAGATAGAGGATGTTCTGTTGTGCATCCACCGTGGCGACCCATTGTTGTCAACTCAAGATGTACTTGAGCAACTACAACTCCCACATGCAACCTTTATCGCGCGACTCAAAGCGGTGTTGTCAAGTGACCCCAACGACAGTCGTTTGTTGGTTGCACTATTGTCCACTGGAGACATATCGCTCATTGAACAAGTAGGACAACCAGTGTTTGGAGAGGACACCTTTTTGAAGTTGGTCGCGGACGTCATTACCGGTCATGACACGCTCAGTCGAATACAGGACGACAAACACCTGATACAGACACTCCTGGCACTCAAGAAGTATTTTTTCAATATCAACATCAACTTGGAGACGATGCAGCTTGAGCTGGATCGTGACATCCAACAATCGGTGGAACAATGTCGAGCTGCTCTTGCAGGCACAGCCAGTACTACTGGACTTGCGTCTGTCGACCCAGAGCAACGACTGATCGCCGCCACTCTTTATCTTTAAGAGCATGTTCAAAGCGAGATGGTCGCACGAGATGGGTATAAGATGATCATTTCGAAAGTTGCCTTGATTCTCAAAGGCAGGCGGGAGCCATGGCTCATTCCTTTCGTCGGGCCGCATAGGAGTGCAAAAGTCCCATCATTCCTGAGTTGGGCGACATTGGAGCAGGTGATGGTGGCCGCAGCGTGGACTGATTCCACTGGCGATCGTCCCATCCTAACAAAGTTCATTAATAACTGGATCTTCTGCCTCAAGCACAACAGCCCAGAGGAGGGCTTGGCTATTCTCCAACACCTCAACACATGCCTCAAACTCAGACTTCTCCAGTTGGGCGACCCTTACTATTGTGACAGGTCATTGCCAAGTAACTTTGTCTGTACTGGCGGCGCCAAAATGATCGCATTCCTCCTCTCAGAGGAATGTGTGATGATCCCCGACAACCTCCTACTTTCCAATATGATGCTCATCAATCCGGCCGCCACAGCAATGATCGCAAAGAGATCACACCGCATAGTGCAAGGACTTGACGAGCATTTTAAAATAGCTAAGTTTGCAGCGCACATTGGTGACGAGGTTGTCCTCAAACAGTCGCTGAAGAGTCTCGATCGTATCGAATGTACACCGAGACACTTGGCGATCATCAGACAGGTGGCAATCAATCGTGGACATGAGCATCTCCTTCATCTGCTCCCCGCTCCCGAGCCTGATGAGCATGATCATTGGGCTAACACAAGGAGTCAGTCTAAGCCAACCTTTGTGTTTGACAAGTCGTCAGACATGCGATTGGTCAAGACCCTCATCAATCAGAACAAGGAGTTGAGGAGTGTCATCATGTTCAAGGCAGCAGAAGCAGGGCGAGTTGATATTGTTCGTCAACTCCATAATGTTAATGACAAGTTCCCTGGTGAAACACTTGGTATTGCAGTGGCGTGTGGAAATTTGGACGTTGTACGCTATATCATTGAACATACAGTTTGTTTAAGTGATAACAACGACGACTCTGGAATGATTGAGAGGCTTTACAATGATTGTAAAGTCAGAAGATATCCTCCACAAGTGGAAATGGCCAAATATCTACGTGGAGTACTCAAGCCAAAGAGGGAAAGTCTGCCAACTGCAATGAACCATTCCGTGACTGACCATTCAATCATCACCAATCAATCAATCAATTATCTGAAGGATGACGTTGTCAATGAATGAATGAATCCAATTCGAGTACTCCAATATCATGTTATTACAATCATTTCACTATGCACAGAGTTGTGATTTGTAGGAGGTTCGTCATCATCATATTGGTACAGTACCCCCTTTGGACTCTAAATTAATGGATACTAGTCAGATTGAGCTCGTGCCAAGCCCCGATATTTATTTGTGCCCATTCTGGATATGATTGATTGTGTGTGTGTGAGTGTATCAGTCGCAATGATCATCAACTATCAAATCCTTTCGGAACATAGACTCCGCCCATCTAACAAAGGGCACTCTACCGGATCTTAAGCGATACTTATACTGATCGCTAATTTATAATAAATAAAATCCAACGACCTCAATTACACTTAATATTAAAGTCTAGTCTAGACCTTAACTTCCTAATCATTCAATCATTACCTCAATATATATATATATTGATTAGTTAACAATGTATAACTTTAATATATTATTATTTTTAATAATATTATTATTATTTGTTTATAGTTGTAATAGTATTAGTGTTACTAATATTAAATATGACCAACGTTATTATAGTTATTATAATGGGGAACTTCAAAGTACAGGATGTATGCTAGATATATATCTAACAGTTGATGACACGGACCTTGTTTACAACACGACAGTGTTACATGGATTCCCAACACCAAAGAAAGAACCAACTAGAGCGACCATTCTAGACAGCACCTACCAACTAGTTGTGTTGGAACAAGTCCAGATACCTCTCGGCTCCAGCCAAGCCCAATCACATACACTCTACACCAACAAGACCCAAATAACATGGAAACTACAATTCGTTTGTCAACGTATGTTATATGTTGATCTCGATAGAGGGTTATCTGGAATCATTCCGTCCCTTAAATTAACATTTCAACCCCCACTCACTCACACACGATCAATCAATCAAACAGAGTTGCCCTCATTGAACATCACAAAGTTGACACCTACTTTGACAAGGACAAGAGTGTTGCCAATGCCTCAGTCTTATTTGAAGCAGGTGAACAATCAGGAAGCATTGGTCGATGCATTCAGAGGATACTTGGTATTGAACGAGTCGTTGGAAGAGATGTACAACTCATTCGAATGCTTCGCCTACAATAAGTTGAGTTGTCAAGTTGATTACTATCGTCCACTACCAAACAATCAGAGCATGCTACTATTGCGTGTCGCTCCAGATGAGTTCTACAATGGTACAGTGGATATTGTTATTAGGGACTATGCCAATGACCGCAATATAACATTGTCCTACCCACCATTGTTCACCAAGGGTACGGCCAATACAACAAATGGCGACATCAAAGTCTATCCATATTATGTACTCAATCAGAACAAGGCATTTAAATATGGACATCTTGCTGCTGTGATCAACTCATCATCAGAGGGCGACTTCTTCTCAGTGCCATCATTCAACAACGATGTATACTTGGGACCACTTGACAATGTACGTCCTGTTCTCGGCTCACCAACAACAGACACACAGACCCTAGTCCTATCATCAATCACCAACGATGCTGGTATCATATTATACCAAGCCACCAAGGATACACTCATCAATGTTATGGATATCTTATCGGATTTTAGTAAGTCATATCCACTCATTAATGGAATCATTCCAACTCAATCGATAACAATATTAACATCCCACTTCATCCAAACCAAACCAAAACAAACCAACAGCCAATAGTTACAGTGAGATAATTAAAGTGGATAGATTTCCTGTGTTGGATGCAGCCAGGGATTGGGACCCAATCAGGATCACCACCATATTCAAAGAATATCCATCCCGATACTCATTTGTTGGAGCTAATCCAGAGTGGCAATGGATGTCCCCAAGTCTATTTTGGGAGTATCCCTTTGGCTTGAATGGATACAACGCGTCTGCATTCGTTGAGATCTCGGCATCATTCCTCTTCAGTAAAAATGGCAAGACAACCTCCAACTCCCATTACTTCCTCTCCTCACAGACCGAGATCAAGGAATTCCAAATCCAGCCCTCATCTATGATGAATGACACCACTCCACCATCGCTCACCCAATCCATCATTGTGGAACATTTCCATGGTAACAAGTACTTAGTGACAGCATCCATATATGAAGATGCAAGTGGATTCAGACAGATGGTTATCCACTTTGACAATGGTCAATCAGTTAGAATTGATCAAAGTGATCAAGCATCTGGCTTCAATGACTTGGATGGTGTATATCAAAAGATTATTACAATTGATGAAGTACTCTATCCCATCAGCCAATCACCAGTATACTCAATACTACTCATTGACAATGCCGAGCAGAGTCTCTACATCCACTCCAAAGGTCACGACTTTGACACTGTTCCCCTTGGTCACATCCGTGCCAATGGTATGTATGGAACCATTCCCATCACTCTCGCACTCACTCACTAACTCAATCAATCAATGAATCAATCAATCATTTTAGTTGACTATAATGTGGATGATATTACCATGTTCTACTTTGAGACTTATGTGATGAATGTAAGTTCATCAAGAATGAGCAATAAGTTGTATTTCAATACGACTAGGAACAACTTGGATTGGAGAGTTGGTTTGGTATATGGTCATCCAGAGGAGAACCCAGACTATTTGGCGTATGGATACTTTGACTACTTGATTCAAATGTTCGTGGTGGAGTTCAATGTACCTGCAAGGACCTACACCAAACAACTTCAATACTTTGTATTCTTTGGTCTTGATGACTTTGAGACAATCAAGCCACTTCATTGGGACAACTCATTCGTGCCTACCGGTATGAAGTCATTGGACTGTGCTCTGCTCCAACTCAAGTTCCCCATGACCTCATACGTCAACATCACCTCAACTTGTAAGTCCAGGTTCAGCCTTCCACATCATTGCTCACTCTAACATAATCCAAACACCCAATCAAAGATGGTGATGAGATGCCACCTTTGATCACAGATGTAAAGGTCGTTGGACCCAACCCTGTCGTGCTCACATCACTGGACCAGGTCATCAAGGTTGGATGGGAGATTACGATTGAGGACCAACCAAATGGTTTCCACAGTGGTACAATCAATGTGATTAGTAACATGGATGGATTAATACGCAAGTATGATATTGTAGCCAACCCCACATCCAACAAGTACTTGATACAGTTCAATGTCACTGGACAGTTCAGGAACCAGACCTTCTCATTTGGTGATGTGATACTAAGAGACAACAGTATGAACATTGCACGTACCTCTTYCGGCCGAGAGACTTYCTCACCATCGATCCACTATCCCCTGTATACAACATTTCCAAGCTCCACCTCCAGGTGATCACACCGAGTATGTTTCATTCAGTTTTTCAATCAAACTATGACACGATCATCCATACTCACACTCCATCCACATAGCCAATCCCATCACTGAACCACCCAAGATCACCAACCTCAAGTACTCGAGGGAATATGTGGACGTTGGATCTCTGGCCAGGGATATTGAGGTTTTGTTCGAGGTATTGGAACCAAATGGATTGTCCAATGATCATGATTGGCCAGTGGTATATATCACTTCTTCATTTGAGGAGATATTCCCACTTAGCACTACATTGATCAGTCATGATTCTGGTACAGGTAGATACTTCTTCAAGGCAACTGGAGTCCTACCATATGGATTTGGAGCATCCGCCGCCATGGCACTCATCTCAATCTATGGCCTATTTGGTCAATCACAACTCACAGTTGGATACACTGCTGAAGAGTTGCTCAGTCTCAATCTCAGAAGCAGGTTCTACATTGTTTTCAACCATACAGTACCAATCATTGAGAGCTATGAATCAACTCCAACGACCGTCACAGTATATGGCTACAACTTTGGTGTTGGATCTTTGAATACATCTGGTGTAATAATCGGTGGACATGGAAATGGAAGTGCAGGTGTGGTCATGAACAAGACCAAACACTCTTCCGTCATGATGGTGTTTGATATAGCTCCTATGCCAAATCCTACCAACCTTGTTATACAAGTGATCAACGGTCCATATATATCCAACAACATCACCATCCCCTACCTCCCCTCTCCACCACCCACCCCCACGATCACCTGTCCAGGCTCGCCACCATGCTCCGGCTTTGGATCATGCTCCCCAACCAAAGGATGTGTCTGTCAGTCTGGACACTACAGTGAAGATTGCTCTCAAAGTATGTACATATACAATATGATCATTTCCAGGTCTTCCCACTCACTCACACCATCAATCAATCAATCAATCAATCTAGGTGTGGTAGCAACGATCCCAGAATTGGATGATGACAAGCCAACTTCAAATTATGTGTTTGAGGACATTAAGGCTGATGTCAATGTACTCAAACTTCGTGAGATGGATCAGAATGGAGTCCAGGTGGATGTGTTTGACTTGGCAAACTGGACATTGACTAATGAGTTTGACAAGACACATGTTTACCAACATCAAGCCGGCAACACATCATCAATGATACAAGTGACATTGAAATGGTACAACTCAACAGAGATGATACAGTTTGCTGGTGACAACATGTCGATCGATGCATCTACACTCAAGTACACAATCGACATTGATCACTACCCCTTCAAGAGCAGGCTGAACACACTACAGGTGGTCATGGGCGCATCGATCAGCACTTCCAAGATAGACGGTTGTTCGTCCAAAGACCTAGGCTATGTCAATGGCAACTCGAGCATCTACTGGATGAGGTTGCGTGTCAACAAGATCATTGTGTACGCCCACTTCCTGCAGGTGGCAATGGTGGATCGTCGAGTCTACACAATATCCAACGTACTCTTGGATGACTCGTTGCAGACTGTTGACGGACACAACTCAAGCACGATGATCGGTATCAATGTACCATACTTTGAGAGATCAGTCACACTCGATCCCAACTTTAATGTGTTAATCGATGAGGGTGACGACGATACCTCGACCAAGACATGCTCGCCACATGGCAGCAAGGGATTGTCCAACATAGCCATAGCAGGAATTGTCATTGGAGTCGTTGCAATGGTGGCTGCCGTCCTTGCCGCAGCATTGATCTGGAGAAGAAGAGAGAAGAACAAGAAGATGGAGCTGGACAAGATGCACAGAAAGATGAAGGATCTCACTCTTCACCATAATTAAATAAATAAAATAAAATATAATAATATTTGTTTGGGATATCCCATTTTTCAATTTGATCAAGTCACCATGGTGAGTCACGAGCTTCCCTGTTCAAACAATCTAACACTTAAGATGATGAAGATCATATGATCAATACCAAAATCATAACATTTAATACAAATACATAATTACATTAATCAATCAATCAATTAACTATGAGATTGAGAGACAAGTTAAATATTATGATCACAGGAGTGATCACATATTTATATGTATCAATATCAATAATAATATTAGGTATAACTATCAATCTATTCAACTCAACTATATTTCAATCAATCCAAGAGTTATACTACAACAACAACAAAACAATTGACCAAAATGCTATTATATTAATTTTTATTTCCATCTTAATGGTCTTGGTAATCATAATATTATTATTTAAATCATTTATTGAATATAATATCCTATCATTATCATCATTATCAACATCAACATCAAAATGGAATCAATCATTTGATACAAGTATAAAATATTCATTCTTTATATGTTCAACATTTGTATTCTTTAATCCACCATTCGACTCACAACTGTTCTTTAACATTAATGGTCATGATGAATTAAACAATTATTATCAATTATTCAATCCACTCATTGCCAATCACATCTGGTATCAAATATATCCACGTATTATCTCACTATATCTCCATTCCAGACTACTTTATATCATCAAAAAACCACCAACTCCAATCCAAACTCAAACTTTATCTCAATTTCAAACCCAAATTCAAGCTCAAATATTAGAAATTCAAACATTTACTGAATGGGTGCGACCAAGGATATCTTGGATAATTAATATTATAATTATTTTTATTAATTTGGTATATTTAGTTACACATTTAATCAATACATTCAAGATCACCATGACATTCTTGATTGAATATCCTCCCCTGGCAACATACCTTTTATTCCAGAATAACAGATCAAAATTCATGTATACGATCGAGCATTCATATCACATGCTATACATTATATTCGTTATTCATTATTTTATAATCAAATGTTTCAAGATTAGACTTGGTCATGGACATGGATATGGATTCATGATGTCTTTGGAAATATCAAACATTCAAAGATTAATCTATTTATCAATGTTCATTCAATTCCTCTGGGATATTGATACAATGTTCCATGATATAGCGTACAAAGTGTACAACTCTTATGTTGATGCAATCAGATGTCATACCTATATTTCACCAATGTTCCTATTCAACTTTGTGATGATACAATTATCAATTTGGATACATCAATATCTTGAAACGAACAACAACACAACTACAACAGAGAGATCAATGATCAAAAAGAATTCCAAGAGTTTATGGCTCAACATGGTACTATTCCTCACTGTTTGCTATAACATATTGACAACTAAATATAGAATATTAATCAGTACTCTTGGATTCCTTCCATTGGTTTATTTCTCAATATTTTTATTCCTAATGATCAGATGTTATCAATTCAAACTGGATCAATCCCATTTGGAGACTGGATCTAGATCAACAACAGCCATACCTTTGATAATATTTAGAGGTTGGAGATTATCATTGCAATTTTCAAGATATATAATATTATTATATAACATTATGTGTTTGATTATAATTACATATCCTGATCATTCTGGAGAGATCAGATTATTATGTACTCCTTTAATGGTACTACCATGTATAAATGATATCCTATATAGAGGTTCAGAATCATACAAAAGAATAAAGATATCAATTGGATATTGATCAATTTATTATTATTAAATCAGAATTACCATGATAATAGAGAAGATGAATAATGATACCAATGATTGGGTGGTGAGGGTGGTTCCCGAGGAGTATGCACTACATGCTGGATAGATACCCTTCGATCCACAAGTGCTACCCCTGGTTGGTTGACGCATACAGTTGTTGTTTACAGACAATGCCCCCACAATGTTTGTAGAAACATGTGTTTGGTGAAATCATAGTTTCCTGTGACGGTCTGACATTTGTTCTTCACAAGACAGCTCACCAAGTCCTTGATAGTATTTCCACATCCAGAGTTGTAATTGTTGGTGTATGCACATGTTCCCTCAGTTGAGTTGGTTGTTTGACAGATGCACTGTAGGGATCCAGTAGGGCAAACATCAGAGCCGGAACAGTTGACATTAACCCGTTCGAATGCAATTGGTTTCTGGCATGTATCATTGATACATACCAGACCCTTGGAGAGATCACATTCATAATCTGGGATAACTCCATCAAAGTCCATACTGTAAGTGTCCCAACATTGTTGGCCCTCACCCTTGGAGGCTATAGGGATACATGTCCTGTTGGTTCTGGTGGCATCGACATAAGAGCATACTAGTCCCAGTTGGCATTGATTATTGTCCTTGTAGGGCTGGCATGCACCATTGACACCGACTCTTGGGACACAGGCGGCAGTTGATTGGAAGTTATCTTGACACCATTCGTCAATGGAACAGTCGTCATCGAATGTACACTTGGTGGATGGTGGCAACTGACAAGTACCAGCTTGGCATACCAAAGCCTTGGTCGAGCAAGAGGCAGTGGTCTCACAAGCTTGACCTAGTGTTGCATAACCTTTGTATTGGCATGTCAAGTTGAAACTGTTCTTGTTGTAGATGCCAAATGGATCGAGGCAGCTCATTCCAACTCCGCAGGTATAAGCTGTTGTAGCATTGCACTTGTCTCCAAGGTTCAACATGTCTACACAGACTCCACTTTTGCACATCAACCCTTGAGAACATTGAACATAATCATCATCATTACTATTGTTTCATTGATTGATTGATTGATTGAATAATAGGGTTGGGGAGAGTGAGTATGAGTGTGGAATGATTCCAGAATTGATCAATACTTACACATCGCACTTTGCACCTTTTCCAAGACATATTATTGGATTCTCCGAACAACCAACATAGGGTGATTGAGCATTGGATATTTGGAAGGCAGATGCCAACACTATAATAATAACTAAATAATAAATATTCATCTTTGTTGTACTTCAAATATTGAATTGATTGATATTGATGACAAAGATTACACCAGTGTTTATCTATGATCACAGGTCTCGTCTGGACATCCCTCATTTTGCCTCATTTGGAAATGATAGGTGTCAATAAGCTATGAATTTTAAAAATGGGTTTCATCGAATAGGTGGATATCGGCATGATTGATTGATTGAATGATGGATGTGACCCATGCGATATATACATCTATCAATCAATCATGCTGATATCATTCATTAATATTTAAATATACATCTATCAATCAATAATGGGTTTCATCGAATAGGTAGATATCGGCATGATTGATTGATAGATGTATATTTAAATATTAATGAATGATGTTTATTTAAATAACAATTGCCATGATCATTGAGATCAGGACAAAAGTGGTGATTGATTGGATGGTGAGGGTGTTTCCAGAGGAGTAGGCACTGCATGCTGAATAGATTCCTTGTGATCCACATCTGCTGTTCTTGGTTGGTTGAGGTGAACATTTGTTGTTACAGGCTATGCTTCCACAATGTTTGTAGAAACATGTGTTTGGTGAATATTTGCTTATCCATACCAACTGACACTTATTCTTCAACACACAGCTCACCAAGTCCTTGATAGAGTTGGCACACTCAGAGTTGTAGTTGTTGCCGTAAGCACAACTTCCCATAGTGGAACCGATTGTTGGACAGTTGCAATGCTGTGTACTAATTGGGCAGATTGGATTGTCAACGGTGTCTTTGGTGCAGTTGACGACGCCCGGGAACAAAGGCAATGGCTTCTGGCAGGTGCTATTTATGCACACCAGACCTTTGGAGAGATCACACTCATATTGTGGGATAACTCCATCAAGGTCGAACGTATCGGTGTCGTAGCATTGCTCGCCCTCGCCCTTGGAGGCTATAGGGATACATGTCTGGTTAGTTCTGGTACCGTCGACAAAGGAGCAGACCAGTCCAAGTTGGCATTGAAGATGGAAAGTATATCCTTCACATGCACCATTGAGTCCAACCATTGGAACACAGGCGGCAGTTGGAGTGAGGTCATCTTTACACCATTGGCCAATGGGGCAGTCGTCGTCCAATTCGCACTTGTTGGTTGGCGGCAACTGGCATATACCGGCCTGGCATACCAGTGAACTGGACGAGCATGAGGCGGGGGTCTCACATGCTTCACCTTGAGTTGCATAACCTCTGTACTAGCATGTCAAGTTGAGACTGTTTTGGTTGGAGATGCCAAATGGGTCGAGGCATTTAAATGTAGAAAATGATATGATTGTATGTATGTCAACTTGATCAATTTGGAAGTTGGACGAAATGAGGGAATCGATTTATCATTGAGATGATAGACTCTTCACCAGCCATATTTAGATTGATTGATTGGACATTGGGCTGAACGGACGTTTATAATAATAGGATTGAGCTGATGATGGTCGACATGAACAAGACAATCAGTGATGATGGAATTTGGATGGCACCGACAGAAGGAAGATCGTCGTCAGTGGGTGCTATGAGTAGGTTACAAGTTGGATAGAGGACCTCCTCTGATGGTCCACATGTGCTGATCTTGATACGTGATGTCGAGCACTTGTTGTTGCAGATGACGTCTGAACAGTGTCGATAGAGACAAGACATGGGCGAGTAGTATTGTGCCGTAGTCTGACACTTGTACTTGAGGGCACACTTGACCAGGTCCTGGATACTGTTGGCACAGGCCAAGTCGTAGTTGTAAATGTAATCACAGTAGCCTATCGTGGAGTTGACAGTTGGGCACTGGCATCGTTGATAATCGCACGATAAGGCGGTGCTGCAGTCGGCTGGGCCACTGGGCAGTGGCAATGACTTCTGGCAGGTGCCTTTGATGCATTTGAGCCCCTTGGACATATCGCATTCAATGTGCGGGATTCTTCCGTTGAGCGTTAGATCGAGCTCAGGCTCTACACAGGCGGAACCCTCAGGCTTGGAAGACAGTGGGACACATGTTCTGTTGGTCATGGTGCTGTCGACGTAAGTGCATACCAGTCCAATCTGGCATTGGTCTTGATACAAGTGATCCTCACATGATTCGTTGATGCCGCGTCTTGGAGCGCACTGGGCAGTTGGAGTGCCCGAGCCTGCGCACCATTGATATTGTCCCTCTGGCACTGTTCGTCTGGCTTCTTGTGGCAGATGCCTGCCACACACTCCATGAAGATGGAGGCGCAAGAGTAATCTGATACACATCGCTGACCAAGTGTGGCGTAGCGGCCATACTGACATGTCAAGTTGGCACTTGAGCTTGAGTACACTCCTTTGTCATCCACACAATCCTGACCATATTCACAAGCATACTGAGTTGAAGAGCTACATCTCTCGCCTTTGGCCAACACTACTTTGGGAGCACATACTTTAGCAGCATTGTTACAATATGCTCCAATAGTGCAACGTTCTCTCGATAAGTCATCAAAACTATTTGTTTGATTGTGATTGTTGTTGGTTGTTAGAGATGGATCTTCCAATATGTTAAAGGTAGTATTGTATACCACTTACTCGGAACATGGCGCACCAATTGGTTTGCAAGTGACAGGACTATCATAACAAGCTAAGTAATCAAAGGCGTGAGCTAAAGGCAGTGAACTTGACAAGAGGCAAGTCGATGCCACCAACATAACAATCATCATATTCATTGTCATTGTCGTTGTCATTGATATTTGTTGATGTTGATGTATTGGTATTATGATTGATTGATCGATTGATGTTCTATGATGAACTGACAAACAAAAGTTGTTCATCATTTTCCCTCATCATCAGGGAATCGGGTATTGTTCCATTTGTCTGATGATTGAATGATTGATTGATTGATGTTGAATGGTCAATCAATTAATCCAGTATTATATTCATATCCATATTGTTGTAATATACATTGACATGTGACTCAATGGTTCAAGTCTTGAATGAATGAATGTCTAACTTGGCGAACCAAAGTGGCATCAATGAATGAGTTGGAAGTCATTACTTGATTGGTTGTGTATTTGGATGAAATTTCATTGGTAATTGATAGAGAATTTGATTGAAATTTCATAAACATTAATTTTATATTATTTTTTATGAATTAAGAACTGACGATCTTTGGACTCGGGTGAGTGTGAACAGGAAATGATATTAACTCTACCCTGCAGGCCCACCAACAACTCAACTTCATCCTTCATTCATTATTCACAATACTTATTCATACACGTACATAACAATACATATATTTATATCAAAAGGTATGTATTATTATTATTAATTATATATTAATTCAATCAAACAAACAAATATTGCACATCAGATAAACTAACATTTAAATTTATTCATTCAATCAATCAATCAAACAATCAAACTCAAATATAATAATAATAATAATATAGAAAATGTCTGAGCCAGAGAGATTCACATTCCAAGCTGAGATTAATCAGCTGATGTCACTCATCATTAACACCTTCTACTCGAACAAGGAGGTGTTCTTGAGAGAGCTGATCTCCAACGCATCTGATGCGCTGGACAAGATTCGTTATCAATCGCTCACTGACCCAACCGTGTTGGACAGCAAGAAGGAGTTGGAGATCAGAATCATCCCCAACAAGGAGGCCAAGACTCTGACCTTGATCGATACCGGTATCGGTATGACCAAGTCAGAAATGATCAAGAACTTGGGTACCATTGCCCGCTCTGGCACCAAGAACTTTGTCGAGCAGCTGCAGTCTGGCGCCGCTGACATCAGCATGATTGGTCAGTTTGGTGTCGGTTTCTACTCTGCCTACCTCGTTGCCAACACCGTGGTCGTGCACTCCAAGAGCAACGACGACGAGCAATACATCTGGGAGTCCTCCGCCGGTGGTGAGTTCACCGTTGCCATCGACCAAGGTGAGCAATTGGGCCGCGGCACCAAGATTGTCCTCCACATGAAGGACGACCAGCTCGACTACCTTGACGAGCAAAAGATCAAGAACTTGGTCAAGAAGCACTCTGAGTTCATCCAGTACCCAATCTCCCTCTACGTCACCAAGGAGGTCGAGAAGGAGGTCGAGGAGGAGAAGGAGAAGACCGCCGAGGACTCATCCGACGCCAAGATTGAGGAGATCGACGAGGAGGAGGGAGACAAGAAGAAGAAGGTCAAGGAGACCAAGTCTGAGTACGAGATCCTCAACAAGACCAAGCCAATCTGGACCAAGAACCCATCCGACGTCACCAAGGAGGAGTACACCGCCTTCTACAAGTCCATCTCCAACGATTGGGAGGAGCCACTGGCCCAGAAGCACTTCTCTGTCGAGGGACAGCTCGAGTTCAAGGCCATCCTCTTTGTGCCAAAGAAGGCCCCATTCGACATGTTCGAGTCCAAGAAGAAGCACAACAACATCAAGCTCTACGTCAAGAGAGTGTTCATCATGGACAACTGCCAGGACCTCATCCCAGAGTACCTCAACTTTGTCCGCGGTATCGTCGACTCTGAGGATCTCCCACTCAACATCTCTCGTGAGACCCTCCAGCAGAACAAGATCTTGAAGGTCATCCGCAAGAACCTCGTCAAGAAGTGCCTCGAGCTCTTCAACGAGATCGCCGAGAACAAGGAGGACTACAAGAAGTTCTACGAGTCCTTTGCCAAGAACCTGAAGCTTGGTATCCACGAGGACACCCAGAACCGTGAGAAGTTGGCCGATCTCCTCCGCTACCAGACCTCCAAGAGCGGTGACGAGCTCTCCACCCTGAAGGAGTACGTTGCCCGCATGAAGGAGAACCAGAAGGACATCTACTACATCACCGGAGAGTCCAAGAAGACCGTCGAGACCTCACCATTCATTGAGACCCTCAAGAAGCGCGGTCTTGAGGTCATCTACATGATTGACCCAATCGACGAGTACGCCGTCCAGCAGCTCAAGGAGTACGACGGAAAGAAGCTGGTCTCCATCACCAAGGAGGGACTGAAGCTTGAGGAGACTGAGGAGGAGAAGAAGAAGGCCGAGGACGACAAGAAGGAGAACGAGAACCTCTGCAAGCAGATCAAGGAGGTCCTCGGAGACAAGGTCGAGAAGGTCGTCCTCTCCAACCGTATCGTCACATCGCCATGCGTGCTCGTCACCTCTGAGTTTGGCTGGTCCTCCAACATGGAGCGTATCATGAAGGCCCAAGCTCTCCGTGACAACTCAATGTCCACCTACATGACCTCCAAGAAGACCCTCGAGATCAACCCAGACCACCCCATCATTGTCGAGCTCCGCAAGCGTGCCAACGACAAGGCAAAGAACTTCAAGGACTTTGTTGTCCTCATGTTCGAGACTGCCCTCCTTTCCTCTGGTTTCGCCCTCGACGAGCCAAACTCATTCGCCACCCGTATCCACCGCATGATCAAGCTCGGTCTCCAAATCTCCGACGATGCCACCGCCGACGACACCACCTCTACCACCACCTCCGATGATGTTCCACCCCTTGAGAGCTCCAACGAGCAATCACAGATGGAGCAAGTTGACTAAATCAGCCTAAACGTCCCTTTAGTTTGAAATAAAGACATCTTTACGTTCTTTGATTATCGATCAATCAATCATTATCTTCTTTCTTTATCTATCTCCTGTAGTTTACTTGCTTGTTGTTATAATCATCAGTCATGCCAACATCCATCTTTGGCATCATCTTACAACAAGATGAACAGGCGTGTAAGATGTAATGACAAAGATGGATGGTGATTGTCTGTGTTTCCTCCTCCAACTCTACTCCTCACTGATGATGGTCAAGTCATGCTCATACGAGGCCTATCAAATAGATAGACGTAGCGCTGATTCTCGTCAATGTTGATCAGAATCTGTTCTTAGACATCTTTAATCATTGCATGTGCCATCGTTGGTGAGAGAGAGAGGAGAGAGAACTACTACACTCTCCAAACACCAACAAACTGTACGATCGTCCAAATGTGATTGTTTACAGAGTATCTATACATGTAACAACGTATCGTTTCGATCGCTTATCTATCTATCTATCTAGCATCATTGTTTGAATAAAGGTAACAATGGTAGTCATATGTAATCATTTACAACAGCCACGCTATCTGATGTAAGTCAGTGCGCACCAAGTTGCAACTGACCATCCTACCTCTATCTCTATATCTAATCGTGATGCATTAGTAAATTTCAAATGAAGGGTAACTGCCTTGAACAGCACGACCACATCCATTCATTCATTCATTTATTCGATCCGGATATTATTTACCATTCTTGTTTATCTTGGTCATTCATATTGCCAATGAGTCCAGTGAGGACCTCACCAATTTTAACCTTTAATGTCATGTGACCTATCAGCCGATCAGATAATCTGGTCACGTGACCCATCAGCTGATCAGATAATCTGATCACGTGACCGTAACGATAATATGTGTCGCTTATAATATTAGTTTATGGTTTATTATTAACAATGTTGTGTGTATGTTGTTGCATGAATGAAGACTTCTTCTTCCTTTCTCCTGCTGGAACTAATCCCAAGTTATTATGGTGAGGTTGTTGTGTGTCCACTGCTGCCGCCACTGCTACTATGTACATGGACAGATGGGACGACAGGCGACATTGGAGGTGTGACAGTGTCCACCTTGTTGAACGACTCGCTATATCTGGCCGGTCTGAAGTTTGGATTAAATGAGATGTCCACATGCTCCTGCTTGATTGTCAGCACCTTGCCCTTCTTGACCAGACGATCCTCGATCACACCGACATAGTTGTCAGTGTCCCATCGGAACACGGACACGTAGGCCTTCTTGCCGTCAATGTCAACGTCGTGCGACTTGCCCTCGGGCAGCGCCAGACGCTGGATGGGTCCGGTGCTCTTTGTGCCCTTCTTGACGTTGGTCGAGACGCCGCCCCCAGGGAGGCCGATATTGAGGCCCACGCCAACATCCTCAATGTAGTGTGCATTCTGGTCCATCTTGACGATGGCGACCAATGGCTTGTTGGATGTGTTCTCGATACGGATGTTGTGCGCTCTGAATATGATACCTGGTTGATTGTCTATCGTCTTCTTCTCCTTCTCCCTATGTACACTGGTTGGTGTTGATGGTGTGGCTGGTGCTGGAGTTGGTGTTGGTGTTGATGTTGGGATTGGGATTGAGGGTGGTTTCGAACTATGACCTGTTGTTGATGTTGTTGATGATGTAGATGTAGATGTGGTTGTTGCTGGTGCTGGTGTCGCAGCAGCAGCAGGCTTAGATGTTGATGTAGATGGTGTAGTTGACATTTTTGATTATATTATTACAACTGTCTATTATTATATGTTTGATTGATGTATGTATAACTATGACGATTGATTGCAAATGGGTGGACTTTAAAGGTTGTGGAGGCACAACACAAGCACTTGATCATTTGTTCCAAGAGTCACACACAGATCCTAATCATTAATTTGATTGGAAAGGTCACACCACAAAACTTGACACTCACCAATCACAAATCAGAATCCAATCAACACACACACACTCACTTAATCAAACAATCATTCCCAACCTGTCAATATCTTATGTCAACAAGGAGTGATGGTACTATTTACTCAATAAACATTGCAACTTTATCACTATGTCCACATTTGAGCTAACCCATGTCTTTGTCCCTGGACAGGTACCTTCGACTATCACCTAAGATTTCATCATCATCATGTGATGATATATCTATGGGTGACATCCACGACTATTCCTAGGTTATCATTGACCAATTCATTTATTCATTGGAATTGAACCAGAAGTTCGACAAAATTAGATGTTGTTCAAGTTTTGTTTTGTTTTATTATTGGTTATAATTTTGAAAACGAGTGAGTGGGATGGAGTGAGCGAGGATGTGCAGTCCACGACCTCTTTGAATGAATCAATCTCATTCAGTTTAGGAATCAGACAGAGTCATCGATCATCACATACAGACTGCATAATGGTATGATTCAGTTCACAAGCATACCACATTTCCCAATCCAATCCCAATCCTATTAGCGCTTCTATCCTTCACCCCAAATTTACTACTACTACTACCAATGGTACAATTCCCCATCTCGAGATAGTGAGAGAGAGAAGGTCGTCGTCGTCGTCAGTCACAAGTTTGATCACATCATCAGCAGCCAGAGTTAGAGGTGTGATGCTAGAGATTACAATGAATGAATGGTGCATGCATGATGGGGATACCCCAAAACGTTTAGTTTAGTTAACAAAGGCAGGTATAATCGTCAACCTTACTCAATGCTTACCCAAACGTATCCAAACCAAACTCGAATGCTTATTCGTCAATCAAACAACACCATCATCCAACATCACAATCTTATAGGGTTTCATCAAAGTCGTAAAGTCAAAGGCCTACTTCAAGAGGTACCAGGTCCACTTCAGGAGAAGACGCGAGGGTAAGACCGATTACCAGCAGAGACACCGTCTCATCACCCAGGACAAGAACAAGTACAACTCCCCCAAGTACAGACTTGTTGCCCGTGTCTCCAACAGAAAGATCACCGCCCAGATCGTCTACTCCAAGATCGTCGGTGACTTCGTCTTGGCCTCTGCCTACTCGTCCGAGTTGCCCCGCTACGGTGTCACCGTTGGTCTGACCAACTACGCCGCCGCCTACGCCACCGGTCTGTTGCTGGCCCGTCGTCTGTTGACCCAGCTCAAGCTCAACGACCTGTACAAGGGTTCAGAGAAGGTCACCGGAGACTACTTCCTCGTCAAGCCAGTCGACGAGAAGCCACGTCCATTCAAGGCCTTCCTCGATGTCGGTCTCACCCGTACCTCCACCGGTAACAAGGTGTTCGCCGTCATGAAGGGTGCCTGCGATGGTGGTCTCTACGTGCCACACAAGAAGACCCGTTTCGTCGGATACAACGCCGAGACCAAGAAGTTGAACGCTGATGTCCTCCGCAAGTACATCTTCGGCAACCACGTCGCTGAGCACATGAAGCTTCTCCAGACTGAGTCTGAGGAGGACTACAAGAAGCACTACAGCCAGTACATCAAGGCCAACATTGCTCCAAAGGATCTCGAGGCCATCTACACCAAGTGTCACGCTGCCATCCGCAAGGACCCAACCCCCGCCAAGAAGGGAGAGAAGAAGGCCGCCGACCCCAAGTTCGCCAAGAAGGCCAAGCGTACCCTCCGCATGCGTCGCGCCAGAATCAACCTCATCAAGAAGTCCATCGAGAAGAAGGTTGGCAGAAACTAAACACCCATTTCGAGTCTTTGTGTCATTGCTGTTGTCCATTAGCAACGACCATCTCTCCATTTGCAGTCATCATTATTATCTCTTTGTTTTTTTTATTATTTTAATTATTTTAATTTTTTATTTTTATTTGAGCTTTGGTCCTGGATGCTGGACCAACCTTTAAACAAGTTCCAAGACCTTCATTACATTATTACATTGTCAACCCAATAATCGATCATTCATGTATATAAACAAATAAATGGATACACTACCACCTTTAGTTATTAATAATATTTGTTTAAATTAAATTTTAATAATTCCTAGATGTATGACCTGGACTACAGGATTACTTCCTGAAGGATTGACAAAGTTGAAACTTTATTATCCATATGATATTAAATTCATTGAAGGAATTTTCCAAGGTCACTAAAAGAACTATCAACCACAGTTGATTCCAAACAGTCATCTGATCATTTATTCCCAAACCTGGAAATACTTTATCTAAATATAGTAAAAGTTTCAAGTCCCAATATTCTCCCTTCAAGATTGACTTGCTTGGAATACAAGGCAGGTAGATTCATCAAACAAAGTAATTCAATTTATTATACTTTGGATCTCCCAGCCTTGCCCAACACTTTATCAACAATTTTCTTGAAAAGTGTTCGATTCGATTAATCAAATATCACTTAAAGATATGGATACAATAACTTCTATTACTATTGATAGGATTTCAAATGATTATAAAGAAAATATTTGGCCGATTAATTTGAAGCACCTATGTTTGAGGAATGACCAGTTTAATTATGAATATATAGTTTTCCGTTTTAGAAAACTTCCAGACAATTTGATCCATTGGGAAATATTAGATGAATACCTTTATTTATATGGATCTCCTCCTTCTTCAATTGAGAAAATGATATTATTATCAATAGTTTATAAACTTATGGATCAAGAAGATAATATTAATAATAATAATATTAATAGAATATTTAGACTACCATCTTCTTTAAAAGAGTTGGTTGTCCTTGGAACATTCACTCAGTTTGATACTTCACATCTAGAAAATGGACAATTGAACAACTTTGAATCACTTGAATTGAGATCAATTTATAATAACCAACTTAATTATTATGAAACCATTCCAAATATTTCAAGTAAACTATATAGAGTATATATCAATCTTAGGGGTATTGGACAAAGATGACAAATTAATATACAAGTTGCTCGAAATATATGTAAAAAAACAATTAACAAATTTCCCAATTGCAATGAAATATTATTAGAAGGAGACTGTAATATACATTGTAGAAAGATTGATCAAAAAATTTGGATTGGGACCTGGGTATTTCTAAGATCAATCACAAGCTTTGGAATATTTTATTTTTCAAAAGAATAATAAAGATTAATAAATATATATATATATTTATTGATTCAGATATGATGAGTGAGGATCTTTAGATCTCACGCACAAGGTGGGAAGCCCATGGGCACCAGGTGCGACCTGGAAGGAGAGCGCCACCAACTTCGTTAAGGTGCTCCTCGACGTAGGAGATGGAGGCGTCGCAGACCTCGGTAGCCATGTCAAAGAAGGAGATGGTGGATGGGTCGAGGTAGAATGACCACTCCCAGTTGTACCAGGTGTCACGGGGGATGATTTTGCCCATGATTCCACGTCCGTCCTGGGTTCTGTTGGCAATCAGGTCACGGGCATGTTGGATCAAAGCTGGGTTGGTAAGCTTGATGGTGAACTCGTCAGTGTTATCAGAGAAGACAAAGTAGGCGTTTCTGGCGTAGGCCAAGGTCACGGTGACCAGCATCAAGGCGGCAATAATTTGGAATGACTTCATTGTATGTATTTGTTTGTTTGTATGTATGAGGGGAGAGAGAGATAATTGGATGGTATTGACAATGTATCCAGTTTGATTATTTATACCTTTGAGGTCGTAGCGGAAATGGATACTTGGGCCTTTGACCACACTTCCTTTTTGGGAAGTGATAGCTTTTCAAATCTGATCACTTTTTCTGTCAGGTGAGATTCAATCAAAACCGAGTCACAACAAACGAAAGGACACGGTTTGTAACCAACTTAGGGTGTCATTGTTCTTGGTCTTACCTGACATACGACGGAATGTACATGTTTGAGTGAGTGAGCGAGGAGTAGGAACTTATACTCTATAACCCCATGTCATAGTTATACAATGATTGATTGATTGATTAAATGAATGAATGAAAGGTGCCAACATGTACATGTACAGACGTATTCCTGTGTGATTGATTGATGATGGAATCCCATCTGGAGGTAAGGTATACACCACTCCTACTTGATTGTTTATGTGTGTCGTGTCGTGTTCGTTTGTTGTTGCTGATGATGATGATGAAGAGGATGTTCGCGAACTTTAAGTTGTCTTGACCTTCTTCAATGACCATATCCTGAATAGGTATCTCAGTCTAATGCGAAGGATGTCCTTGGCCATTTGGATGGAGCTGGAGAATGGATCCAGCTTGGAACCATCGATCTCGGTCCAGTTGACAGCCACCTCGGCGATGGGGATGTTGAGCTGCTGAGCAATGAATAGCAGCTCCACGTCAAAGGCCCAGCGCTCAATGTGCAGGTTGATAAACACGTCGCGGACAGTGGCTCGCGAGAACAACTTGAATCCGCACTGCGTGTCCTTGATGCCCTTGACGCAGAGTGTCTGGACAAACAGGTGGAAGCCGTACATCAAGAAGTTCCTGAGGGCCGATCGCTTGGCCACGACTTCGCTCTCGACCAAATGTGATCGTGAACCACAAACGATTCCCTGTCCCTTATCCTCGACCATCAGCATCATATCCTCAATCCTATCAAAGTCTGCAATGTCTGTTGCTCCATCCGCGTCCACCATCAGGCAGTACTTTCCTCTTGCGCATAGTATACCCTATAAATAGATTGATTGATTGATTGATGTTGAGTTAGAATATGATTGATTGATTGATGGATGAATGAATGAATGCATACTCTCTTGATTGCACCACCCTTGCCTCTGTTCTTCTTGAGCTTGAGCAATCTGATCTTGTCGACTGACTCCTTCTGGACATAGGTCTGAACAATCTGTGCAGTCTTGTCCTTGCTACCATCGTCCACAATGATGATCTCATATGAGAACTTCAAGTCCTTCCTGGACTTGTTACGCAAGTATGTCAATGTCTCATCCAACATCTAAGTTCATCATGTGATTGAGTTAGTGTCTGTTAATGAACGAATGAATGGATGAATGAGTGAATGATTTACCTTTGGCAACCTATCCTGTTCATTGTAGGCTGGCACGATGAGTGATAGATATAGTGAAGCTTTGGAATCAGTGATCGATGGGAATGAGTGCTCGGTGGAGTCGACTGGGTTCACATATACACACTCTCCAGGTAGCCAGAGTGGACCCTCCTCTTCTATAAACAACAAATATACTGCCCATGCTGCCTATTCAATATCCAATCCAAGTGAATGAGTTAGTTAGTATCATGAATGAATGAGTGAATGAATGGTGAGTGACATACTAGTATCAACAGGGCAATAACAATGTAATAGAGCAATGGTACATATAATATCTGTATACTTAACAGTCCATCGATAAGTGTTGTCAACATATCTTGTTACTACTACTTCTAAATACTATATATATTATTATTTATCTGTTTGGTTGATTATTGAATGCTAACTCCTTGTCCTTTGTGCTTATGCTTGAGGAAGAGGTGGAAGTGGAAGTGGAAGTGGATGTGGATGTGGTGGTAGGTAGAGATGGATAGATCTAATGTACAACAACAACAAGTTCAATTTGAATTGAACAGATATATTATCTATATATGTTATAATAATACTAACAATGAATGAATGAATGAGTCATTGAGATGAGTCATTAAAGTGAGTTGATCTGAAACAAATGAAAGGTCAAAATCATGTGTTTGACTTGATTCGACACCACTTTGGTGTGGTCGAGGACATGGAAAGGCAGCAGACGTGGCTGGACGGGTGACAATGCAGTGGAAGTATCTCAAGGTAATACATATACTTATACATATATTAAATATATATATGTATATTATCATTTTATTAATGCATTGGATAGTAACATGTTGATGGTCTCAATACGTGAGTTTAGACCAACAATGTTTAGCAAGAGGTAGAGATACAGCCCAATGGCAAGAAGTATGAATGATAGTAATGGTATACCAGACAGCTTAACACGTCCATACTTTGAGTATATCTCAAGTTTGAATGTTGCTGTTGTTGTTGATGTTGTTGATGTTGTTGTTGATGTTGATAATGTTGTAGAGTCGTTGTTGTTGTTGACTTTGGATGAGGATAATGAGGTTGCTAGGTTGGATGTGGATGTATTGTGGGTGTTGTGGCGTTCGGTTTGTCTTGGTGTTCTTGGAGGTGTAGTCGATGTAAGTTCGTTTGATGATGTTGATGGACTGTTGGCATTGGTATTGGCAGGTGAGGCTGGATTGTTGTTGTTGATATATTGATTGAGTGAGGCATTCGAGTTGTTGACTGCGACTGAGGACGAACGGAGATGTCGACGTGCTGTGGCATTGGTAACATTGGGCTTGGGCGATTCTACGCCCAAGCTCGATGGTACTGGTATGTTTGTGTTGTTGCTGGTGTCATTGGTGCGGCTTGACATGCTTAGTGTGGACAGGGACGACGAGGACGTCGACGGCTTGGTCAGGGGCGCGACGATCGTCTGTGCAGGTGCAGCGGCGGTCTTCATGGACATTGTCTTGAGGATCT
This sequence comes from Acytostelium subglobosum LB1, assembly GCF_000787575.1. NCBI lineage: Eukaryota > Evosea > Eumycetozoa > Acytosteliales > Acytosteliaceae > Acytostelium > Acytostelium subglobosum. The sequence continues at coordinate 351,292 of NW_012236531.1, read as the reverse complement.
CCTGCTTTGCAATCTGTATCCATTGGACAAAGGATGCCTTTGACTCTTTGGACGTCGTCGAGTCGATCTTGCTCTTGAACCATGTCTTCTTGATGAATCTCACGCACAGGCTTATCTTCAAGTTACACGTTGACTCTGATGTCTGAGTGACATCCCACTTGGCCTCAATCCTAAAGTGATCTCCATATGGTATGTCCATCATAATAGTGTCCGTCTCTACTAGTAGCTTGTTACTAAGTTGGGTGGTGGACCTGTTAGTATCACTCAGTCAATCATCCAATCAACCAATCATACATACCTGGTGAGATGATATCTTTGTGTCTCTTGTATCCTTGTCTTGTCTGGACCGATTGGCGAGTTTACCGGTGCTATATACTCCAACTCTCGAACAGTTCCAAACCGTTCGCGTTGACTCCAGTTCTTTACGACAATGCCTAGGATGATTGATTGGAATGAAGGCTTAGTGGATGAGCTCATGATTGAATGAGTGAGCGGACCATGATACATACTTGTGTCTCCTCGCTTCTGATGATATAGTTGAGCAAAGTTACATTGATCAGAGTAGAATGCCTTGAAGAAGTTGACAACACTAATGTTGAAGCTGTCCGAGAGAAGTTCATTGAACTCGGATACTGGATAACGAGTGATGGGAGTTAGTCATGTCCATGGATAGATGGATGGATGGGAGAAATGCAACTTACCATTACTCTCCAACATGGATGTCTGCTCGGCAGTGGATAGGTATTGCTCAGTGTTGCCATAGAGCTCATCGAATGGGTTGGTCTCCTTCACTACCACTGGCACTGGCAATACGACCACTGTTGCTGGCGATGGTGCAACCACGACATCTGGATGCAGTGGTGTACTTGTACTTGTACTTGGCGGCAATATCTCTTGCTTATCATGTATATTATTATGTTGTTGTGGTGGAGTTGTTGAGGCCATGACCTCAACGACTGCAACATCTGGACACTTTGGCTGATGTTGTTGTTGTTGTTGATTGATTGCTCCGCTGTCTTCCTGTTCGTTGGTAAAGTTTGTCTCGTTGACCAGTCCACCTCCCACTCCATTCGCAAGCTTCTGTTGCATGTCTGACTCATCGACAAAGTCAAACACATTACTACTGCTACTATCATCATCACCATGTGATGAGACGTCCTCATGTGACTGTCCAGTTGCTTCACGCAACACAGTAAGTATCTCCTGGAATGCCTTATCCCTCGATATGAATGAGGCGAAGATGTGCTGTGTTCGAGGATGTCGTTAGTCAGGCAGTCTTGGGCTAGGGCTCATTCACTCACTCATTCTTTCATATTCACATACCTTGTTACCGTTCTGCAAGAGGATACTGACGCCTATTGGGAACTTCTTCTTCTGGATTGATGTTATGTCTTTGAGCGCGATGATCTCTGTCGACTTGATGCCAAAGATGTTGGACTCGAAGCACAAGTAGTTAGTGAACAGATACAATCTACCATGCAGCAAAATCTGTTTGGACAACGCCGCAGAGAAGTCTAGGATTGATTGAGTGAAGGAGTGAGTTAGCCCAAGACCAAGACCAAGTCCAAGTAGAGTCCTGCTACTTACCATTGATTAGAGTCTCTGTTGAGGGTAGCTTGAATCGCTTGATGTGAGGCTCACTCTTCATTCGTGTGGCCAGTGTCTTGGTGACGATTGGTGTCTCGTGATCGCCACCATTCGATGACCTTATGATACCAGAGATCAACTGTATAGGATGGAAGTGTGACTTCTTAAGCTTATCCGATGACTCTGTTATCTTATGACTATCTCCACTGCTACTCCTACTTCTTTGTACACCTTGTGATGACTTTATAACACTTCCAGATTGATTGATTGATCCCTTATCCTTCTCCTTGTCTTTGTCCTTGGCGTCTTTATCCTTCTCCTTCTCCTTCTCCTTGTCTTTGTCTTTGTCTTTCTCTTTCTCTTTGTTCTTTGTGTTTAGACTTGGTGAATGAGTGACTGATGATGCTGAGGATGATGTTGAGCCTGGTGAAGGTGATGGCATGGTAACAACTACATCACTACTAACATTGTCGCCATTGATATATACTGGGCTGGATGAAGTGAATGGAGTGTTGTTGCTCATTGTTGTAGTAGTAATACTGTACAAAGCTTAGTTGTTGTTGTTGTTGTTGTTGTTGTTGTTGTAGGATATGTACAATGTATCTGTTTGAATGATTGATTGAATGAATGAATGATTGAATGATTGTGATTGGATATTGCTTTGGCCTTGGATCAATGTTGATTGATTGAATGATGTATCTTGCAATATCTAGCTGGTAAGCATTTAATGATGGCCCAATGTCCTTTGGCCCAATTGATGTATGAATGAATGAATGAGTGTATGTATAAATGAATGAATGAATGAATGATTGAACAAAGATAAATCTTGCAACAATAATCATTCAGTGATGGAGGCCCATTGCCAAAGTAGGGGTTGATCAATGGACCAGTGAGGGAAGTAATGATACACAAACACACACCAACAACCATACAACACTGTATCGCAACCTTGACGACAGGCTCACAAGATCACTAACTATCATCATCCATCGTCATCAAGTGACAGTTTTCATTAGATTGTTGAGTGTGGGCCAAAGCCCTGGTTTTCAATCAAGTGGTGGGCCAAACAGGCTTCGGGTCCACACTCATTTCAAAAGGCAGGCCCCCTTTGATGTGTGGGGCAACTCGGGTGGTCCTTATGATAACCGAGAAACCGAGCAAAGATCACTTATTGGTGTGTGTGGTGACAGGACTGCAAAGGTCATCCATCCTATTTGGTGCATTGTCAGATCATTGCTTCATTGAACAGACATCCTTTCTATCTCTAGCTTCGTAAGCAGATCAATCATTCGGAGTCGTTGACCTTGAGGTCGTCGGAGAAATAGTTAAAGTTATACAGGTGAATGGTAGAATCGTTGGAGCCCGTGGCCAGCAGCGGCCCAAGCAGTCGGCTGGACAGCACGGCATCTTTGTGCTCGGTCAGGGTTCGCTCTAGTTGACAGGTGGATCGCGACCATATCTTAATGGTGGTGTCGGACGACGTTGTTATAATCTTCTGGAGGTCACAATGAACGCTGGTAACACGTCCACAGTGTCCATGCAGTGTTGATATGTTTGATCGTTGCTGCCAGCCAAGTCCAATCGACGGCTTATCAAACAACTTGGCAGTGTTGTTACTGCTGGCCACTACCAATGCTTGAACGGGGTCGCAGCGGTCATCCGATAGAGTTGTGGCCACTGACAACGTCTCTCCTTTGTCCTCGCAGTTGTACCACTGCAGTGGTGAGCCCTCACCACAGAGCGCCCGACCGGTGGCCTCACTGACCAGGCAAAGGTCTTGTATCAGTACATTCTCGCACTCTGTTACACTGGACTTTGATCTCATCATTAGACGAACTCTGATCTCTAGGTCACAGGCTGACTGCTCTCGATAAGTGATGTCCTCTCTTGTGTCCCCGACCAGGGTGTCCTCCAACTCCACTCTCACGGGTACCGGATCTTTTAAACGTCTGTGCTTGGACATGCTTCGTTCGGGGTCCTTCCTAACATTGTATGATTGGCAATGCACTTCTTCTTCATCGATTGGAATCGTTTCGATCAGATGCAGTGAAAGGATTGCAGTGTTGGGGAAGGGCATTCGTTTGAATGAGTTGGGTATCAATGTGAAGTGTAGTTGATCGGTGGCATCCAAGGTGATTCGCCAGAAGTGCAGACCATTGCTTTGATCACTCGCAATGATCATGTGCTCATTGGCATCGATGGACTTGACTGGAGTTCCAACAAATGTCGACCATAGTGTCTCGCCAGTCGACGCGCTCCAGATACATATCCTTCCATTCTCACAAGCAGAGGCAACAATGCTGGGCGTTGAGGATAAAGGTAGGTTGATCAACTTGCATGCAGTTATCGGTCCAGTATGCTCGGTGTATGTGAGCAAGATATCGTTGGCTTGTACATTTCCATGTCTTAGATTCCATAGTTTAACAGTTGTATCCTTTGAGCCACTTAGTAGAAGTGAAGGTATATTTGAAGATGATCTTTCCTTCATTGATTGGAATCCCATATCAACGACAGTTATTGATGAACTATGACCATTAAGTGAACAAACCTTGTATCCACCAGTGAATGAAAGTATATCAATACCATGATATAATCTTCTCCAATCGATTGATGTAATAGTACACTCACTATCAACAACATCATTATCATTCATCTCATCATTCTCTTCTTGTACCACAACTATATTTCTATATAGTTGTAATAATATATTGTCTATATGTTCATTATTATTGTTGTTGTTGTTGTTGTTGTTGTTGTTGTTTGGATGATGAATGATTGATGCATTGCCAGTGGTCATGTATAGAGTGTAGTACCGAAGACATAGTCTCCTCCATATTGATTGATCTCTTGATAGGATGTTGAAGTTCCAACATACTTTGAATACAGAGTTAAGAGTTGGAAGTGCACAGAATGACAAGATGTTTCCCAATATCTCATAAGGTAGTAAGTCAAGCATCTCTCAACTCTACTCAACTATCAAAACAGTGTTAGTTCCTTAACTACATATTAGGTAACCAATACCTTATATACATACTATACTATACTAATATCTAGATATATAATAATAATAATAATAATAATAATATATTTGTTATAACAAGACTGATTGATTACTACCACTCTACACATTGTTGTTGTTGTTACCACAACACACAAACCAACCCACCAAGTCTCAATACATTGTCAACATTCTCATCAATGGTGGTCCATCACCACCATCACCATCAACACATGAGGTGTGATCAACTTGGCATTGATCACTGATTATGTGCATACTATCAAATATTCCATCCAGTTATAGTATTCAATACTATATTAGTTATCCAGTTTCAATGTTTAGGATTGAGATTGATAATGGATAGATTGATTGATTGATGGATTGATGGAGGGATGGTATCCCAATCACAACGTATAAATACCATTGATCATTGGCCAAGGACATCATCATTCAAACAACAACAAGCAACAAAGATCAATACTTTATACTTCCATTATTCTACTCTTTTACAATGACTCTCTTTGGTATGTTATCATGGATTCATTTCAACCATCCTCACATACTTACTCACACTGTACTCAATCATACTAACATCTTCTTCTTTTCTTCTTCTTCTTTTACTTCTACTTCTACTTCTCCTTCTACTACCTACATCTACAGACCAGTTAACCAAGATGATGGCCAACAAGTCCGCTGCCTCCAGTGCTCAACAGGCCAACAACAGGTCGGTCAGTGGTAACTTGGGTAACTTGGGCCAGGTTCCACAGCAACAACAACGTCAACAACAGTTCCAACAACAACAGCACCAGCAGCAACAACAGGGTCAACGCCCATCATGGTGGTAGTCTCACCCCCCAATTGTTGTGTGTCTTGATCCATTCGGTCGTTCGTTCATTCGTCCATCCACCTCATCTCCATCTCCTCCACTTGTACTTGTCCAGGACCACGTCGCCTCCTACATCATCACAATCACAGTGATCTGATCAAGACCAGATTCATCACTATCTCCTCCTGCATACTACTTACTCGCTCACTCTGGTACAAGATACTTATTTATAAACTGTCTCTCTTCACAACTCTATCGTCGTCATGTCATCAAATCATTCGTTTGTTGCTAATAATGAATATTGTGTTCATTGAATAGTTGATTGAATGAGTGATCATCTGATTGTCAAACGTCAGATATTTGATTGTTTTGAGTTATATATATATACAAATGTCATTGTTATGGAGTATGATTGGGGGCCTGTGTCAAGCCATTACCCCCACCATGTGGCAGATCGATCAGTTTGCACCCAAATTGGGATCGATCACCGTCTCATGCCAAACCACCACAACCACATTGCGTCTCTCCCGTTCCACTTCCACTTCTACCCCCCAACCATTGATTAAATTGGCATTCAATCGTCAAACAGTCACACTGGCTCCTTAATAACTTATTAGATTGCATCATCAACTTAACATCATTTAGAGAAGAGAGTGAGTGATAGAGTTAGAGTGAGAGTATGTAATAGAGTGTGTGTGTGTTAATGTGTTTCTGCTTCATCCATTCATTCATCGTCAACTCATTCTTACACTTACTTCATTCATTCACTACACTAATATACAAAGACTACCTTCTTTAGTCTGCAACGACAAAGACTACAAAGACTACAACAACTACAAATATATATATATAAATATATAATATTATTGTGAACATCAACAAACAAACAAACAAACAAACAAATAATGTCATCATCATCAACAATATATAGTGGAGGAGGAGGAGGAGGAGGTAGTAGTAACAGCAGCAGTAACAATAACAACAGTAGTAGCAATATAAGTAGTAGTGGTAAACATTCATCTTCGTCATCTAAACACTCTAGTAAGAGCAACTCACATGATGACTCTTCAGCAAGAGATGCTCGGCAAAAGTCCAAAGAGATAGACAAGAACCTCAGGAAAGAAGCTCATACCAACAGGCTCATAAAGTTACTATTACTAGGTGCATCAGACAGTGGCAAGGTATATATAATACTCCATTCATTCATTCATTCATTCATACTCACTCATTCATAATCAATCATCACGATGTAGTCTACATTATTCAAACAGATGAAGTTGATCAAGGAGAATGGAGGCTTCACAGAGAATGAGTATAAGGAGAGTAGACAGCTTATATTTGAGAACATTGTCAGTCAGATGAACCTATTACTCGATGCCATGTACACATCAATTGATAACATTAATAATAATATTAGCAAGAGCAACAACCTCATTGACATCAATAATAATAATAATAATAATAACAATAATAATAATGGAAGTGGAAGTAGTAGTAGTAGTAATGGCGATAATATTGGAATAACTTCCTCAACACCAACAACTACATCTACTACAAGTACAACTACAACTACTACAACAACAACTACAACACGACAACAACATATGATGTACTTTGAGGATCCAATCAATTTGGAAAGGGCGGCACGTATTAAACACGCTGGCGAGCTACTCAATCAATTGAGTCTGATATCATGGACGGCAGTGATATCCGACATCAAGACACTGTGGCAATCAAACGAGATACAGCGACAGTTCAATCAAATATACAATCATAGCAATGCGAGCAACCCCGATGGCCAGATGCCGGCCGCCCTACAATTAAACGATTCAGCATCATAGTAAGTAACTAAAGACCCTTGACACTGGACCAGCCCTTGGCCTGACTCTAACATCCATGACGACGCTACACCTACTAGTTTTTTCAACAACCTAGACTCCTATACTACCGATTCATTCATACCAACCGAGCAAGATATACTACGAGTGCGAGCAAAGACTACAAGCGTCATCGAGGAAGACGCAGAGTTCAGAGGACTGAAGTTTAGGTATGTGTTGTGGCGTGGACACGGTCGACCATGGTCCAAGTCCAAGACACTAACAAATCCAATCCAATCCAATCCAATCCAATCAATCCATTAGAATGGTGGACGTAGGTGGACAAAAGACATATAGAAGGAAATGGATACATTGCTTCGATAATGTTTATGCAGTACTGTTTGTAGCGCCACTGAATTGTTACGACCAGGTGATGGAGGAGGACCCAACGACCAACCGTATGAAGGACTCGCTGCAACTGTTCAACGAGATATCCAACAGCGCCTACTTCCAGAACAGCGTGCTCATACTCTTTTTGAACAAGATCGATCTGTTCAAGCAGAAGATCAAGCGCATCCCGCTGGCCAACTACCTTGACGGCTTCACTGGGACGGCCGGGTCGACAAAGGCTGGCGCGACATTCATTGCCGATCTCTTTAAGAAGCAGATCAAGCACAAGCGACCCCTGTACATCCACTTCACATGCGCCATCGACACGTCCAATGTCCGTTTCGTCTTCCAATCAATCATTGACGACAACATCAAGAAGTCATTGGAGACCTTTTATTGATACCCATACAGTAAACTGATACTCTGGCTGGCTGTCCGACATTACTTTGAGCCTTGGCTCGCGCAATTGTAGTACTTGTCCATCATTGTCATGTTATAGAGTAGGCCTTCGGTGTCGGCCATCAGCACTGAGAGGCTCTGGTACAGTTCGTAGTATTGTTTGTATTGCTCGCGTTGGTCCCTCTTGTTCAATGAGAGTTTGTTGTCAAAGATTGCTGCCTTGTCCTCTATCAGCTTCATCTCCTGATTCAAACTCTGACACAACTCCTTTGACAATGATTGATACCATCCATTATTCAATGATAAAGTTATATGAACTGGTTGGAATGATTGGGATTAGTTCCAGGTTCAAGGTTCCAGGTTCCAGTTCCATCTAACTAATTACATACCATCACTGAGATTACTATTGTCGTTACAACCGGATAACTTGGTTATGAGTTGGGAGATGAATGAGAATACGCTGGACACTTTGAAGGAATGCATAGATAAGTTGAGGAAGGTGTTTCGACTATTCTTCTCCAAGTTGATACGGATTGGACCCATTTGACTCGATCCTTCATTGAACGTCAGTTCCAACTATGAGTATGTTTTGTTAGTTATGAGTCACATGCCATCGATTGATCTCGATAAATACTCCATTGTTATCAATAATGCAACTGTCTGCGCCAAGGGTTGGAAACAAGGAGGTGATGGCCGTTTGTAGGTGCTCTTGGAGCAGATCGATATTGGTCGATTGTTGTCGGGTTGGCTGATTTATATTAAATAGGAATTCGATTGGGACTGTTTGATTAAGCGAGGAATATTAGCTATAATCATGATCCAGACTGAATGGAGTAGGTAGTCCAACTTACAAGTATTAACAATGTCCAAGTTGATTGGATGTGGCTTGAATGCTTCCAAAGACTCTTTGGTAAGTGTGAATGAGTCCACATATGATACTTTGGACTCGTTGTTGTTGGTAGTTTGTAGTTTGCGCCATTCAACAATCGCTGTGATTGTTTGTTTGACATCAAATACAATTGGTAATGTACATTCAAGATAGATTGTACGCTCGTCCAATGATCCCGATGTTATGTTGCCGCGTAGTCGTTGAAGTTGTGTCACATTGGAACATGACGACTTGCACTCAAATGTCATCGAGTCACTGCACAAAAATATTGATGTGATCAGAATGTCCTCCACACCAGGGTTGGTAAAGTTGAATAGACAGTACAGAGTGTGATCCTTCATCCATCGATCGGATGCGCTAAGCTTGGGGTATGATTGTACGGGCGCTTGCTTTGGTCCAGCATGCCCCTCCACACTCTCATTGGTGAAGAGTGATACAAGGTCGATGTCCGCCCATACCCTGCCGTCGCGCAGTGGCGTGCCAGGAGTGTTGTAGTTTGAATTTGGTCGACCAAGTGAGTTGAGCACCTTGAGCGAGTGCTCCAGTAGTAGCTCCTTTGAGCGTAGCGTAGAGTTGAGATAGGCCAGCTCTGAAGTGGCCTGCGTACATCGCATCTCCAATGACTCGACGACCATGTCCAAGCTGAACTTGCTTGATAGCTTGCCATTCTGATGCTCGGATGCTCCATCTTGATTGTTGTTGCCACCACTACTGCCCATGTGCATTGGGATCAATGTGAGTGTGATCGCTTTGGTCTGTGAGTGTCTGATCAGAATCTGATCACTGCCATCAGAGTAAAAGTCATGTATCCATATATCCTTGATCATTGCCACTTCATTTAATCGATTCTTTGTAGACAATGAATATATATGAGCGAGGTCTTGTGCGCCAAAGTGAACTATGATGGCGCCCTGATCCCAAGGGTCCCTCTTATCAATCTTGTCCAACTTGAACTCATAAGGTATGTTCACCATGTATCTGGAGATCGTAGGTTAGTTAGAAGTGATTGAGTGATTGAGTGAGTTAATCGGACAAACATACACTTGTGTTGGAGGATGAGGCAGCGCGATGGTACATATGACCTTCTTGTATCTGTTCAATGAGACTGAGTTGTTCGATGCCAACAAGAACACTCTGTTGTCAATGTCGTTTGCATAGCTGTTGACAACTTGTAGTGAGTCCAGTTGTTTGCTGTCAGCCTTGATACTCTTGCTCTCCATTGTGTTGATATCTATTGTGATCAACTTGGACTGAGGTGACCTTTGTTGAACAATCATGTTTAAGCCTACTACGCTGCCTGTATTGCCAACGTCAATGAAACATGAATGAATTGTGATGTCCTTCTCTTCAAAGGGGAGAGTATGATGTGTCGTCGAAATGTTGTCATCTCTTGTACTTGGTGAGTGGACTGTGATCTTGTTGGAGTCGTTGTCATGGCAGACTAGCATGGGTCCATCAAGGAGTCGACAATGCTTCTTCTTGTTGTATGTGAATGGTTCGCACAATGCAACAAAGTATGAACACTCCAAAGATGAATTGTCATCGAGATAACCAAGTTGAACCAAGCCAGATGATAGTTGCAACACCAACACAATGTGTTGCTGGCAGTCTACATTACACAACACTACACCGCATGTGATGAGTGAGGTGATTGGTAGCGACTCGCTGGCCATCACATCAATGTTGGCGCCACGCTCATACGACACGTAGTCCCATTGACCCTGTCGATTGAAGCCACGTAGTTCCTTCTCTTTTGCTAGATGAATGTCGTCCAATGGTCTCTGAGGCTGTTTGATATGTATGATCGATGCCTCTACATCCACCAACTGCTTCGTAGTTGTTGTTGTTGCCCCTGTGATTGCAGCTGCTGTTTTTGATGTTGTTGGTGATGCTGCCGATGTTGTCTTGATTGCCTTGCTATCTTGTAGTTGAGGGAGGGCAGCAGCAGTAGACTTTGACTTCTTTGTTGATATCTTGATCAAGCAACTCCTGTGCGTGACATAGAATATAGGTGAAGCCGATGTCGTAGACATCGTTGAGCATACATATACACAAAGGGTGCAAAGTTACACAAGTCAGTCAATCAAGTCAATGAGTGAATGAGAACTTGTATTCAAGTTCATGGTTTCCAAGTAGACGCGTCTTTGGAAAACCCCCAAAGTCGTGATCAACCAATCACTCGCAAGTAGATAGAGTACAGATGTTTTATTATTTGGAGGAAGTGTCACTGTTAGTGCTGGAACTACTGTTTCCCCTAATGCTATCATTAATATTCCTGATGTCAATGCCATTGGATGATGGGTATTTTGGAGTGCGGCCAGTAGAGCTGTATGATGACCTGCCATTGCCATTGCAATTGCCACTGGCACCGCCACCACCACCACTAGTACTGGATGACGATGATGATGCAGATGATGATGATGGAGAGAGTGATAATGATGAACATGTGCTACCAGAGGAGGTGGATCCTGTCTTATATGGTGCATTTCTATACTTTGATAGTATTTCATTAGCTGTTTCATAAAGCTTCTTTGGAGTTGGTTCTGGAGTTGGAGCTGGAGTTGAAGATGGTAGTCGTGCAGGGGTCTGGAGAGGATGGTCGTCAGAGATGGTGAGTGTATCAAAGCACTTGGATGACTCGGAAAGCATGCTGATGATGTTGTTATTGTTGTCTCTGGCAACTCTATTCTTGTACTTGAGGTTCTCTATGATGGCTTGATATTTGGACGATTGCTCCTTGCTCTCAGCTTCGGCCCGCTCCAACCTCTCGGCATACTGTGTCACTTGCTCCCTTGACTCGGCCAGCTGCTCACACATCCTCTTGTGCTGCTCCTCTTGATTCTTGATCTGGCTCACAAGGAACTTCTCTCGTTGTGACATCTGTCCAGGGTCACTAGAAGGCCGATTCGTGCTAGAATGTTGTCGCATTTGTTCCTTTGTCTCGTGTACCATTCTATGAACTTCATCCAACTCCATTAATAGACGATTATTCTCATCATTAATCTTATTGTAGCTCAATGTCTGCTGGACCATCTGTCGCATTAACTTCCTCTTTGCCTCTCTCTCATACTCCAACTCAATAGTCAACTCGTCGACCTGGCGTTGCAGATCCATTATCTCATGATCCATGATCGATTGTTTGTTTGCTTGTTGGTATATATCTCTGTATATGTATCGATAGTTAGGCTTAAGGAATGAATGAATGAATGATGAGGGATGGAAAGCCTTGCGAGATCACATAGGAAGGTCCATGTTTGCAAACAGGACCAAGTTTGTGGGGACTCATTCAATCACTTGCAAAAAAGGATGTGGACCCACTGGATGGAAACGAATTGATTGACTGGCGGCCATAATCAGACTACGGCAATATTGTGTGATGCAGTACCTGTCAACAACACAATAGCCTCCATCTTTGATGTATTTGGGAACATTTCAATAAGTTTGATTGACTGTATCATATAACCTTTGCTCTCCAATATCTTCAAGTCTCGAACTAAGCTATCTCCAGGGTTGCACGATACATAGACAATTGTATCCAAATCACTTGGTATCTCTTGGCATACCTTCTCAGCACTATATATATCATGGTAAGTTAAGGTAAGGTAAGTTCGATCATTCTTTCAATCACACAACATAACATAATATAACATAACATACCCAGCTCTAGTTGGGTCCATCAAGACCTTGTTGCACTGTTTCTCGCTGTATAGATGTGCAATGCTGTCTGTGTAAAGGTTTAGATTGATACCAGTGACATTGTTGTTGAGTTGTGTTGTGGTAGAAGGTAATCTTGAAATATCCATAGAGTATATATGCGAGGCATGTAGACCGATCGGATACGAGAAGTTACCCTTGCCACCAAACAAGTCGAATACTATATCTTTATCATTCAAGTCCAGATATTGAATTGCCTGTTGTACCATCAGTCTGTTCACTTTGGAGTTGATCTGAAGGAAGTCATATGGCTTTATCTTGACATCAAGGTTGTCAACAGGCCTGAACACCAAGTCAATCGGCTGTTCTGGATATATCTGTTTGATCGATGGGTAACCTTCGGGCTGAGGCAATCAATGTTGTTTGATTAGTACCAAGATGTCCAAGGCCATGGCAAATCATACCATACATACCTGTAGATATGCCACGAGTCCTTCAGCCTTGGCCAACTGTTTGATCCCGTTAATTTCCTCTGGAAGTAGTTCAACAAGATTCCTAACGATAATGGCTGTGGCATTGTCCGCAACAGTGGCCTCAACAGATGGTATGTTGGTCTTGGCGTTCTTGGAGAATGACTGGAAGAGCACAGACAGCTTGAGTGGCAGTGTCTGAATGCTGGGCTCCAGCACATGACATCGCTCCACTTGAAAGCTCGGCTTGAGCTCAGACACGAAGCCAACATCGACATTGTCCGACTTGCGATTCCAACGTACTGCCAATCTGGTCCTGCGCCTGTATCCTACGTCGCCATTCTCAACCTGTATAACATCCTCGTCGATCGGCGTTGAGATGCCAGCTTCGCTAAACACACGACACAGCTGCAATCGCTTGTGCTGCAGCTGATGCTGCGGCGACATATGCATGAGAGTGCATCCCTTGCACAGACCAAAGTGCTGGCACACTGGCTCAGTGCGATGTGGCGAGCGTTCAAGTATCTGATAGGCACGGCCTTCACTCGTTGGGCCGCCCCATCTAAACACCTTTAGCTCAACCTTCTCGCCCAAAACAGCATTGCGTACCATCACTGGTTTGGTAAGTGTCAATGCACCAACTGCATCTTCTGGCTTTACAACTCCATTGAGTTGATCATCATAGTCTGTAACAGTTCCAACATATACATTGGATACTTTTGATCTATCTCTTTTGGCTACCCTTTTGTTGTTGACTGTGTTGTTGTCGTTGTTGCTGTTGTTGCCATTCACATAAGATGTTAACTTGCTAGCTGTATCCAAGACATGATTATAAGAGACATTATATAACTTGTTCAATATATTCTTACATCTATTAAGCATGTCTATATATTATATATATTAATTATAACATTCGTCTTGAGATCAAAGACGACGAATGAATGTGTCGTGTAAAAAGTGTCGTCCCGACATCCACGCAACAGTCGCCAGCCACTCAATATCCTCGCAGCATTCTAGAATCTACAAATCTCATGGATAATGGATGGACCATGTTCTTCGTATTGAGACTTGGTGACGAACTTGCTCTCTTGGAATGATGCTTTGGAAGCAAGGATTGAGCCTCCCACCCATGCAGCTTCCTTGCGATTAATCTCAATGTGCAACTTCATACGTGGAGCTACCTTGCTGACCTCCTTTTCAATGCGATGTGTCATACCTCGCAGTCTGTTCATGCCACCAGAGATAATGACATTGTCACACAGGCTGCCACGGACATCTATATCGGCCTTGTTGATGCAGCTGAGCAGTCCTTGAGTGATACCAGTCGTGCCAGCGAGGACCATGCTAAAGAGTGATGGATCAAACAATCCCTCGGTACACAGGAAACGCTCGGGACCAACCATTATCTCCATTCCATCTGGTAGTGTGTACGCCTCCTTTGACTGATTCTTCATGTCTGCTTCACAGTCTTGTGTGGCGTATGCGAGCTTGTCCTTGATCGCGCTGGCAATCACATTCTTGTTGGCTGATGGTAGTGATGTTCCAAAATCAGACATGAGCTCGATCATGTAGTTGTCAACATCACGTCCACCCATGGCATGATGAGTGGTGTTCTTGAGTGCCACTCCATCAATATATGGCACAATGTTGGTGACTCCATAGCCTGAATCGATTATGATTGCTGTGTCACGACCAGATGCTGTCAATGACAGGTAGTCAGTGGGAGCAATGCACAGGGCTTGTGTTTGGAATGTCTCAAACATGATCTTGGCCATCCTCTCGCGGTTCATCTTTGGGTTGCGAGGCGCCTCTGTCAGGAGTACTCTACGATCACTTGGTTGGACATTGAGGACGGTGGAGAATGTGTGCTCCCATATCTTGGTCATATCGTCCCAGTTGTTGTTATTGACCACTCCACGTTGAATTGGGTATGTCAATGGCATCATTCCGGCCATGTTAACAGCGTCCTCACCAAAGTAGTAGTTGGTACCTCCTACACCAGCCACCTTTGACAACACTGATGGGAACACTGATTGAGGTGCATTGTTCCCTGAGAATCCAGCCTTTATATATCCAGATCCATTATCTATTATAACTGTACTATCTTGATTCATTATATGTATATAAGTATGTTTGAATAAGTAAGTAAGTTCAGTTCTTTGATGTTATATATCTCTGTGCAGATGATTAATCATTTAGAGTTGAATTCAATGAAACAACCAACCTCGAGGAGGCATGTTCAGTCCGAACGGTTTATCAATTCGCGATCAAACAAAGATCGACATCAAGATTATCAATCCATCAACTTTGAATACAAGTCATTGAATAATATTATTATTATTATTATCAATCATGTAACTATATAGCTATATAACTAGTTGATTGAAGTCAATGACATAATGTCATAAGTGTACTTAAACTGACACCAATCTTGTTGCGGTGTAAGTCTGTCAGTCCTTCAAGTTCTTCGTCGGACTTAATGGTTGGTCTCCACCTGTCACTCTAGCTCAAGACCTCTCTCTTCTATTTCTCAGTATCCTCTATCTATAAGTCTCTATCTATTGCCATGACGTGCAAACAAACAATGTGTCACTTCACATCCCTCACTCAATCATTCACACCACAACCCAAGAAAACTAACAGAACATCAGAATGGAACAAAACATGAAGGGGACAATCTCTGAGGTGGTGCTTTCTGGATGAATAGTATTGATTGACTCGAATGTTCATGATTGAATTGGTATAAGTAATTAATACATAATTAGTTATATATATAATAACAACACTGTTGTTGCAACAATATTCAAATATAACAAACATACAATCAATCAAAAAAAAACGATACTTTAAATGCATATAATAATCGGGACAGAAATAGAATTGATAAATATAATAGGAATATAATAATAATATAACTTATAAATAATAATAATAATTTAATAACAAGAATATATATAATATAAGAAATGGAGAATCTACCATTGCTTGTATTGTGGAAGATCCAAACAATGTTGGAGGATAACATTGATCGAGTATCTTTGGTACTCACATGTAAATATTGGTTCCACTGTCGAAGCTATATCCTCAGATTCAAGGAGTACAACAGTGATGATGAATCATTAATATTCAATGGTTCAAGGGTATTCCAACTGGTTAACAAGTGTTATGGTATGTATTGTAAACATTATTTAAAAAGAATATAATTGGAATTTATTTATTAATATTATTGATTACCTGAATAATTCCAGATGATGATATAACATTTGGATTGGACTTTGATATGTTGGTCGACTCATCACCGTCGGCCAACTCACATCTGTGTTATGTGGAGTCGATTGATGAGCTCAAGGAGTGTCCAAAGAATATTACTGTTGTCAACTTTGGAAAGAACTTCAATGGTGTCTTTGCCAAGGGTGATATCCCGGACTTTATCACCGAGATAAGGTTCGGAAACAATTACAAGAGGGAGATAGGACCCGATATCCTGCCAAAGAGCCTCAAGAAGCTGGTGTTTGGAAAGTCTTTCGACACCTCCATCAAGCCAAATGTCCTCCCTGCAGGACTGGAAACACTTTCATTCGGTGACAACTACTCACAACCAATCTTGCCCAACTCTCTCCCAAAGACTCTTACCACATTGGACTTTGGTGACATGTTCAATCACAAGCTGGGGCAAGATATCCTGCCGCCAACACTCACTCGCTTGTCCATCGGATGCTGTTACATCCATCCATTGACCAAGGACTCGTTGCCTCCAACTCTCAAGCATCTGTCAATCAATCACCGATACGCCGCTCATCAAGGTTATGGTGAGATCCCAGACAGTGTTGAGTACCTCGTGGCCAAGATCACACATGTCTACTCCAAGCCGTACTCATCTTTCTACCAACCCCTGCGCAACCAAATTAGCAAGAACACGGTGTGCAACATGACACTGGACATCAACAGCGCATGCAAGGTGCAGATCAGAGAGTTTGGCAATGGTTATTCATACATCTTGTTGAATCATACACTTGGCGCATTCATCCGAACTGAGCTCATCAACGATGAACTATTCACAAAGAAGGCCGTACTTGATAGGGTCAACAGGAAGACTGAACGAAACAATATTCCAACATACCTAATGTAGTTACCGGACCATGAACCATGGACATCATCCACAACTTTGCACATCAATACAACACAACACAATACAATACAATACAATTAAACGCACGCGCACGTAACTTACGCACTCAATGTTGCGATCATCAATATTAAACATTATGTTCAGTCCAAGATTTATCTGTTCAAGTACATGGAGGAACACTTGTTGGTATTCAGTCCATAAAAGTTCGGGCCATGGGCGGAGGCAAGCCCCAACAAAGTCCCCGAATGTCTTGCCAGATCATCTTAGACTTGCTGGATGTGTGGTGGACGACAATTCCGATCGGCGCAGTCCCCACGATCGAGATTATGCATCAACACAAGTTGGTGTGTTTGTGAGAACCCCTTTGCGATCAAGGGTATCGATCAGAACCTAGACAAGACATGTACCACACGTTATTCGACGAATTATTATTACATCATGATCTGGCTTATAATCTCCAAACTATTAATGATTTGCAAATCGTAACCTTGTTCCATCTTTAGGCGATATCACAAGGAGTTCAATGGGGCATGACTCTAGAGTCATGATTAGGACTTGCAGTGGGCCTGCGAATATTTAAATATCGTCTTTAACAAAAAGCGAAAAAAAACAACCTGTTGATCATGTGATGGGTGGGGACCTTACAGCCTTCATAGGGCACAAAAGTGATTTGTACATGCCAATCGTCAATCAAATCAAAAGTATCCAAATCAAATACTGCTTGATGATAATGGACGGGTCAACAACCTCCCCTTATACCTCGCAGTGATTTTGCGCTGACAAGATAAACAGGACCATGAGTATGGGGCTGCTCGAGGCGAACGGTGATCTGGATAGTTTTGCAATCCGATTGGGCACTATATCGATGGGTCATGTGTTTTTGATGTATGGGCCTGACAGGTCATCGATGGAACTAACAACATCCGCTCATCCAATAAATGATTTGGTTATGTTGAGTGTCGCAACTAACCTACCTTCGTCCCCATTCTGTACCTGTTGTAACGACGGCTTGCTTGTTAACAGGAGGCAACAACACCGGGTGTGATTGACCGACCATCAACCAAGGACAATGGGTTTGCTTGTTTGCTTGCTTTTAAGTAGGTCCTCTCTCCTCTCTTCCTCGTTCCGTCTCCCATCCGCATCTATCTAACCCTATCCATCCAACTGTCAGCTAGGCCGTGAGCTCACTTGATCTGAAACGAATGATTGATCAAGTTCTAGTTCTATCTTTATCTTTCTAGTTTGTAACATACATATATACATACTTATAAATATACTTATACATCTATATATACTTATATATACATACACATAGACAAGTAGTTATTGTCTTTGTAACATTACAAACATGTCGAGCAAGAATGGAAAGAGGTCTCACAGTGGGTCCTCCCACTCGTCTGGCTCACTAGGTGCCCTGTTTGACTTTACAAAGTCAGTCGAGAAGGGTAAGTTAGGTTAGGATAGGTGGATAGGACATTGGATGATCCAACCCCTCAATCTGGCTGAATGACTTACCAAACCTTCACCATTCCCAAACGACATATATTATTAGGTACATTTGGTGTACTTTACTCAATGACAAAGGGTAACTCCTCTTACTTTATGTGGTTCACAATCCTCTCCATAGTGTTCAACTTCCTTCGTAAGTATATGGTAAACAGTCAGCTGACAGGCGATCAGCTGATATATCTGTTATCAGCTGATATCCCTGCAATCAGCTGATCGGATTAAAAAAAAACGAAGTCACAAGTCTGACCATCACTTCAACCACTTCCATCTTCCAGAGATTGTATCTTTTGGATTCAAGCATTACGTACCATGGGGAGGTAACCTTGGATAGTGAGTACCAATCAATCAATCCATCATCATGATCCAGCAGTACTGACACTAACACACAACCATCCTATCACAATCACAATGAACAGCTACCTTATATATGTGATTCCAGCCTTCTCCAATCCTTCCATGAAACTGCCTTATGATGGCTATGTCATCACTTTTTGGGTGGTGATCGCCCTGACTACATTGGGCTGCCTAAACATTGGTTACGTGGCCTACCAGTTCTACAAGGGCAGGATTGCCAACGTGTGGCTGTTGCGTACCTTGCGTTGGTTCGTGGCATTCATCGTACCATTGTTCTATATACCCGTAATGACGTTGTTCATACAGGCTATTGACTGTGAGGGTAGTGCACCCACCGCCGGCAACGACGAAGAATCCAAAGATATCTACGACGATCCCGACAACTATGTTTGCTTTGTACGCGACAACATAGCAGTCTCAATCTTTGCCATCATCTACATCATCCTTTTCTTCATCGTCGCCGTCTTTAGCACATGTACCACCTTTGAGAGCAACTCGAGCAAGAAGAACAGCTGTGCCAAGATGCACTCAAGGGTAAGTCGTCCCGTATATCATCATGCCCTGGAACTATCCCTAACATTAACTCACTCAATCAATCTCACTTCTAGTTCGACTTGGCCATGCTTCTTGTCAAGACCATCTTTGTGTTCTTCTTTACATTACTCGAGGAATACGCTTGGTTGATGGTTATTATATACTTTATACTCATTCTTGCAAGTTCCCTGGCATCAATCATAGTGTTGCCATACTCCAATCAGAAGATTAATCAATTGGTATGTATATATATTGCGTCAGTACATCATTGGGATGACTCTCTGACTCAACTATCCATCACACAAACAGAACACTGGCTTCTTTGTCACTATATTATGGGTCAGTTTATGGAGTATAATCACATTGGCTGTTAATAATACTTCATCACAGGTTACAGCCATCATTGTACTGATAGGCATGCCCCCAGCCTTTGCAGGTGGATACTTTGCTTGCAGTAAGTACCACCCCTTCACCGTTGAGATTCTTGGGCGGCAACACACTGGCCGCATTAAAATTAATGCGGCCACACGCGGCGAAAGATTGATACAGTGACTAACATAACATTACACTACACTCTAGGACGATTCTATAAGTACATAACATCACAGGCTGAACATCTTACAAATATACAATTGCCAAAGCAATCGAGTGATCAAGGCTTGCAGATCAATGATGGTGTGGATGGTGTACGCGTTGTAAAGTTCGAAGCAGTTGACAACACACTGGGCTCCAAGAAGAACATCGAGTTCCCATTCTTCAAGCGCAGATTCGCCTTTGCCTACTTTGTCGAGATCATGTCTCGCAAGATCCTGCACGACAGCGTCGACGGCCAGGCCATCGAGCGTGTCAACTTCCTGTACCAGGCCGGCCTGCAGTACTATCCCAACTCGGAGCTGCTGTGGATGGCCTACGCCAACTACCTGTTCACCGTACGTCGCAACATACATGTGGGCTACGCCGCACTGGAGAAGCTGAGACGCATGCAACCACCTTTGGACGTGCGCTTCTTCATCTACCGCCACGACAAGGACCGCCAACAGATGATGGACTCAGACCTCAAGGGACCAGAGGGCGGCAAAATCCAGGACTTTGTGTCGTACATGGAGTTCAAGAAGCTGTACATCGCGGCACGCAAGTCGCACAACTCCTGCCTGCACTACATCAACCGCTTCTGGCGCCAGCTGCTTCACGAGACCATCGACCTACAGCGCCTCAACGAGCTGTCGGGAAGGATTGCGCGCAAGGAGACCAAGGCCATCGAGTTATACGAACGTCTCCTGGCACTCAACCCCAACTCGGTGCGTGTCATCCGTGACTTTGCCCTGTTCATGGAGGAGGTGGTCAAGGACGGCGACAAGGCTCTGCGTCTGCGCAAGAAGGCTGACTTACTCGAGGACGACATGTCCAAGTCCAAGTCCAGCGAACACATGATCGTGCTGGCATCAGACCCCGGCACCAATCTGTCCGACGACGAGAAGCTCGACATGGCTGAGCGTGGTGGTGGCAACATCGAGATGATCCCCATCGACAAGTCGGGCAGCATTGAGATTGACGATCGCAACAGCCACAACAAGGACTCGAACTCCGAGTCCAACTCATCGAGCGCACTAAAGAGGGCTCGCTACCAGGCATTCCAGCACTCGAACGCTATTAACGCGTTGTCATGGATAATGATCGCCACAACCGTGGTCACAATCATCTTCTCCATCATCTGTCTGGCATTGTTGCGCACGCAGATGGTCAACCAGCGCAACGCCTTCCAGGACATCTTGTCAGCGGGTGAGGCTGCCATCGAGGCCAACCGCATCGCTCAGAACTTCAACAACATGCAACAGTATGCACTCACCTACCTATTCAACGCCACTGATAATGGCAACAGATCCTCCACCACGGGTGGCGGCGGCTGGACTGCTGGCGGTACAACTACGGCAGGGACAACGACGGCAGGGACAACAACTACTACCACGACTGGCACTGGAGTGACGACAACTACGGCGTCAACGACGGCTGCCACTACCACAACGACAACTACTGGAGCGACGACCACAACCGCAGCGACCACTGGCACCACGACTACGACCACGCCAACAACTACGACCACGCCTACAACTACCACAACGACGACATCCACTACTGATCCCACGACCACGACAACGACCACACCCACCACAGACCCGACAACAACATCAACTACAACTGCAACACTTGGCTGGACACCATCTGGCAACTCCACAACAACCGGCGCCACAACTACGACAACTGGCGCAGCGACTGCCGCCACAACATCTACTGCAACAACTACTGCAACAACAACTGTTACAACAACTGCAACAACAACTGCAACAACAACTGCATCAACAACTGGAGGTGTCACTGGCGCAGCAACAACAGCTTCAACAACTGGTGCAGCATCAACTACTGGACGAACAAGTGGAGGTGGCGGTGGAGGAGGCAGCGGTGGAGGCCGTGATGGAGGTCGCTCAGGATGGGGTCCCGGAGGCTTCATCGTACAAAACATCACAGTCGAAGAGGCTTTCGGCAACTTCTCATACTACTACAACAGGTCAATACGCTCACTCAACGTGTTGGAGAACATACATCATGCCATATACTGGGGCGAGCAGTCGGCCAACCCGTACGTCAGCGACAGCATGGCCCAGCTCAAGCGTCTCTACGGCCTGCCCAACATCTACGATATTGGCTCCGAGGTATTTGATTACAGCCAATTCAACAAGACTCGCCCGGCCACTGAACCCCTGCTCTCGGCTATCTACAACGAGCCCTCAGTTGTGATGAGCATCTTCCTCACCATCCCCGGCCAGGGCAACAATTGGGGCGGTCGTGGCAGTGGCGGTTGGAATGGCGGCGGAGGCTGGAATGGAGGTGGCGGCGGCGGTCAATGGAACGGCACTCGCAATGGTACCGCTGACAACTACATCAACTTCCGAAACTCGTCCACCAACCAAACATACAACGCATGGAAGGCCGGCAACCTCTTTGTTGAGAGTGGCCGCGCTATGATGGCCGGCAACAACATCTCGATGTTTGGAAGCACAGCCTACTCCAACCCGCTGTTCCGTTTCGTCTCGGACAATGGCCCTCGCAGTCTGACCCGCGCCTACTTTGACATCCAGATGGCCTACAGCCAGACGGTGATGGACCGCGCCAACCAAATCTCGTTCAGCATCGTCTACTCTTGGCTCGCGCTGTTTGTCGTCCTGTTGCTGTGCGCCGTGCTGGCATTCCGACCTGTAGTGTCGCGTATCTCTCGCGAGAAGATCCGCATCCTGGTGCTGTTCACCCTGGCACCCAAGGAGGTGCTGGAGAAGATGGCCGCACAGCGCCACAGACTTGTGAGCGTTGACAGCGAGTCTGACCGCGAACTCATGTCTGACAAGGAGGACGACGTGGTGGCAGCCGTGCCACACACACCAGTCGAGACCACCCCCAAGCTGTCGTCTGCCCGCGAGGACATGCAGAGCTCATCATCACTCATGCGCCCATCCTACGACTCGTATGGCAAGAATGGCATCCTGGTCGAGCAATTGAAGCGCGACTCCCTCCATCTGGACAGGAGCGCCGGCGACATGCGACCACTCATTGGCGCATCTGGCCTCTCCGCCGTGCACATCCACGAGGATGCCACGGCCGCCAATGTCGCTGCCGCCAACGCCAACGCCTCACCTCTCGCCAAGGCAGACCTGCCACGCGGAGGTCGCGGTGAGCTCACTTTGTTTGGCGCATGGGACGGCAAGAGCAAGCGTAACGTCAACAAGCGCGGCATCAGATCGGTGTTGCGTCGCCAACACATCTACTACTCGGTCGCCCTGATTATCCTGTTCGCAGTGATCACCATCGGACTCTACATATCCTTCTACGAGATCTACGCCGACTATGGCTCGGGCGTGCAAGTTGCCATGAACAGCAAGCGTGCCACCTACGCGCGCATCCTCAATACACTCGTCTCTCGTATCATGTCACCTGAACTCACCAACGATGGAACGACCGGCTGGATGACCAACATCACAATGGAAATGCAGTATAATCACAACATGCTCACGGACATACCGCAGACGCGCGCGCTGATGGACGGCAGCTACGGCTGCTGGCTCATCGACCAGTCCAAGTGCCGCAACGAATCCGACCCATACTACGACGACGTGGCGCACGGCCTCGACTGGCTTGTCAACGAGTTCATCGAGCACTCGCTCAATCTGATCTACACGCAGCGCAGTCTGATCATTGCCAACAATACCGATGTGCAGTGGATGAAGTCCGTGGGCCAGACCGACATCCTGGACGGCCTGGACCGCGCATCATTCCTCTACTTCCAGTACTGGCAGGACATCCAAGAGTACGCCATCACGATCATCACGCTGGTCATGTCATTGGTGTGCGTGGTCATGTTCTTCATGTACCTCTTTGTCTTCCGTCCATTCATCAATCGTCTCCGTGTCCAGCACATTCACACGATGGCCATGTTACGAATGGCGCCAGAGGATATCCAACGAATGGAGATCGATGAGAAGCAATTGAATGAGGACTAGTGAGTGACTCTCTACAACTCCCCTCCCCCAACTCCCAAAACAAAGACAATCAATCAAACAAACAATCAAATAATCAATCAATCAAACATAATACTATTACTATTTTATGTACAACTACTTATTAATTACATACTTTATAATAAATATACCATTTAATTATAATTAACTGAGTAACTTGGATAATTGATTACCAACCAAGATAGAGGAGGCCTCAAGAAGGCCCACATGTGATACTTTTGAAATTTCCCTCCCTTCTGAATCATAATTACTATAAGTGGATTGTTTTAGATCCTCACAATGTATGGTCCTTCAACAAACAAACAAACAATCTGAAGGCCGCAGGTTACTGTTTGTCAAAGTCGGGAAAACAAATAGTTGGTTGGACACTGTTTGTTTTTTTTTTTTTTTTGAGGCCTTGTAAATTTCCAAATTAGGACAGGATAGGTCCCTCATCCTCTTTTATGATATCAAGGCCCCAGCTGATATAATGGATCGCAGTTGGAAGTTGAAGTTGAAGTCTAAGATGTCAACAATTCTAAGGAACCAATGGCGCACTTGATAGAGTCGTCAATTAATATTGTACTGCAGAATCTTTAAACTGTTGTTTAGAAATATTGTAAACAAATAATATTATATAGATAATTGATAATAATAATAATAATGAAGTTACATTCACGAGGACTTGTTGGAACATTATCAATCATACTCTTTGTAAGTCCCCAACCCTCAACCCTCGCCCTCACCCTCAACCCTCGCCCTCGCCCTCTCACAATCCAACTAACTTATTCAACTTAACTTACGCTTTAGTTGTTTGGAGTTGCACAAGTAGTAATTGCATGGACTGATAAGAATGTAAAGATTGAACATACTTGGGTATACTTTGCAAATGGATTCTGTTGTGTTGCCACTGGTGTAGTTGGATTCCTAGCGACAATATTAAGAAGAGAGAGACTATGTCAACTATACTTTATAATGGCAGCATTGACAACATTAGAAGCATTCGTAGCTTATATTATCTTTTGTAGATTCCTACCTAGATATGTACGTAATAGCTGTGGAGGCACTGATGTCTACTCTGAATTCTGTCAAAGTATTAGACAATACTTGGCCGTTGCCACCACTCTATTCTGGGCATTCAACGTACTACTACTTCCAGCAGTCTGTATAGTATCCTATCAATATGCAATCAAGACAATGAAGGGCAATGACAAGGACTATGAATTGGAGAAGAGGAATCCTTAAAGGATTAGATTGATTAATAAACACAAAACAAATGTCATATTATAACATGTAGATATTATTATATTCTTCTTCATTGATGACGTATGTTGATTACTTTGTTGTTGTAACTCCAGCTTCACTTCAAAGACTTTGTCACGCAACATTCTTCTTCATTTTTAGCCAACAAAATATCCAACAACAACTTGGTGTTCGTGCACCCTTTCGTAATCCAAAGAGATTGCACCTCAATGTAGAGCCCACATGACATAAATCTAGGTTCACATTCATTCATTCACTCACTCATTCATATCCTACACTTACACTTATATTACTAAATATATACCATACAAATATAAAGAAATAATAATAATAATTACCTGACGATTGACAAATATCAACTAGTTTGTGTGTGAGGAGTGAAAGCCAACCAAACCAAACCCCCCCACCCACCACTTTTGTTTCGATCATCAATCATCACACCACATCAGCTCGCCTCACCTCATCTTATTGTGTCTCTTCTGTGTGTCGTGTTGTGTGTTAGTTTGGTGTTTGCGCTATCACAACAAACACTTATCATCTCTCATCAATCTCTATTATCACTTTGGTCAAAGTCCATAACAACAACATTTATCATCATCATCATTCAAACAATAACAACAATAACAACATAATAACTTATTCTTCATTGTAATAATATTTATATATAACACAACACGATCAATCAATCAATCAATCAAAGTGATCAATCAATCAATCAAATAATGTCAATGACAGGAGAAGGCAGTTATAGTGGAGGAGGAGTAAGCAGCCATCTCAAGTCACAGTATCGCAAGACTGCAGTCTTTGGCTCACGTTCAAAGTCACAATGTCTCATTCTCAATGATGGTTCAAACACTTTAAAGACAGCGCGTACGTAATGAATGACACTCAATCAATCAATCCAATCAATCGATCAATCATGCTCACTCACTCACTCAATCAATCATACATACATCAAACAGAACAAAAGCCATACGCTATACCATCAAAGAAACCTGAAGAGTTTACAGCAAAGTTAAAGAAGAGGACAGCGGTTGGAGAGGCAATGTATATGTCACCTGATGGCAACTTTTATGATGTGAACTACGTGCCATTGTTTAAGTATAAGCCAGTGGATAGACAGCTGAATGGACATGTGGACATTGAGGACGACGTGGACATGTCGCTCGAGGAGCAGATCTCGCACCTGCACAACACCATCCCCCAGCTCGACGAGTTTGAGAACTTCTTTGACTACGAACAGGCGTTCCTCGCGTGGCGCTTCCTCATCGAGACGATCTTCTCGGACATCCGCATGCCGTCAGTGTCGGGTCGCGCCTACTACCGCCCCAAGCTGTCTGACTATCGTGGTGTGCGCGACAACTCCACGTTTGACTTCCGTCCGTCCGTGTCGTCCTTCTCGAACGAGGGCGACTCAGACGAGAAGAGCGATCCACTCAACAGCGAAATCGACGACGACATCACAGTGCTGGCCGACTCGATCGACCTCGTCGACATCAAGGACCTGGAGAACAACACCGATCCATGGGACTCGCATCTCTATCCCCAGGAGCCAACACCCGACGACTTCAACTCCTACGAGGAGTACAACGAAGCCTTGTTGCGATGGGCATCAGTCTGTGTCCAACTGCCCTACTTCCCACCACATGCATCACAGCTCAAGGACTTGATCCCCATCCAGTCCATCAGAGAGCATGCCTCCAACCTCCCCGAGGATGTTTCAGGTCTCACACCATCCGATCATCTGAGTAACAAGGCTGCTGCCGATCAAGCTGCCAAACAAATGATCAAGATCAAGTCTGGTATCAAGGAGGTTACATTCTTTGAGGTAAGTCATGGACTTTATTCAATCAATCAATCATTCATTGTCATGGACTAACATGTCTCGCACACTCCTGGCAACTCACTCGATCCAATCAATCAATCACTGGAACTATCCCACTCACTCAATCGATCAATCAAACAAACAGAACAAGACATTCTTAAAGACTGTTGCCAAGTCATATGATAGAGTATCACCAGAGTTTAGCAAGGATAAACTGTTCACACCTAATGATGCATCAAAGAGGAGCATTAATACAACGTTTGGCAATATGTCCAATAAGTTGTTTGGTGGCACTCACTCATTGTTTAGCCACAAGCAGACACAACTACTGCCTCGCATTCACGGCACACTACCGCTGCCAATGATGTCATTGGTAAAGAACTACAAGGAGCTCAAGAACATACATTTGCGCCGCACAGACCTGACGCCTGAGCAGCTGCGCTCGTGCCAGGACGCCCCGCCCAAGACCGAAGGCCAATCAGTGCTGTTCAACGTGCCTGGCCACGACATCATCCTGGATCACTCTAGCCTGGCCAACAGCGACTACGTGCAGCAACATCAACAGCAGCTGCGCATGTACATCTCGGCCGATAGATACAACCACCTCTACTCTTGGTACCACCCCACAGTGTCGGCCTCGACGCATCAGAAGCACAAGGACGACATCGACATGATCATCACGTCACAGCAGCATATCACCAAGGACTCGCTCACATTCGACACGATCGTCGAGATACTGCACGGCAGCATGTACTTGGACAAGTTCTCAGACCTTCTCGACACGAGCTTCAGCGAGGACTTTGACGGCGGCAAGTCGTATGCCACGATGATCACCAAGTGCATCACACCCGACAACTTTAGCAATCTGCTGCGTCTTCTTGAGGAGAACAAGAGCACGATGTTCCATGCCAAGATGTCGTTCCTCGTTATGAACATCTTCAGTGGTAACCAAGGCTCGCCCATCCTCTCCCAGCTTATCACGGCCAAGGATGTCAAGACCCTGTCGCTGCTGGCCTACACATTCGACTTCCTCAGTGAGTCACCAACGGACATCTTCCCATGGAAGGAGGAGACGTACGCGCTGGTGCGCGCCACGCTGGGCGACACTCTCGAGTCTATCTTCAGGCTCACATTTTGCTACTATTACCTCACGATCATTGGTCGCGTGCTGGACGTGCACGTCCATCTCTACTACTCCAAGTCCACTGTGAGCCAGTCTAAAGTGTCGATCGCACACAACCTCGCCAACCTGCTGCAGCACAACACCTCTAGCATCTTGGACAAGCTGTTCGTGGGCATCAAACATCGCAGCGTCACCGTGTCGTCATTCTGTCTGTTCATCCTGTTACAGCTCATGCACAACCAGGAGGGAATGGCCATCCACAACTGCTTCAAGGCCGAGCCATCCTACTTCTTCAACCGCTGCAAGATGGTTTGCGACTCCAAACTCAAGCATGTGCAGTTTGCCGCACGTCGTCTATTCGCCGTGCTCAACCGTCCGCCATGGGTCGAGTTTGTCTACAAGGAGTACACAAGGGACCCCGAGTCATCGATCCGCGACTTTATCGGCAACGAGGAGCAACGACCTAGCGGTCTGCTGCTGGAGCTTGTGCTGGAGATCTTCCAAAGTGCAATCCGTTCGACCATCGAGGCCACAAACGCACCCGCCGCCAACCCCAACGCAACCATCTCTTCCGGCTCGTCATCGGGTTCTGGCTCCTCTCTAAACCTGGCCACATCGCCATCTGTAGTCGGATCACCTGGCAGCACACCAGCATCACCAACTCCCAAGATCCCAATGGGCGTGCGCAACAAGTTCCTCTTTGTCCTGGACGGCATGCTGTTCCATCTGCTGCTACAGTACATCACAAAGAATGCTCGCGTGCTCAACAATCAAACAATGGTCATTGCTCAGTTGTTGTCCAACTTGGGCAAGATACACTCTCATCTCGGTACATTGCAGGCGACGCAGGATGTCAAGACGTCACAGAAGCGCTGGGGTCAATCCACACTGACCCTGTCGCCCATCGATATCCGTAACCTGTCCAACCGCATCAACGACTCACTCACGTCAGCAACCAACCCATACTCCTATCCAACACGTACCTACCTGCTTCGCTGTATGCGACATCTGTTTAAGTGCTACCCGGTCTACACGATTGTCAAGACTGAGGAGGACTTCTACACGCGTCTGTTGGCTTACTGCCGAGATGGTACCTATCCCGACCTCAACCGCGAGGCCTGGAAGTTCTTGTATCAGCTGTGTAAGAATCACGTGGGCACACTGGAATACCTGAGCAAGGACACCATCATGGGCGGCTTCATGGATCTGATTGCCATCAGCTCGCACACCACCGTCATCACCAACGCACTGCATTACATCACCAAGATGTTCAACATTGCCACGCTGTCCGCCAAGAGTCCTCAACTGCGCTCCAAGGAGACCACCAAGCTCGTGGAGAAGGATCTCAAGTCCCTGATCAGTCTATTCATATCCAAGTTCATGTTTATCAAGATACACATGATTTACAAGCGATACATATCGTCATATCCTGGTCTGGCATTCATTGTAAGTTAGTTTGTTTGTTCCACTATCCAATGACAGCTCGCTAACTCATCCAATCAATCAATCAACAGGAATTGGCAAAGTTCTATTACATGATGTACACATCACCAAACTGTGTAAAGCTGTTGAAGGACACAATCAAGAAGATTGAGTATAAGGAAGGTTTGGAGACTATTGGAAGTATGTTTGGCTCACAGATGCCAATGCTAAGTCCAACAGAATCGCCACAGATCAACGCTTCCAGTGGATCATCACTGTCCTCTCTGAATATCGCCCAGAATCCATACACCAACCCATCGAGTGTTGGTTCGTCTTCATCCTCCTCGTCCAAAGAGGAGAAGTCTGCCTCTACTCTCTCTGCCGCCAAGCTGTCAATGTCATCGTTCAAGTCCAAATTCCTCAGCAGAGGTCCAAAGAAGGATAGTGATAAGAGTGAGAAGTAAACGCTGTTTGTCTTAATCAATTGATTGTTGTTCGGGCTAGGGTCAGGCCATTGACCTGCTTTATTGAAGTATGTTGTTCTATTGCTCGCAGTTTGGTTGAAGGATAGATATCGTTGGGAATCATAACGAATAGTTATTATCACAAGCAAGTATACAAGAAGAGTATAGTACTCTCCTTACGAGCTTCAAATATCTGTTCATTAGAAGATGGTTGTGGTTGATTAATCGACCTACCAACCATCCTCAATAATCATCTTCCCATGTCCACATCCTTCAACAACATCGAGTGTCACTCAGTGGACCATAGTTGTTTCGTAAGGATAAGTCCTATCTGTAGTGATTATGTACTTGATTGCTGTTGGAGAAAGGAACGAATGACGAATGATTTGGAAATTTGTTTGTTTTATTGATTGAGAGGTGTAACGATCTCAAAGGCACCGGTACCTCCGCGAACCACCTGTCCAAGGACAATACGGGAGGATGGTGACTCACAGATGTCACTGTCACCAAGCAGGACGGCCTTCTGGAGGAAGGTACACGTGGTCTCAAACGACATCTTTTGCAGTGGCGATGGGTTGTTGTCCAGACCGTTTCTGTTCAGGGCGCGGTAGCCTCCCTCGAATGTCATGTAGTCACCCAACATTGTGAGATGGCGCTTGTCGACTGTGATACCATAAGCACCAAACACAGTGGTAATCTCTGAGACGATGGCGCTCTTGCATGCCTCCACTCCGTACTTCTCCAGGATAAAGGCGATGTTGTTGGTGTAGAGCTTGCTCATCTGGATGCTGTCCTGGATCTGCGCCAGGTCGTTGAAGTTGACACCCTCAGTCTGGATTGAGTACTCGGTCTTGCCGCCGCTGCCCGACTTCTCGTTGATGAAACAACGTGAGATTCCCTTGAAGGACTTAATGATAAAGTTGAGGGCGACTTGCTCCACAATATTGAGAATGAGCATCTTCTTGCTGTTGGATGGCACAGAGATCTTGAATGTGTATGTGGAGAAGTTGAACTCGGTCGTGGTTGACTCGATCTTGGTAGTGGTGGACACGCCGTTCCTGTCCTCTTCGTCGTCGCTGTCGGCGGCCTTGGACTTCTTCTTCTTGTCCTCGTCGTCGCTGCCGCTCTGGTCCACTCCGCTGGACTCGTCATCATCGTCGTCATTTACATCCTTCTCTTCGTCGTCTTCGTCGTAGCTAGCGCGCTCCTTCTTATTGTCCTTTTGCTTGGCCGATGCACTGTCGTCATCGTCCTCTCTAGTTTGGCGCTTGGTCTGCTTCTTCTTCTTGTTCTTCTGCTTGTCGTTGTTGTCTCCATCAGCCTGGTCGTCACCGTCAGCTTGGGGCTCGTTGTCGTCGTCCAGTCCGCCAGCCTCGTCGGCGCCGTACTCTGAGCCAATCTTCTGGCCCTGTGACACGTCGATCGTCTTTTGACTGTTGGCACGTCTCACCTTGCTCTGCACCTGCTTGATGAATGACTCAAAGATGTCGGGCAGCTGCTTGTCTCCAATCTCCTTGATCTTGAGCAGGTTCTTGAGGTTGGGGATAAATGTGAGGACAATGTCGTAGCAACGGTCGACACCTCGCAGCTGCTCGTGCACAGTGACACCCTCGATGATGTCGCACATCTTGAGCCACTCGATCTTCTTGGCCAACATCTCTGTGGCCAACTTGTCCGTTGGGTCCTTCAACACTATCTCCATGAGTGGTGTCGATGGCTCCTTGGATGCAGTCTGGATGATCTCTCTCAGACGTGGGATACCCAGTGTGACGTTGGCCTCACCACGACCAGCCAAATGGAATGTGTTCAGGGTCATCTGTGTGGAGGGCTCTCCAATGGACTGCGCGCACAGCAGACCGACGGCATCACCTG
Organism: Acytostelium subglobosum LB1; assembly: GCF_000787575.1. Lineage (NCBI taxonomy): Eukaryota > Evosea > Eumycetozoa > Acytosteliales > Acytosteliaceae > Acytostelium > Acytostelium subglobosum. The sequence continues at coordinate 319,223 of NW_012236531.1, read as the reverse complement.
GTGCCACAGTGCAGCGGTTGTAGTTGAGGCACATCACTTGACGGAACTCCTTCTCGGCAATACGACCAGTCTTGTTCTTGGCGGTCTTGATCAGGCCCGATGGGTTCTCATCGATGTACTTGTTGAGCTGAGCCATGAACAACTCAGAGGTGACACCAATCTCGTTGGCATTGAAGCGACTCATGACTGGGTCGTCACGCTTGTCCATGGGCTTTGATTGGATCTTCTCGTGTGCCTCCAAGATCTTCTTGGTCTCCTTGCTGTTCCAGTTCTTCTCAATGTCCTTCAACTCCTCGCGGAAGTGGCTCTTGAACAGATCAAAGTTCTGAGCGATGTTGTCAAAGTTGAGCAAGTACTGGCGCTTGGTGATCTCGAGTGAGTCCTCACCATAGTTGAACTGGATGATCGAACCATCAGAGTCACGCACTGTGTTGTCGTACTGCACGGTGAGACCCTCAAGATGTTTGATGATACAACGCTGCAAGTAACCAGAACGTGCAGTCTTGACGGCGGTATCGATCAGACCCTCACGACCGGCCATACAATGGAAGTAGTAGTCTTGTGGACGCACACCTGTCAAGAAACGGTCCATAATGAAGCCACCAGCACGTGCTGATGCATCATAAGGCTCGAATGATGGAAGTGTCTTTCCAGACACCATGCGAGGAACACGCTTGCCCTCGAGCTCCTGCTGACCCAGAAGACAGGACACCTGCGAGAAGTTGACCACGGAACCCTTGGCTCCCGAGTTGGTCATCAGCGAGAAGTTGTTGTCGGGGAAGGCCTTGAGCTGGCCGCCTGGCAGCAGTGTATCGATGATCTTTGATGTGTGCGAGTTGAGTGCCTTCTTGAGCATCGAGTCGAGACGAGCCACCTCACGCTCCTCCTTGAGTGCGTTGGCCATGAATGCTGCGTTGTCCTTCTTGTCGTACTTGGCTTGCTCAGCAAAACGAGCGGCCACTTCGAGACCCTCGGAGTTGGCCTTGTTCAATGTCTCTGTGCGGAACTTGTTCTCCTTGGCGTTGATGAGCAGGTCGTCCACACCACATGTGAAGCCACGTGTCGACAGGTAGTTGGTGAACATACGGCCCAGCACAGTGAGAAGCTGGCCAGCAATGTTTGGACTGTAGAACTCGTAGCATGTGTGAACCAGACCGTTGCCTGTGGCACCAAAGTGGTTCTTATCGAGAATACCGACCAACATCTCGTTGTCCTTGATGATGACGGTGGCATCGCGCATCAGATCGGATCCGTGCTTACCCCAGAGCTTGGCGGGAATCTTGGATGCGCCCGTGAAGTTGAGTGGCAGGTAGCCGATGGTCAGATGGTCCATGGCCGCGCTGATAAGCTGCTTGCCCGACCACAATGGCACGGGCTTGATGATGCAGGGTGGTGGTGTCTTGATGGGATGGGAGGTGTTGACAGCCCAGCAACTTGCGTACAGCACCTTTTGGAAGTCGGCACGTGTGAACAGGGTGTCTCGCTTGGTCAGCAGCACTCCAGTAAGAATGTGATCCTGAATCAGACCACGAAGGGGAACACCAGCACGTGGACCCAGGTATTGGAAGTTGTTGGCGGCGATCTCACGCACCTCTGACTGCGCCAGGAACGACTGCGGGAAATGGATGTTCATCTCATCACCATCAAAATCGGCGTTGTAGGTCGAACAGTTGCAGTAATGCATACGCAGTGTCTTCTCGACGGCGCCCAGCACCTTGGCGCGATGGCCACTGATACCGGGCTTGTGAAGTGTGGGCTGACGGTTAGCCAGCACAAAGTCTCCCGAGACCAGATGGCGGTACACCTTCTTGACGGCGCCTGGTGGGGCTTGGGGACGGATTGTGAGCAGTGTCTTTGACAGGGCGACACGCTTCTCTGGCGTCTCGCGCTCAAGGCTGAGCATGTTGCCCAGCTCGTCCTCGATGAAGTTGGCGCCGGGGTAGGCGTTGGGACCGTTGATGACAGCGGCGGCCATCTCGGTGTAGTTGAGTGCGGTGACTGGCTGAGGGAATGTGAGCTTCATGGCAAAGATCTGAGGGATACCCATCTCGTTGGACTCGAGAGAGATGTCTGGCGAAATGACGGTACGTGCGGCGTAGTTGACACGCTTGCCCATCATGTTCTTACGGAACAGACCCTCCTTCTTCTCGAGCACCTGCTTGATGCCGGGTGGCACGGAAGCGCCCGACGTGAGACTGGTGCGCGAGTTATCGTAGATGTTGTTGATGTTCATCTGCAGGTCGCTGACGTGTGTCACCAGGTTCTTGGCGCTGTCGGCCTCGGCGGTCGACTCGATGTACTTGCGGATCTGCTTGCTGGCACGCAGGATGCCCTTGTAGTGCACGTTCATACCGTGCTCGGACGCAATGCCGTTGACAAAGTTGACTGGACGGTACTTGTTGGGGATGACGGGTACGACGATGAAGAAGAACTGCTCGACGCTGACCTCCTTGACAAACTCGACGCGCTTGCCATCCTTGGCAGCGATGGGACGCACCGTGCCAAACAGCAAATTGAGCAGCTCGCGCTCATTCTTGAATAGCTTGACCATGTTGGCCTGCAGCTCCCACTGTGGGAAGTATGTGCCGTGCTCGGCCTGCTCGTCGACCGATGAGAAGTTGTAGCGCGCATTCACAGAGATGTTCTGGGTCTTCTGCTTGGCGTTGAGTGGCATGATGAACAGCTTGGACTTGGCTGCGTCTGAGTTTCTGATTGCGGGCGAGTAGGCCGTGCAGTTGGCGCAGGGTCTGTGCGAGCTGCTGCCCGAGCTCATAAAGTCACGCAGGATCTCACGGCGCACCGACTCAAAGTGGGTGACCTTGCCGCCCTTGGCCAGGAACTTGGAGTACTGGATGTCGATCGATCCGAGATCCTCGTCGTCCTTCATCCTATCAGCGTCCTCATCATCACTCTCCTCGTCGCTGCTATCATCGTCCCTCTTTGTAGTAATATCCTCTGCCTCCTTACTACTCGTAGCTCTCCTAACTGTAGCGCCACGCTTAATCAAATGTGCTTCACGCACATGCTTTGCCTTTACAATCTCTCCTCTATAGAGTAGTGAAAGTTCTTGAATGTATGAGTCGACCTGTTGTTGCGCGATGGGGCATGCGTGTCAGTGTTGTGCTCGCGAATGATTTAGTATGAAGTATGATTGTATACATACGAGTGACTTGCCATGCTTGAAGTGATGACAGTTGAAACATGTGCTTTGTGCCAACTTGTGAAGGATCTTAAACATCACAGGGTTGTAAGCTGGGATTGGTAACTCGATATGTCCATAATGTCCCGGACAATCCATATGTGACATGTTACAGACAATACATCTATGATGGTAATGGTCAATAAGTGATGTGATGACATTAACATGTGTAACATGTACACAACATACCTCTCTCTGTTCTCGACTGTACCGAGTGACTTGTCGTAACAACCTCCTGGTTGAGGGTTGCTTAGGATGTCAAAGGTCTCTGGCTCTGTGATCTGCTTTTGAGAGATCTTTCTAATCTCATCGGCAGAGTAGAAGGCAAATGAAGTGGTAGACACCTCATTCTTGATTGCCAATGAGTTCATTATTATATATTATGATTGATTGATTGATATGATTGAAAGAATGAACGTTCAAGTGAGTGGCTATTGTGTGTGATCGATCATACACAACCTATATTATATATATTTCAATCAATAATAATATATATATATATATGTATATATGTATATACTCGAGTAAGAAAGTACACAATGTTTCGAGAATGATGAATGCATGAAACAAATAGACGAAGACCGACACTCGTCTTCTTGTTCATTTATTTTGTTTTTTTTTAATTGTTTGGTTCAAAGTGTGTGAGTTTGATTGAACAATCGAGGGTTGAGGGTTGTTTATGTGTTAGGGTTGGTTCTCAATCAATGTGTTGGGTTGACAACTTCAACATGATTCACTCACTTGTGTCACTTCATTAATTGTTGTTGAAGAGATATATATAAGAATGGATACCAAACTACCTCTGCTTTGCTTTCATGCTGGCACCTTTGGTCTTGTATCTTATGGCATACTCTGGATCTATCAACACTTTCTTGATATTGGTCATAATCCATTCGCCTTAGTCACCTTCTTGACTGTTTGGGGACAGGTATATATCATCATCAATCATCAATCTTCAACATCATCAACATTATAACTAATACTCAATTAATCAATCAATCAATCAATTAAATAATAGCTCATTCACTTTGTATTCTTCTTCATGGCTACTATTGTAGACTTGATGGATATTACATCGATTGGTCAGAGTGAACCTGGATTGTATTATGCATTCCTAAAGTGTCGTGACCTTGTATATAGATCGATTGCCTTCCCCATTGGAATGTTCATTACATTGATGTTCTGGATACTCTATAATATTGACCCGGCATTGCTAATGGTCGACGCGCCAACCTCCTACCCACCAGTGCTCAACCATATACAACACACGATGCCTGCAGTCGTCATGGTGATCGAGATGCTGTTTGTCAATCATCAGTACCATCGACAACTCAAGCCTGTTGTGGCGGGCCTGCCGACGACGGCCAACGTCTACCAGGACGTGGGGCAAGTCGTCTCGTTCAACCTGACCTACCTGTCGATCCTGGTGGTGTCGCGCTATGTTCAAGGCCACTGGGTGTACCCATTCTTTGAGATGATCCCGCTGCACTCCAAGATCATCTTTATCTTCTCGTCCAGCTGTCTAAGCGTCTCTCTGTACATTATCACGCGCCAGCTGAATCGTTGGCGATGGGGTGGCGAGACAGAATTCCTCGCGCCCATCTTTGGACGAAAGAAGAGGCCTCTGTCACAGCAGCCAAAGCCAGAGAAGAAGGACAAGTAATCCATAATATACTATTGAATACATGTATCATTCGAACATGTTTATTGTACTAAGAGTTGTTGTTACTACTTGTGTGTATGTATGTATATTTAGTTGATTCATTGGCAGTTGTTGAGGGCCAAGACAGTTTGATTGATTGATTGATTGATCATATGATCGTCTGTCCTGGCTTAACTATACCTGTTGTTTCGTTCGAAAGATACTGCAAGCAAGCAAACATAAAGAGTTAGTCTTGTCGTCTTCGTCTTGAGCTGGACGCGAACAACTTACAATATAGACAGTATTACAAGTATGAATGATAGTAGGAATGATGGCTTGAATACTGATGGACTGCTATCATTGGAGAAGAGGGGGTAGGAGCAGGTGCAGGCAGCATTTGATCTGAAGCCAACGGGACAGACAGCCTTTTCTGATGAGGTCGGAGCAAACAGTGTGGACACGGTGCCCGGACACACTCCATCAAAGTTGATCTTCTCGTTGTAGACACAGACGCCCGTCGACACGTTGACACTGCCTGTCGTGTTTGTGATTGTGACATTTGTGCACCAGACACAACAAGCGCCCGCCGTTGTACAATCATCGAATGTGTTGCCCAAACAATACTGCTTGGCTGGGTTGTCTATTGATGCCTGGCTAGAGTCCTCCTGTGCTGATACCAATTGGCTGTCCAAAACGATCACCAACAGACCGACCATGAACAATGTCTTGTATGACATATTCTTAAATTGTAACTTCATTCTATATATCTTATGTGACTTGACTATATCTGTGTATCTCGACTCGAAACTGATGATTGATTGATAGATTGAATGAATGAATTATTGATTGATTGATTGATTGTGATTGAGTATGTGTTTGTGTATGTATATATATATGTGTGAGTATTGTACAATTGTTAAATATATATATATATTTTATGTATTTGTGTTGAGAGAGATAGGTTGGTTGTTAAATGATTGAAATCGTCAGCCTGGGAAGTTGTCAACATTGCCACTTTTTTGTTTTTTTTCAATTATTCAATGAAGAATCCCCAACGAATTGTTTGGAACACAGCAGGTTCCAACTCAAAGACAAAGGTTAGTTATCCCTCATTTCGACTCAACATTTAATATATCTAATATTCATATGTATATATATATATAGTACATGTACTATATAACTTGTTATACTTAAAACCTTAACATCATCATGAAAGTTGTCATTGTCAGTCTTGATCAAATACTAACTGTTAATTTTGCGCGAGAAATGTCAGTTGGAGGGAATTAGACAAGTTTTTTGAAACTTTGGTGTGTGGACCAGACACGCCAATCAAACAAACGACGAAGGAGAGTCCAATGCCTGTGTGAAGTGGCTACCGGAGTGGCGGTAGTATGACACTCCTGCACTGTAACATTACTTATCTTCCATTGATCATTCTATCCAACAAAATCAATATCTATCTGCTTGTCCAACAATCATTCAAACATCACATGCCACTCATTCACTCACTTCACTCACTCAATCAGTTCATTCACTTCACTCATTCAAACATCTTCGCGTGTCACTTGTTGGACTTGGTTTATTACGACACTTGTCCAGATCGATACAGATACATAAATACATAAAATAATAATAATAATGGATATATTATATAATAATAATAATAATATTAGTAATAATAATGTTGGAGACAGTAGTGGAGGAGATGATGGTCAACATACATTTATAAAGACAAAGATAATGTTGATATTCGTTATAATTGGTATGACTTTGTTGGCGTCGTATGTACCATTCATACTTGGAAGGTCAAAGGTACGTGGTCTGGTGACAATCCTCACCTTCATGACTTGTTTTGCCGCCGGTATCATCTTGGCTGGTGCATTCAATCATTTGTTGCCGGATGCCAGCGAGAACTTTGAACAATACTTTGCTGCGGCCGACCCGGACAACCAGTATGCCGACTTCCCCTACGCCGAAACAATCGCCATCTTTGTGATGTTCATGTTGGTCGCACTGGACAAGCTGGTGATTGAAGGTGGCGTTGTGGGTGGCGGCCACACTGGCCACAATCACATGGATGTCTCGCATCACCTCACCGAGAGCACAGTCCTGATCGATCAGTCACTGAGCACGTCGACGCCCGGATACACCGAGGGTGGCGGTGGCATTGTATTGGTTCCTACTTCAATATCAGTCGTGGACGATGGCGCACAGACAATTCACGTCATCATGGACAACAATGGAGCAGGAGTTGGGGCTGGAGGAGATGGAGTTGGCCATGGTCAAAAAGTGGATAATGGAAAGACACATGCCGCCAACGTGTCTCAGGCTTGGATATTCATGCTGGCGCTTTCAGTCCACTCGATTTTTGATGGACTGGGACTAGGTGCCGAGACCGATCCAAGTAACTTTTATGGACTAATGGTGGCAGTACTGGCCCACAAGGCATTGGATGGCTTTGCGTTGGGTGTACCAGTGTTCTACGCCAAGTTCTCAAGACTACAAACTGCATTGGCACTATCTTTCTGTGCAGCAATGACACCGTTGGGCATTGGAATTGGAATGGCAATTGCAAGTTTATATCAGGGTACCCAGGCATACCTTTCAGAAGGCATCATCCTATCAGTCACAACAGGCTCATTCCTCTATATCTCACTTATCGAACTGATGCCATCAGGACTTGGCCAGCCAGGTTGGATGAAGACCAAACTATTCCTAACCTTCATTGGTTGGGCATTGTTAGCTGTCATTGCACTATGGGTCTAAAATAAAAATAATAATAATAAATATATAGTATCGCCGAGATACATTAATTATTTCTTCAATTTCCAGGATTATCAATTTGATTGATGGGAAATCAACAAAAGTATTAAAGTTAGGTTGTTGTTGGACAGGTCTCGGGTTTGAAACTTCTGCTAATGTTTGTTTGATTGCTGTGATGAGACCTTGTTAAATATAGATTATAAAGATACATATAATTGAACTATTATCTCTACAATCAATCAGTTATGGGACTGGATCATCAATTCATAACACATTCGACTTTGTTTCCAACTTTGTCAATTCAATCAAATACTTACAGTCGAGATATTAATATCCTCTTAGCAATGATACAGTCCTGATCATTCAACATGTCTTGGGATTATAAGATTGATAGGTGACTTTCCCAGGTCCAAATGATTTGAAAAAAACTTAATTTATGGGATAGTGCACTTTCAATGCTCAATCAAACAAACACTTCAATCACTTCACTTCAAGTTGTTCATTAATTACATGTATATATAACAAGATAATAATATTATAGTATAGATAAGATAAGATAGAGATAGAGATGTCAGCTCCACCTCGTCTTAGTGCGAGAGCATCATTGCTCGATAGGAAACCAGGTGGACCTTTGCCAACATTAAAGACATCAGGTGGCATTACAAAGCCATCGTCATCATCACCTCCGATCAGTCACAGGACATCAACAAGCTCACTCACACCACCACAACAATATAACACGCCATCGACATCAGGCGCTACAACACCAACTCTAAACATTCATTCGACTTCATCGTCGTCATATGGCGGTGGCGGCTACAACAAGTCTGCACCACAGTCTGCACCGTCAACACCCTCACACTCACGACTCTCCAGTGGCAACCTTACAAACTACTTGATACCAAAGAATGCACAACTATCACGTGTCTCTGGACATTCGCGCAAGGCATCGCGAGGAGGTAGTGGAGGCACGGCCGCGGCTGGTCCGCGATGGGGCTCCAACGTGCTGTCCTACCAAGACTACGTCGACGAGGAGCTCTTCTATTCAACACCCACTGAAGAGGACGACGAGGAGTTTGAACAGATCAAGGCATTGCTCAACTCAGAGTACTCGGTGACCACGCATCAGAGTCTTGGCCAGCTCAAGGGAGGCAGTCTGGTCGTGCTGTCCTGGAAGAATGACGCCGCGCAACAAGTGGAGGAGCAGCAACTCGAAGATGATAAGCGCGACTTGGCATTCTTGAAGGAGACCTTGGCAAAGACTACATCATTGTCCAATCAGATGGTGTTCATATTGGATCGATTCAATGAGGGACTGACGACATTGGAGCAGGACGTGGCGCCCATCAACGCATCGATGAAGGAGTGGTCAACAGTGTACAACAATATCAACCTGACAATGGAGTCGATGCGCACTATACTCGAGCGCTTTGATCTGTCAAAGGTGGCCCAGAAGATCAGGGAGGGTGCAAAGGGCGACTACGCATCGTACATGGCCACGCTCGACCACGTGGTCCAGTCGATCGACTTCTTTGAAGCCAACCCTCAGTTTAAGGCGGCAGAGAAGACGCTGTCCACACTGAAGGAGCTCAAGTCGACGGGTCTATCCGAGCTCGAGAACAACTTCAAGTCACTGCTGCTCAAGATCAGTAACATTGTCGATCCCACCACCATCCCCGCGCTGCCCGCGGCCAAGCGCTACCTGGCCATCGTCCCACCCAACTCGGTCGAGGAGATATCAAAGTCGATCGAGCTGTTCCAGCGACTCAAGTATCACAACTACCAGAAGGAGTACAAGGACAAGCGATCAAAGTTCATTCTAATGTCGCTCAACAAGCTGGCGCCAGAGAAGTTCATCAAGGTGACGACCGAGTCCAAGAACCTGGCCTACGTCAAGGGTTCGCATCCCCTCATTGGCTACACACACGAGACGCTGCGACTCTACCAGATCGAGTCGGACCTGGCCAAGGAACTGTTTGGGGACCAGTACCACTCGTTCCTCGAGGAGATCGTGCATCCGTCGCATGAGCTGCTGCTCGACACGACCGAGCCCATCATCAAGGCCAAGAAGACGGTCGACAAGGTGTTTGGAATCTTCCCGCTGCTCGACCTCTTTGACACATTCACCAAGCTGCTGCCCGAGTTTGCCGGCGCCCTGTCGCAGCGCGACGGCAAGCACATCTCAGATATCAAAGAGATCATCAAGAACCTGGAGAACACGTGCTCGGCACTGCTGGACTTCTCGCTGGAGGAGGAGTTCCGTAAGGAGGAGAAGCTGGATCAGTCGACAACAGTGGACCAGGTCACGTCCAACATGCTCAACTACTTCAAGCGACTTATCGAGTACAAGGGCTCGGTGGAGTTCCTTTTGACGCGCAGCAAGTCGTCGTTCAAGGACTTCACCGAGAAGACGCTGCGCACACTCAGCACCTACCTGCAGACCAAGAGCAAGAAGGACTTTACAGTGATCTCGTCGACCATTGAGTTGAACAACAAGGTTCCATTCCGTGGCATCATATTCTTGATCAACAACTATCAGTATATAGTCGAGTCGCTTGGTGCGCAGTCCATACTCGATGCTCAATCATACCTACTCAAAGAGATGGAGACAGCATGTGACAACGAGATCAAGATCTATCGAGAGTTCTGGATGGCCCTATCAGAGCCATTACGTCCAGGCAAAGATGTTGAGACCAAGGCTATTGTAAAGAGACATACTGTAAGTTGTTGAACTGGATGGACATGGAGCACTGGATGGAGACTAATGCATCATCCATTATCATACTTTCCAGAACTTCCTCAAGACAATGACAGAGATTAGTAAGATGAAGTTTGAGATACCTGACCATGAACTAAGAACAAAGTTATCAAACATTGCCAAGGATAGTGTAACAAAGACATATGAAAGATTTAAAGAGAAGTAAGTTGTCAATTAATCAATCCATTCAATCAAACATATATTGACTAATTACAAACAAACTATGAATGAATAGATGTAGACAAGACAAGACACATTTGGAGAAGAACTTTGCTCCATTCGAATCGAACGATGATATCAATCGTAAGATTGATAAGATGTTTGAGAGTCAGTATTAGAGACAATCATTCTTGGATGGATGTCAATTGTAATAAGAAAAGAAGTAAACATTTATTAAAGGCACATGTGAAGAATTGATCGAATCGAATGCATGGCAAACCCTGTTTTTGGGTTAGTTGCTCAATCCACCCACTGCATCTCATCTGTTTGTTGTTTGTTCAAGCTCTCAAACACTCTCTCTCCAACACACGCAACAGCAACACACACCACCAAACATAATTATTGCATTCGCGTTGTTCACACTTCATTCAACATCATCAAACACAACTCAATCACTTCACTCTTTGTTTGTTGTTGTAGTAGTTGTTGTTGTTGTTATACACATTATAGAGATAGATAGATTAGACATACAGAGTCAACAAACATTGTATAATATAATAACTTAATTATTAATAATAACATATATTTATAAATATATATATATTTAGTAATTCAATCAACTTCATCAATCAAACTCATTCAATATATATATAATATTTAGAGACAACAGAGACAATAACGTGATCGATCAAGAAACTCATAACAATTACATACATACATACATTTAATATATTATAAGGAGCGATAAAGATGGGCGAATACAATGATGTCGATAGATATATATCCATTCTGAAGGAGTGTAAGCCATTGTCAGAGGTCGATGTAAAGAACCTTTGTGATAAGGCACGCGAAATATTGCTGCAAGAGTCGAATGTGCAGCCGGTCAAGTGTCCGGTGACTGTCTGCGGTGACATTCACGGCCAGTTCCACGATCTGATGGAGCTGTTCAAGATTGGCGGCAACTGTCCAGACACGAACTACCTCTTCATGGGCGATTACGTCGATCGTGGCTTCTACTCGGTCGAGACCGTCACCCTGCTCGTCGCGCTCAAGGTGCGCTACAGAGATCGCGTCACCATCCTCAGAGGAAACCATGAGTCTAGACAGATTACACAAGTGTAAGTGTTTGTGTGAGCGCGAGGATGTGAGTGCGAGGATGTTTTATTGTCGCGCCGCCAAGCACAGAACTGACTTGACTCATCATCACATGACCATCTAGATACGGATTCTACGATGAGTGTCTAAGGAAGTATGGCAACCCCAACGTCTGGAGACTCTTTACCGATTTGTTCGACTATCTACCTTTAACTGCGCTCATTGAGAAACAGGTATGCTTCGCTCACTCACCCACTCAGTCGATCGCGATCACGTGATGATTGAATGAATGTATGAATGATCACTGACACGATGACGACAATCAATCAATCATACACAGGTGTTCTGTTTACACGGTGGACTGTCTCCTTCGATTGATACACTGGATCATATTAGAAGTTTGGACCGTCTGCAGGAGGTGCCACACGAGGGCCCAATGTGCGACTTGCTTTGGTCTGACCCAGACGACAGGAATGGATTCGGCTACTCACCAAGAGGTGCAGGCTACACGTTTGGCAAGGATATCTCTGAGCAGTTCAATCACAACAACGGTCTGACACTCGTGGCCCGTGCGCATCAACTGGTGATGGAGGGCTACAACTGGGCACATGACCAGAACGTCGTAACCATATTCAGTGCGCCAAACTACTGCTACCGATGCGGTAATCAAGCTGCCATTATGGAGATTGATGAGAAGATGAAGCATACCTTGTAAGTCATTTGAATGATTGAATGATTGAATGAATGAATGAGTGAGCGAACGAGTGCAAGCGACTAACATCATCTCACCCTCACGCAGCCTGCAGTTCGACCCAGCTCCAAGACGAGGAGAGCCACATGTCACTCGTAGAACACCAGACTATTTCTTGTAGATATCAAACATGTTACATGCGCATCCAATCGCTATCCAGCAGCAGCAACACAAACACGCCACGCTGCGACCTACTACTACCAACTCCCCAACAACAGATTCATCTCCTCCTTTACCGTCTTCTTCTTAACATAACTTTAAACTAAACTACATGTCCATATACATTTGTAGATGGACACTCCACTCTACTCATTCATTCACTCAATCATTCATTCTTTCCCAGTATGTATGTTTAGGTGTCTCGCCAATGATCGCTTCGTTTATTGTTTGATTGAGGTGACCGATCGCAAGCGTTCTGTTACTGTGGTGTACTTAATCTCGTTCATCGCTAGTCATGAGCCAAGAGCATTCCTTTTGCCTCGGTTGCGCTACCAAAGCATTGTGTCTGTCTGGCTCGTTGTCGTCATGTCATCATCTGTTGAGGGGAGCGAGTGTCGCAGCTCGCTCGATGTCCTTGTTGTTGAATGGATATATATATATATATGTTGTTGAGTTGATTGATTGATTGAATGATTGATTGATTTACAGCTTCCTGAGACAGTTTATACAGAGGTGATGTCTAAGCTTGAGTGATTGGCACTTGGGACAGACTGTGTGATGATGGATGTTCTCGTGCTTCTTGGCGCTGTTTCTCTTTCTGTTGCGAGTGTAGGAGACGCGCTTCTTGGGCACGGCAGTCAACTCCATCTCGCAGTCCTCTTCGATGATTGGAGTGTTTGAAGATGATGGCGGCAGGGCATCATAAGCTGTTGGTGCACTGCCAAATATCGACGATGCTGACCAAGCTCCAATATTGCTGCTGTTTCTAGATCCAACAATTGGATTGATGTACTTTGGAGTACTTTGAATGAGTGATGCCAAGAAGCTTTTTTGCATTGTATATATATATATGTTTAGTATGTGATGTGTATTTGTTTATGTCTACTATCTCTCGAGAATGAATGAAAAGGAGGATTCGGCTGATTGAAGCGAAAAAGTTGAAAAGTGATCAAAAAGAAGTTCAAAAAACATGGAAATGTGCCAACTTTAAGCTCATTGGCAACGCACCAGCAGATGCCTCGAGCACTGTCTATCCTTCGGGTGAACATAGTCGATGCCAAGTACCTTGCTCCAATCATTCAGGGGAACACTTGGACAGACCACCAACAATGTGCCCTTACCCTACTCTACCCTACCCTACCCTAACCAAACATGTGTCAACATTGAGTTCAAGGAGGGATGTATAGAAGATGATTGTTTATTAAGGTCTTGGAACTAAAATAATTGACTTGAGGTAGAAGTCACCTGTTCCGGAAATGGAATAATAAGGACTTTTGGAGGTCGCCCTTGGACTGGTCAGCCTCACCAGGCTCTGGGTGGCATCCATAATGGGATGGTAGTCGGTACTACTGATCACGATATCACACAACTTGCCGAGTACCGAGTGTGTGATGGTGACTGTCACTGGAGCTCCAGCGGTCTTCAAACATGCCATAATTCCCACGTAGTGATCACTACCTTTGTTGTCCTGCGCGATAAAATGGTACTTGAGACTATGTCCAATTGGGATCATCATGGCATGAGAGCCAATAGTGAAGTGGTCGCGGGCAAAGATGCTTCCTTCCTCCTTTCCAGAGAACTTCTGAGCGTCGATGGCCGTGGTGGTGTGCCTGAACACAGTGTTGCTGTGGAACAGGTCGGTTGGCACAAGGCCAACCATGATGGCGTCGGTTACATCGTACCTATAATTGATCAAACTGTTCTGGTCCCATGCAATCATGTCACCGACTTTGTGGAGCGGCACAATGAAGTCTTCATACTTCTCCTCTGGCGTTGGCGTGCAAGAGTACTCAGCTTGGTTGCAATACTCTTCAGTGAACTCGCCATCGACCAAGACAAAGTATTGGTTATCGGGATCGATGGACCTGATATACTTGGGTACCGAGTCGCCAATCAAAGTCAGCTTAGCTTCCTTGAAAGTCTTGGGGAAGTTGATGACATAGCCACGGACCAGGTCGTCCCCAGGAAGTGTGTCACATCGGCTCCAACCAGTTGAGTAGTCCATGTTGGAGCCCCTATAGGTTTTGCGAAGACCAGTGATGTACATGTCGTTCAAGGAGAAGTGTGCAACGGAGATAAGCCCTTTGACCTGCTCAATTGCTCTCAGGTCATAGAAATACATGTAGCGACTGTATGAGACTCCAGGGCCGGTGAACATATTCACGTTGTTTGGGGTACTAAGGGCGTCAGGGTCTCGGGCATAGCCAATGGTTGGTGCCCACACCTTGCGCACCCTCTCAGCATATACACCCTTGGGGAACATAATAGCGTCCATTTGCCACCACATTCCGACGTAGTCAAACACGGCTGGGATCAAGATTCGGCGCACAGCCAGCATTCTCTCGAACGTGTTCCTTCCAGAGATTGGATCATAGGGGTCCTCAGCAGCGGCAATCTTGGCGATCGTGTTGTCAAAGGTTGTACGACAGTGGGAGGTGTAATTTTGTAGAGCATCCAAGGCGAAGCCTCTCTGGATGCGGATGACATTCTCGTCAAAGCCCCATGCCAATGCATGTCTGTTGAACTCGACCTGGAGCATGAAGTAGACAGTGGCAGCGACGGCATAGCTGGGCAGCTCGCCAAGTTCGAATCCAGGGCGCTTGAAGTCTCCGTTCAGATGTAGACGCAGACCGATGTCGAGGGCATTGTAGTAGGTTTGGATCTGCTTTCGAACACTCGCGGTGTTGTGGTACTTTGACTCATTGACATATGTGTGAAAGTTCTTGGTCAGTTCTCCAAAACCTTGTAGCTTGGAGATCGTGTCAGTGATGTCAAACTTGATCAACTCGTCGCCAACCACGTCACGGATGCCGGCCAGGTACCAATCCTCGTTGAAGTCATTGTCATTGGTGTTCTCCAGAAAGCCAGACCAGATTGAGTCGATGGCACCACTGAGGGCAGGGCCAACTTCTGGGATGAACGATACTCCGGTAATCACATAGGCCTTGATGAATTCCATGAACTGGGCTGGCTGATCCGGTTTCACAAAGTATGTCTTTTTCTCGATCAATGTCTCTGTGTTGACCATCATCATCTTCTGCCAATTGATCTTCTCGATCTGCGCGTTGACCACTCTCTTGGGCTTGGGCTTGGGAATCGTTGAAGGGCTGGTCGTTAGTTTGGCTATAACTACAGCTTGAGTCTTTGGAAAGAAGAAAAGAATGAATCACAATTTATGGAGGTTATTGTTAATATTTACAATGATTGATTGATGATGAATGTATTTTGTTATGCCCATACATGGGCAACCTGCTCAAGGCACATTATCAGCATCAGGAATAGTCCCAAATTCTTGTTACTCATTCTATATTTTCTATATCCTTTGAATGAAACGAATAATTATTATGTATTTTATTGTATTATTATTGTTTATAAATGAAGTGAATGGAAGGATACCTCAGGTCAGGTATAGGACATGGATGAGAGAGGCGGTTGTGCCTATATGGAGAGCATCTTCCTTCCTTCAAATCCTTTGTAACATGGACACAGAAGAACGAGGGGGTCATATCAATGGTTGCTGCAAATATGTTTGAAGGTACACAGGGTCGATGAAGATTTATGTTATACAGAGTGCAATAAAGTGAGTTTATTGTTGTTATCTATGGACAAACAATGAATGGATGATGATTCATGGTGATGATGGCCAATGGGTGATGTTGTTGAAATAACAACAACATTTATGGCTTGACGATCTCCAAAAACAAGATCGGCACTGACGAGAAGACCTTCATCCACATCATGACCCGTCGCAACTTCCTCCAGATCCGATGGCGAATGGTGATCACACTCGGGATAAATCTAAACGAATTGCCACCTGGATGACCCTCCATCAAATTTTTGCTAATGGAAAGGAGGCCTTTGATCTTGGAACAAAGATGATTGACTTGAGGTAGAAGTTGCCAGTGGCCGAGATAGTAAGTGTTGGACTTTGGGCATTCAATCCAGCACTGTTCAACCTCACAAGGCTTTTGTTGGCGTCCAGAAGTGGAGCGTAGTCGGTACTGCTGATCACAATGTCACACACCTTGACGAGTTTCGAGTGGGTGATGGTGACCGTCACTGGAGCTCCAGCGGTCTGCAAACATGCCATAATACCAATGTAGTGATTGCTGCCCTTGTTGTCCTGGGAGATAAAGTGGTACGAGAGCACGTTGCCAGTTGGGATCAACATGGCATGCGAGCCAATGGTGTAGTGGTCGCGGGCAAATATGCTTCCGGCGTGCTTTCCAGAGAACTTCTGGGCGTCAATGATAGTGGCCGTCTTCCTGAAGATCGTGTTGCTGGGGAACACATCGGTTGGCACAAAGCCAACCATGACAGCGTCGGTGACGTCGTACTCTAAACTGATCACATTGTTCCTGTCCCAGGCAATGATGTCACCGACCTTGTGCAATGGCACGTAGAAGTTTTCATACTTCTCCTCTGGCGTCTTGGTGCATGTTTGAGTTTCCCGGTCTTCACAATAGACCTTGGCCATCGACCGAAAAATAGAATACGTTGTCGGGATCATAGGAGCTGATTCTCTTGGGTGTGGATTCGCCAATCAATGTCAGCGAGGCTTCCTTGAAGGTCTTCCCTGGGAATACAATTGTATAGCCATAGTCATCCACGGGTTTGTCATTGCGGCTCCATTCAGTTGAGTAGACGATGTTGCTGGGTCTGAGGTATCTCGCACGCATGCAGGTGATGAAGTGGTCGGTCATGGCGAAGTGAGCTGCCACGATAAGGCCATTGAACTGTTCAATGCCTTTCTCGTCGTAGAGCTGCATGTAGCGAGCATAGGATACTCCCGGGCCAGTGAACCTATTCTCAAACTGTTCATAACTTAAGTCTACGTCAGGGTCTCGGGCATAGCCAATGGTTGGTGCCCACACCTTGCGCACCTTCTCAGCATATGAACCCATGGGGAACATGATTGAGTCCATCTGCCACCACATGCCGACATAGTCAACACTGCCGGGATCAATATACGGCGCAGCGCCAGCATCTTCTCGAACTGGTTCCTTCCAAAGATTGGTTCACCAATGTCCACGGCATTGGCAATCTTGGCGAGCGTGTTCTCAAAGGTAGTGCGACAGTGGTTGGTGCAATTGATCCTTGCCTCCAATGACATTTCGTTCTCGATGCGGACGACGTTCTCGTCAAATCCCCATTCAGATGCATGCCTGTTGAACTCCACCCCAAGCATGAAGTAGACGGTGGCGGCGATGGCATAGCTGGGCAGTTCACCAAGTTCGAAGCCTTCGCGTGCAAAGTCTCCGTTCAGATGGTCACGCAGACCACTGCTGAGTGAATTGTAGTAGAACTTGACCTGCTCACGAATGCTGTCGGTGTTGTTGTACTTTGAAGCATTGACATATTTGTGGTAGTCCTTGGTGAGCTTGGCAATACCTTTGAGCGTGTCGAGCGTCTTGTTAATGTCATACTTGATCAGCTCGTCGCCAACTACCTCACGGATGCCGGCCAGGTACCAATCCTCGTTGAAGTCATTGCTCTGGGTGTTCTCCAAATAGCCCGACCAGACCGCATCGATGATACCACTGATGGCTGGGCCAACATCTGGGATGAACGATACTCCAGTAACTACGTAGGCTTTCATGAACTCCATGAACTGTAATGGTTGTTCCGGTTCACAAAGTATGTCTTTTTCTCAATCAACAACTCTGTGTTCACCATCATCATCTTCTGCCAATTGATCTTCTCGATCTGAGCGTTGACCACTCTCTTGGGCTTGGACTTGGTCTTGGGCTTGGGGATTGCCACTGCAGCATGAGTCTTTGGAATGAATGATAATGATTGATTGATTGATTGATTGAAGACCTCAGCGGACTCTGGAGAATGGATGAGCTTGTCTTCCTTCAACCATGCAAGGAAGAAACAGACACATTTGATTGACAGACAACATTGGTCAAGGATGTCAATGATGAACTTGTTTTATTTGAAGACGAGCATCAATCTTTGTGTTGATGTATGCTGGTCCTCAAGTATAACTTACATGTTGATAATCAACATGATCATTCACTCAAGCTGGTACTGGGGAGCAATCATTCTCCAAAGTTGTGGACAAGACGACACAGGGGGTGCTCTACACTGACGTCAATGGTTGTTGAACAGATTAAATTATCCATTTAGGGATCGACCAGACATCCAAACAAGTACATCATATACTAATACATTGTCATCCAAGTACTCACTGTCCATCCATCAGGTGTGTTGTTGTGGACATTGACGAGGACAAACTCCAACATCTATCTCACTTGTCGAGCAGGTTTCAACGATCGAGTTCAAGAGATGGATGGATGATTTATTAAGGTCTTGGAACAAAGATGATTGACTTGAGGTAGAAGTTGCCAGTGGCCGAGATAGTAAGTGTTGGACTCTGAGCGCTCAATCCAGCACTATTCAGCCTCAAGAGGCTTTTGTTGGCGTCCAGAAGTGGAGCGTAGTCGGTACTGCTGATCACAATGTCGCACACCTTGCCGAGTTTCGAGTGGGTGATGGTGACCGTCACTGGAGCTCCAGCATTCTGCAGACAGGCCAGAATACCAAGGTAGTGATTGCTACCGGCGTTGTCCTGGGCGATAAAGTGGTACTTGAGGCTGCTTCCAGTTGGGATCAACATGGCATGCGAGCCAATTGTGAAGTGGTCGCGAACAAAGGTGCTTCCTGCATGCTTTCCAGAGTACTTCTGGGCGTCGATGGCCGTGGCGGTAGTCCTGAAGACAGTGTTGCTGTGGAAGACGTCGGTTGGCACAAGGCCAATCATTATGGCGTCGGTGACGTCGTACTCCTGATTGATCACCACGTTCTGGTCCCAGGCAATGATGTCACCGACCTTGTGGAGCGGCACAGAAAAGTCTTCATACCTCTCCTCTGCCGATGTTGGGCATATAATTGGGGCTACATTGTTGAGATAGGAGGATTTGAAGCAATTCTTCCTCGATTCTTCAGTTTCGCCATCGAGTAACAAAAAGAATAGGTTCTGAGGATCAAAGGACCTGATGTACCTGGGGATGGAATCGCCAATCAATGTCAGCTGGGCTTCCTTGAAGGTCCTGGGGAAGTTGACGACGTAGCCCCTATCATCCGCGGGTGGATTGTCATTGTGGCTCCAAGGAGTTGAATAAGCATCATTGGTGGGGGATAAATAGCTCTTGCGTAAGCCTGTGATGAAGTTGTCGTTCACGGCGAAATGAGCGACCTTGATTAGGCCTTTGTACTCTTCAATTCCTTTCTGGTCGTACAGTTCCATGTAGCGAGCATAGGAGACTCCCGGGCCTGAGTACCGATTCTCGAATTGATCATCGTTATATCCTACGTCAGGATCTCGGGCATATCCCAAAGTCGGTGCCCACACCTTGCGCACCCTCTCAGCATATACACCCATGGGGAACATGGTCGAGTCCATTTGCCACCACATGCCAACATAGTCAAACACTGCCGGGATCAAGATGCGGCGCAGCGCCAGCATCTTCTCGAACTGGTTCCTTCCAAAGATTGGCTCGCCATCATCTTCAGCAGCAACAATCTTGGCGAGCGTGTTCTCGAAGGTCGTGATGCAGTGGGTGGTGTAATTGGACCTTGCCTCCATTGACAATTCGTTCTCGATGCGGATAACGTTCTCGTCAAATCCCCATTCCAATGCATGCCTGTTGAACTCGACCTGGAGCATGAAGTAGACGGTGGCGGCGATGGCATAGCTGGGCAGTTCGCCAAGTTCGTAGCCTGGGCGGGCGAAATCTCCTTCCATATGATCACGCAGACCACTTGCGAGTGTATGGTAGTAGTTCCTTACAGACTCACGAACGCTGTCGGTGTTGTGGTACTTGGTCTCATTGACATATTTGTGAAAGTCCTTGGTGAGCTTGGCAATACTTCTGAGGGTCGCGACAGTGTTGGTAATGTCATACTTGACCAGCTCGTCACCAACTACCTCGCGGATGCCGGCCAGGTACCAATCCTCGTTAAAGTCATTGCTCTGGGTGTTCTCGATATAGCCAGACCACACACTGTCGATGACACCACTGAGGGCTGGGCCAACTTCTGGTATGAACGATACTCCGGTAACTACGTAGGCTTTCAGGAATTCCATGAACTGGAATGGCTGATCCGGCTTCACAAAGTATGTCTTTTTGTTGATCAACAAGTCTGTGTTCACCAACATCAACTTCTGCCAATTGATCTTCTCGATCTGAGCGTTGACCAATCTCTTGGGCTTGGGCTTGGTGGAGGCGGTGTCTTTCTTTCTTGGGGTTACCACTGCAGCATGAGTCTTTGGAATGAAAGAATGAATGAATAGGGTTAATAATTAGATCAAAGATTGACCATGGTCAGTCTTTTAAAGTATAAGTACATACCTGAACAACAATCTCAAGGGACATGAGAAGCACCAGGACTAGTCCCAAGTACTTGTAATTCATTCTATATTATAATTATTATTATTATTATTGTTACCCTTTGTAAGAAACGAATGATTAATCAATTGATGTAGTCTGTGTGGATTTGTCTGTTATTGTTGATCATTATTGATGTGGATGGATACATCAGGTCCTTCTTGTCCCTACCATGTCCACACAGTTGTGTGGGGTCAGTGCACTTCCTTCCCAGTCTTTGTAATATGGACAATAGAACGAGGGATCAAATTAATTGATGATGCAAAGATGATTGAAGGTACACATGGTCGATGGCGATTGGTGGTCACACTCGGGATAAATCTACCTAAGGCCACCAGATGGTGGGTCATCAACTTTTTGCTAAAAATGGAAAGGAGGCCTTGGATACACCCGGCCATCATTGGATTTGATGCTCACCAAACAATTCAATAGGCTAAAAATACGAAGTTGATTTGATCGACCCGCCATTTGATTTGGAATCGTGGAATTGTGCCTATCGTTCATTATATATCTGATGGTCACATGCCAGGCATCATCAATCGACATGTTCCTTGTGACCATACTACAAGTGCTGTCCTTCTATCCATTCATCCCCTAAACTTATCTGATGGACCTTCTACTACTCGTTCTCTCATTTCTCGAGACTTGATATAATAATATAAATAAATATAAAATTACAAATAATAATAATAATACTAAATATATACAAATATATCCATCATGTTCAAACATATAATATTGGGTGCCATCTTGGTGTCCATGATTATGATCACTGTTGACAAGTCTGTTTGTATTTAGCTAACTCTATGTCTGCCAACCCTGATCACTCACTAACTCTCAAATTCCAATCACTTGATATACAATGGCACATCTTAGGACGCAGCCTTTAACAAAGTTGGATGGCTCACTGAGAACACTGCCTTTGTTGGAAGGTTCACGTCGCCACTGGACGACTACTCCTTCCCGTTGTTTACCGATTTTGGTCCATCATTCTATGCTCACGTTAGCAAGGTGATCAACGCGCTCAACACCGCTGGCTACTCACCATTCATAGCCACATCCAGCTTTATCACTTCTATCTGGAGCTACGTGGTGGAGAACGAGACACCTTACACTACGGGCGACGCCAAGGTCACTGGCCTCTACTCTGCAATCGTCCAGGCCTCCGTCGACCCTAATTCTATCCTCTACAACGAGGACAGCGCAGATAGAGTAGATCCAGTATACTACCAGTTTATCCAAATTGCCGCAAAGGACTACACCAACTCGCTCACCGCCTTCACTGCTGCACCCAGTAATCCTACCACAGCTCTCTACCTTAGAGTTGCCATTGATAAACTAGAGAGCCTGCTGACCACTGTGCTTGCGGACGGCGGGGAGTTCCGCAGACATCCCCTCGATCAGCTCACCATCTTCTCCCTGGCCGCCACCTCTCACGTGCTCCTCCTGACCGACCTTGTGCGCTGGGGTGAGACCTGGGGCTTCTCCACCCAGAATGTGACCACATACCGCGATACTTACTACGAGGTCATCGACGACTACTCACACTACGCCAGAGACGTATTCGATGAAGCCAATACACCAATGACCAACTTGGGTAACTTTGACGGCTCTGGCCGATTTGACAACTTCCAGGATCTGCGTCGGATCGTGATCACCCAGGTGTCTGACTTTGTCGCCATGTGGTACAACCTCGACCCCAAGATCGCTGGCCTCCACGGCTTCCATGCAGAGCGTGTGCGCTACCTCTTCTCCAAGACCATTGGCTACAGTGTCGACCCAGACATGATCAGCTCTGAGAACATCTCCGACTACGTCAGTCCATCATTCGAGCGTCTGACCGAGATGTGGTGGGGACTCAAACAGGAGGACTACAAGGGAGAGATGACCAGTTTCCTCATTGTTCACAAGCCCGACGAGATCATCTACAGCGCCCAACCAACCTACACGACCAGCCGTCCTGCAACCCCCGCCAGCACTCGCAAGGGCGCCGAAGTTGGAACGCTCGTCGCTGAACCAGGTGTGACCAAGAACAAGAACTTCAAGTTCCCACCCACATCCGTCACCCAGAACGCAAGCTTCCACCATGACCATCTTCCTCGCCGACTCGTCTTCCCCGGCGTCGGCGGACTTGCCCTGGACCGCGGATGTCTTTCCAACGACGAGTACTGCCAAACATTCTACGGCGAGATCGGCCAGCGTATCACCGACAACATCGCTGTCCCAGACCACAAGATTGGCACCGCCTTTGGATGGGGTACCAACGAGAGGACTACCCTCCACCCGGCGCTCGACGCTATCACCGTGGGTCTGATCCCCTCCAACGTGTTTGCCAACAATGTTATCTTGCGCGCGACCACCACTGTCATTGACGCTCAGAAGTACCAGTCCATCGATGGCGGCGCCTACTTTGAGCCCGAGACGTTTGGCCCAGGCCTGCACTCGATGTTCATCCCAGTTGGTGGCTCGATCACATATCGTTTCGACTCTGTCAACGCGGTCGACATTGCCTACGACCTGTATCTTCGCGTGTACACAGGCTCCAAGGTGCCACTCAGTGTCAAGGTGTCCAAGAACGGTGTCGATGTTGCAACATTCACTCTTCCCTTCTTGAACAAGAACTCAATCGTTGAGACCACGCCTGACTATGACATTGTCCTGTCTCCCAACCATGACAACAACCTGTTCACATTCACCGCAGTTGGAAGCAATGTGCGTCTGACATCTATCATCCTGGTGCCAAAGTAATAAACTACAGTATCGATTAATCTTTCCTTCTCCAATCCTTTTTGTTTACTGATGTTGTGGACTTGAGCCGCTGGTTGTGATAATGATTTGCGCGAGCCAAGTCTTGTTTGGGCAGAGTAGACGTCCATGGTGAGGAGACGTGCCTCCTTATGTCCAGCGTTGGTTCAGAATGCATTCGCTCCTCGTCCAAGTTCATCTGTTCGACTTTGGATTGATGTGGACGTGTCTGGGGTCGTCGCGCTGTTGTTGTTTATTGATTGAATGGTGCAGCTCCGCTGTTGGTGCGTCACTGGGGTCAGTGGAATGATTCCAGACTCATGGGGGTGAGAGGTGCGAATACATACACCCCTGGCGACGAGACATGGCCTGCTTGATGGCCGCCGTCTCTGAAGTGGGCAGGTTGGAGCAGTCGCCCAACGAGAAGACGTTCTCGTACTTGGTGTGCTGGAGTGTCTTTGGGATGTTGGACACTTGATCGACTGATGTACTCCTTGCGCAGTCCACAAACGTATACACCACGATAACGTATCTTGAGCTTATCGTGTTGATGTTGATGTTGCGAGTCAGACTGCGAGTAGGAGCTGATTGCTCGTTAACAACACTTTATGATATTAAGCCGTCATTTATCTTGTTGTTTGTATATATATATATATATATATCTAAAGTGTATGTGTATGTTTATGACTTTGTCACCAAAGTGCAAGAATGAATATAAAAGAATGAAGACAGATGGACTTGACCAATTTTGATCTCGTTGCTTCCGATTAGTAATAATTTGATCTTACACAACCAATCAAACAATCAATCTTAGTCAGAGTTGTCGTCGACGGTGTGAAACATTATCAGCACAAAGTATCAATCATTCATCATTGTCGACATCGATGCATTCAGTCAGCCAATCATTCATTTGGCACTCCAAAGCATGAATCGATCGATCTAGTCAAGGGAAGGACGGATGTATAATCAGTTTATTAAGGACTAAACCATGGAACAAAGATGATTGACTTGAGATAGAAGTCACCAGTTGCAGAAATGACAAGCTTTGGACTCTGAGCGTTCAATCCAGCACTGGTCAGCCTCACGAGGTTTTGGTTGATGTCCAGAATGGGATGGTAGTCAGTACTGCCAATCACAATGTCGCACACCTTGCCGAGTATCGAGTGAGTGATGGTGACAGTCACCGGAGCTCCAGCGGTCTTCAGACAGGCCAGAATACCAAGGTAGTGATCGCTACCCTTGTTGTCCTGGGCGATGAAGTTGTACGAGAGGACGTTGCCAGTTGGGATCATCAAGGCATGCGAGCCAATGGTGAAGTGGTCGCGGACAAAGATGCTTCCTCCCTGCTTTACAGTGAACTTCTGGGCGTCAATGGCAGTGGTGGTGTGCCTGAACACCGTGTTGCTGTGGAACACATTGGTTGGCACAAAGCCAACCATGAGGGCGTCGGTGACTTCGTACTTCAAATTGATCACATTGTTCGAGTCCCAGGCCACAATGTCACCGACCTTGTGGAATGGCACCTTAAAGTTATTGTACCTCTCCTCTGGCGTTGTAGAGCATCCGACTTGAGGATCGATGCAATTCTCCATATCGTCTGAGTAGGCGTCGACAAACAAAAGGAATGAGTTCTCGGGATTGTCGTTGCTGATGTACTTGGGGACGGATGTGCCTATCATTGTCAGCTTGGAGTCCCTGAAGGTCTTGGGGAAATAGATAAAGTAGCCATCATAGTCAGCAGGTGGTTTGTCATTCCGGCTCCATTCGGTTGCATAGATGATGTTGTCAGGGTGTCTGTATTTCGCCGTGAGGCCGGTGATGAAATGGTCGGTCCTGGAGCGGCAGAGATAAGGCCATTGACTTGCTCAATTCCTTTCTCGTCGTACATCTCCATGTATCGAGCATAGGTGATGTCCGGGCCAGTGAAC
This sequence comes from Acytostelium subglobosum LB1, assembly GCF_000787575.1. NCBI lineage: Eukaryota > Evosea > Eumycetozoa > Acytosteliales > Acytosteliaceae > Acytostelium > Acytostelium subglobosum. The sequence goes on along the minus strand of NW_012236531.1, from coordinate 293,631 downwards.
CTATCAAAGTAGGTTGGGTCAAGTTGATTGGGGTCGTGGACTGCGTCGATATCTCGGGCATAGCCCAAGGTCGGCCCCCACACCTTGCGCACCCTCTCAGCATATACACCCATGGGGAACATGACCGAGTCCATCTGCCACCACATGCCGACATAGTCAAACACTGCCAGGATCAAGATACGTCGTAGCGCCAAAATCTTCTCAAACGTGTTCCTCCCAGAGATTGGTTCATCAGTGTCTTCGGTGGCGACAATCTTGGCGAGCGTGGATTGGAAGATGGCCATGCAGTTATTCGTGTAGATGGGCATTACATTAAACGCGATTTGGCGCTGGATGCAGATGACGTTCTCTTCATAGCCCCACTCCGTTGCATGTCTGTTGAACTCGACCTGGAGCATGAAGTAGATGGTGGCGGCGATGGCATAGCTGGGCAGCTCGCCTAGTTCATAACCTGGGCGATTGAAATCTCCAGCCAGATGGTCACGCAGACCACTGTCGAGAGAAAAGTAGAAGGACTTGATCATGTCATGAACACCCTGGGAGCTGTTGTACTTTGATTCATTGACGTAAGTGTGAAAGTCCTGGGAGTGTCTGACCAGCCCCTGAAGCGTCGCGAGGGAGTTACTAATATCAAACTTGATCAACTCGTCGCCTACCACATCCCTGATGCCTGCCAGGTACCAGTCTTCGTTGAAGTCATTGATGGGAGTGTTCTCGATAAAGCCGGACCAGATCGTATCGATCATACCACTGAGGGCAGGACCAACTTCTGGGATGAACGATACTCCGGTTATCACGTAGGCCTTCAACATCTCCATAAACTGGAGTGGCTGTTCCGGCTTCACAAAGTATGTCTTTTTGTTGATCAAAGTCTCAGTGTACACCATCATCATCTTGTGCCAATTGATCTTCTCGATCTGCGCGTTGACCAATCTCTTGGGCTTGGTTGGTGCCAAGTCTTTCTTTTTTTGGCTTTGTAGCTACTGCAGCATGAGTCTTTTGAATGAATAAATGATTGGAAAGGATTATTAATATTTAGTATAAAAAAAGTACTTACTTGGACAACCATCTCAAGGCAGAGTACCAACAAAAGGAATAGTCCAAAGTACTTGTAATTCATTTTATATTATTATTACTATCCTTTGAATGATAAGAATGATTGAGTATTTATTTATATATACATATTATTATTGATCATTCAGTAGATTGATACTTTAACCCAAACCAGTGCAGATCCACTCCTTTGTGTCTTGTCTCTTCACCACTTCGAGGTTTGTATCTTGGCACCTAACGAGGGGTTGGAGATCACACTCGGGATAAATCCAAACCAATGGACACCAGATGGTGGGTCATCAACTTTTTGCTAAAAATGGAAAGGAGGCCTTTGACCAGTAGGTCGAAGCATTACTTTATTCTAAAAATACAAAGATGATTTGATCGGCCCGTAATTTGATATGGACTCTTGGTCACTTTCCAGGCGTCATCAATATACATGTTCAAAATTACCAAACCTACTCACTCATTCTGTCTTTCCTCGACTCTCCTAGAAATATATTTAATTAATTAATTTATAATTATTGAAAGACAAATATACTTCATGCCTTTATTATTCCTTCCAATTTTTGGGACAGCTCGTGTTTGTTCTCTGGATCGTAACTCAATAGTCCCTTTAGATACTCGACGGATTGCTCATCCTGCTCGTCAGCAATTCTGGCATTGGCAACCTGCTTGGTGCATTTAGCATCATGGATGCCTTGTCTAGCCTTGTTGACGAAGAGGTAGAATGAATTACTCTTATAGTTGGTCGTGAGCTCCGTCTCGTTGATGCCCATATTGATCAGATGTGACTTGCACATGATCAACTGGTATGATCCATTCTGACCTTGGCGTGCAGCTCGTCCTTTGATTTGGATCTCCTCGGTGATGTCCTCTGACAGGAAGGTCTGCACCACATGGACTCCACCAGCTTCAATCACTTTGTCATCGCGGACATAATAGTCCACACCTCTGCCGAATGAGCTCGTGGCCAAGGTGACACGACCAGCTGTGGCAGCCTTCTTGATGATGTTATCCTTCTTATCTGAACCTTCCACAAGTATGGCCATGTTGTCGAATCCTTTGCAATATTCTGATTGTTGGAACGCTGTCAACAGTTGCTCATTCTCAAAGAAGACAATGGCGGCTCTGTCGGCCTTGATGACGGCCAAGATGCTGTCTTGAATCTTGCGATGCCATAACACGACAGTGTCCTCCATGATGACATCCGCAATCTCCTTGTGATGCAGTTGGGTTTTTCCAAAGATGGATGGTGTGTAGGTGCTCTTCTTGATGTTAAAACCCTCTATGATGTTTTTGACTGGCTGTGAGAGACTCTTCAAAGTGCCAGTGACACCAAGAATGTTTGCGAACTTGCCTGGGATCTTGGAGTAGCTGAAATGTCCACAAACAACACTCATGCCAATGGTCTTGTCAATGGTCTTGTCAGTGATCACATTCTTCTCATTCTCGGCAAGGTAGGCAAACATTGTTCGGTGGGTGTACTCGGTGATGTAGGAGATCTCATCATGTTTGCGGTATCCTATTCGTTGATTGACTCTGTCGACCTCGTATGCTGGATGATTGAAGAGGGACACGCACTCTATCATTTGTTTGATCGAGTAGGTGATTATGGGTCCGTGTCCAAGGAACTCACCAACTACTTTGGTGTATTCTGGCTGTTTGACCAGCGCAGCCAAGGTTATGGAGGCACGGTTTTTATAGATGTACCTGAAGAGAGCAGTGATGGCTGGCGACTTGAGTGTGATGGATGGATTGTATGTGTGACCAATGAATGAATCTCCAAAGAAAATGTCCACTTCATCAACGAGCAAGATTCGGGGACTGGGCGATGGCTTTGGTGATTGTTTAACAAGTTTGTTCTTGATGAATGACTCTGTAAGATCGCGCACATCTCCATTCTCTTTGATCAAAACTTCACAAAGTTGGCCAATGGTCGAATACGAGATGTTATCTTGGCAGCCAAACAGGACGAAGACATCCATAAAGTCGTTGTAGTCGCGATTGGACAAGTAACTGCTGTAGCTGACACACTTGACGTCGAACCCAAGAAGCGCAATCAGAAGTGAGAGGATGGCCAGTGTGACGGACTTGCCTTCGCCAGTCTTGATCTCAATGAGGTGATTGATGAATGGACTCGACATTCCAATAAATGAGTTTACAGTCGATGTAAACCAGCCTTTCTCGTTGTCAATACCCAGCAGTCGTATGATGCTGAGAACTTGGATGGTGTGTGGCTTCAACAGCTCATTCACATCTCCAGCCTCCATGAATCGAGCGCCGGACTTGGCCAACGTCCACACTGCAAAGATGTGAGCCAATAGTTTGATAAACTTTCCACCATTCTCGACTCTCATGTTGGGTGAGATAGAGGAGGCAATCACCTTGGCATTCTGGATGATCTTACTGACTTCAACTTCAATGGATTGATCAGATCTCAATCCTTCCTCAGTCAGCCTATTGTATAGCCTCTCAAAGGACTGGTAGCTCGTCTTGAGGAGGTGTTTGTTGATGTCGGTGCCCTCAAAGTCAGCAAGGGTGTCGTCGAGTGAGAGAGTGGATGTCTTCTTGTTCCACATGGCGTTCTTGAGAGACTTGAAGTGAGGAGACTCGTCTACAATCTCCTTGCCCAACCGACCAAGTCTGGTTAGAGCAAGCCCGATATAATTGATTGAGTCATGTCCATGGTTCTTCTTATGGTGGAGAATGATTGCGTGTATGGATTCATCAACGATCTCTTTAATAGATCCGTATGGAGCCTCATCTGAAAGGATTTTGATCTCCCTCAACTTCATTGGAAGATCAGTGGTGCTTAGATGTTGTGACATCATCACCATCTCTCCAATTGAACTCCTGACAACTGCAATGATTGATCCATATGGTGCAAGTGTGACCTGTGGGACTGTGGACATGTGCTTCTCAAACAGAGTGGCCTGGTCAAGCAGCTTTCCAAAGTTGGTGAACGATTGGATGTCCCACTGTACCTTGCTGGAGGCGACAAGATGCTTGGAGTGGTCTTCGATGAGTTTTGATAAAGTTACAATGCTCTCCTCTGTGACCAAGGGTAGGGAGTTGAGTATGTAGGTGAGGTCTCGTGTTAATATCATTGTTGATGCACATCTCTCGTATTGATGTCTGGCAATGTCATCGGAGAAGCTCTTGATACGGAACTGAAGGACCGTCTGAAGCTTGGAGTGAGTGTCATTGTAGGTTGGAGGCATTTGCACAGGTGACAGGTTGGACTTGAGCAACATTGTTCGTGTGATGTTGAAGAAGCCAGGGTACTGTTTGAGTGTGTATAGTGTTGTTGCCACAATCTCCCATTGACTTGTCTCCTTGGTAAGGATATCCTTGCTCATTCTGGTGGTGGTGTCTTGAATGATCTTGTTGATTGTGCCAATGTAGTTGTACAAACATTTTACCAACGAATTGTTGATAATGTTCAGGTCAGAGATAAATGGCGACAGGTGAAGATACAAGCCAGTGAAGTGTTCCAAGTGATCGGTGCTTGGCGCATTCTGCCTGATGCTGTCATCAATCTCCTCAAACAATTTTGACGCTATGTCAACCAATGTCTTCAGGTCTGGCGTGGCTGTTGATCCAATCATGGTCATGATGGCATTGTTCTTGGTAAGGCCATTGAACCAACTGAGTTGTTTGGCAACTATGCCATAATGCTTCTCATGGACAGCACTCTGCAGTGTCATGAAGTTCTCTGAGATTGTTGAGCGGATGGCGACAATGGTGGGCTGACTTAGATTGTTGTTGGCCAACCTATCAAAGTTGCCGTCGGCAATACAGCTCTTGAGAGTCTCATCTTGTTTGGTGACGGTGTTCTCAATGTCCCTCTTGAGGTTGTCAATGATATACTTGGGCAAAGTGAACAATCTGGACATATCGGTGAATTCTGCCTCTATGCTCTCAACCTTGATCTTGGCAGAGTTGCAGTCTCCATTGACAATATCTTGGTGAATTGGCTCTACCTTGGCACAGAGTATCTCAATGTAGGCGCCCTGCAGCTGGGTGAACTTGGTGGAGCAAGACAAATCTGTGCCAGTTGCTTGCTTGAGTGCCTCAAGGATACTCTTGTAACTGTAAGAGGGCAGTTTAAACAATGAATCATCCAGGTTGTTGAGGGCGTCTGTGATCATTGATTTTGATATTTCCAGGAGTCTTGCCAATTCAACGTCCATCTCCTTGTTTGACAGGCCGGTTATCCTGTTGACTATCTCCTTGACTCGATTGGAATATGAACATGCCTCGTTGAAGTTATGGATATTGATCGCAACTCTCTGTTTCTCACACAATGATTGAATGCTCCTGCAAAGGGTGTCCTGGATGCCCTTGATCTTGGATATGATGTCATATCTGTTGGTGCCCGAGAGTAGATCATCAGCCAATATGGCAGCATTGTAGAATGATGAGAGATCCAATGACATTGTGATATACTGTGTAATATCGTTGTCTTGAGGGACGGCCATGTCCAGACTGTTGGCCTTCATGAGTAGGTTCTTCTCCTCAGTGCTCAAGACGGCAATTGTCTTGGACATGATATCTGTGTGAACAACGGAGCCTGGAGTGAAGCTGACCACATTGCTCTTGATGTTGTCGTAGTCGCGAGATTTAAGGAATTCAACAACGCTGCCAACATTGGAGTCTTGGCTCGATTTGAATTCAATGTGGAGCCCACTGATCACCTTGTGGAGTTCCACCTTTGTATTTGGAAGACTGAGGAGGTCATTGAGCGATTGTCTTTGGGTGGCAAACTCCATGAGGTTGTTGTCGGACAGGTGGTTGCGCATCTTTTTGATGAAGTTGTCGATGGTCTTGTTAATATGATCGCTCAATTCCATGAAGTAGTCGTCGCCAATGATGGTGGAGATGGTTTCGATGTTCTTTGCATTATTGATACGGTTGGCAAGTTCAGATGCCTCCTCATATTTGTCCTCGGCCAGCTTGGTCTTAATGATGGTGACCCATTCATCAAATGTGTCTTTGAGTTCCTTCTCGATCGCTGACAGGGTAGTGGATACAAATGGAAAGAGTGGGCATGTCCTGAAGTGATTCAACTTCTCAAACTCTCGCTTGAACCTTGCCCACCTTCCATTCTTGATTGAGTCCGACATGGCTACCTGGTCAACAGTGCATGCTTGGCTAAAGAACTCATTGATCTTGGCTTTGGTGTTGGCGATCTTCTCGAGCAGGGCGCGCTCCTCTGTGAGTTTAGATGACTCACTGAATCCAAGTTCATCGACCAAGATGCACAGGTTCTTGATTCGTGAGGAAGCCGTCTTAAAGTCAGAGCCCTGGATGGCTTCGCAAATGGTCATACCCAAATCCAGCACTTGATTAAGCACAACGTCCAGTGAGTCCAAGTAGGTTGGCAAACATCTGGGTTCAGATAGGAACTGATCCAACTGCGAGTACCTGTTGATCTCTCGGAGCTGAGAGGAGACGGTCGTCAGTGCACGGGCGTTGTCCTTATCAACTGTTTGTCTTAAGACACTGAGCAAGTCATCCATCTTTTTATCAACAATCCTCAGCGCCTCCTTGTATTCCGGATTCGTCATGTCTCTGATCCTCGAGTCAAACGATCTGATCGTAGAGGTCTTCTGGAAGGATGAGCACAGCCTGACCGAGTCGATGTTCCTGTTCTCAAGATTGTTCAGCATGTCTAAAACATACTTTGAGATCAAGGAAATGGCAGGATCGATGTATGTTGATTCTACGGATATGCCAAGGTGTTCTCCAAGTCTAGAGCATGATGATGCCTCAACCAAAAGTGTCCATTGGCGGTGGATGCTCTCAATATCGATTGTTGAGGGCATATCACCATTGATGGTCTTGGTGATACGATCAAGAAGATGGGCGAGCGAAGATTGAATCCTCTGGATTGCCAACTGATACAGCTCGTTGATGTCAAAGTTGTTGATGTAGACTTGGACTACCATTGTGTTTTGAATGGCAGTCAGGACGGAGGCAATGTCCTCCCATTTGAAGTTGTCAAGACAGGTGTTGAACTCATCAAACAGTAACCTGACACGCTCGGAGATTGTTTGTTTGGCTTGATCAAACACTGGATGGAAGCATGCGCCAAGAAGAGAGAGTTGTTCAAGCTTGCCCAACTGAGATTTGATTGATCCATACTCGTTGATGTCCTTCAATGAGAGCTGACATTCGGTGGCAATCTGAACCAAAGAGTCCAACACTTGTTCGTGGGTCTCAACGTTGGTCAAATGCTCACCCACTTGGATCATGATGTTCATGATGTTGTCAGTGAGTGACTTGAGTGACAATGGATTGAAGATGCCACCCAGCCTGAGACTCTCAGTCAGACTGTCCTTTGTGGATTGTACGAGCTGGCTGTGGTGTCTTGTGATATCTGAGAATGATGAACGGTATGAGGTATCAAGTATGTTGAGTCCAAGATTGGTGTTGAGCAGGCCTAGGACCTCAAGGGCCTCCCTCAATGCCTCATAGTCCTTGAAGACGATGGCATCCTTGATAGTGTTCTCAATCTTGTATACGACACTCTCAATGTAGTTCTGGGAGGCAGTCGAGATGTTGTACTTAAACACCACCTGAGGGTCGGTGATTGGCGGCTTGGACATGATGATTGACAGGAGATTGTCACGGTCGTTGGGGTCCAGAGGGTTGGCGATATGGATGATGTTGGAATCAGGACTATGGATATTGTTCTCTACTTGATTGTATTTGGCTTGGGCACCCTTGAATATCTGTTCGATCAGAGTCATTCTCAAACTGGAGGAATCCATGTCCTGCTCAAAGTTGAGTTGGTCGATAATGCATCTCAGGATCTCGCCATGTTGTGTGCTCAGAGATTGATTAGCATCCATCCTGGTGAAGACAACAGTTATTGATTGAATGTTGGTGGCCAGGTTTCGAACCATGTTGGCCACATATTCGAGGAGATCGCTGAACTCCTTTCCTTTGTTGCCATCAATGTCATGTCGTGAGAGGACGAGCACTAGTCGCACGGACTTGGAGGCTTGGATGCCGTTGGTAGTTGAAACAGAGCTAGCGAGATCAACTGCCTCTCCCTCGGTGTCATTGGTGCCGGGGGTGTCTGCGATGTGTACATCCTTGATACTGTACAGGGTATTGAATTTGGTCATGGACCATTTCTGGCCACCAATATTGGACTTGGCTAGACCATCTACATCAACAGTAGTGGTTTTCATTCCAGTAGGCATACCTTTAGCTAAGAGCGGTATCTCGATCTTTACCAATTAAATTTTGTGGCCAGTCAAATAGTAGCATAGAGTTGTCTTTCCAGATCCTGACAGTCCGACGACGTAGATGATATCCTTGCCAACAGTTAACCGAGCTACTTCTCGTCCCTTGCAAGCAAGCTCGATGACACGTTGAGCTTCTCATCCATTAACATGGTCTTGGTGATTCTTTTGGCTTGTGTCAGTGTAGGTGTCGGCGTCGGTGTATCTTGAGAGTTTATGTTTGTTAGAAAGTTATTCTTGGCTTCATAGAACAAAGTGAATAACTACTTACCATCTGTCACATTTAAGTTGTTGTTGTTGTTGTTGTTGTTGTTGTTGTTGTTGTTGTTGTTGTTGTTGATTGGAACAGGGTCGGGTCCCAACATTATATCCTGTGAAGTTTAGTAGTGGTAGTAATATTATAAGTTGGTGATTGTTAGTATTAGGTGCACGGGAGCTCTCAGGTTGAATGAACATACCATTGTGGTCTTTATCGTCATCTCTTGGTACTGCACCAAGATATATAAGTAAATAGATGATTAGTTGATTGAATAATTGATTGATGTATAAGAATATAAGTAATAAGTATACAAGTGGGTGCTATCCTTCAGCTAAAGGGTGATGCCCAAATCAAACCAAACCAGCTCACATCCAAGACTCACACCAAACCAGTCTACTCTTTATGGTCAAACAGATACTTTCAAACAAGTAAAGATCAAACAGATGGATGCTCACCAACATCTAAAAAGTAATCTAGACTAGGATGGATCATTGGTCCATCAATTGCTCTGATGATATATTTGATGTGCATTAACAACAGATGGAGCTGTTGAGGTCCAGATCGCCTTTGTCATTGTTAGTCATCCTGCTTCTGGAGTTGCTGTTGACAATGTTGTTGCTGTTGACACTGTTGTTGCTGTTAACAATCGCTCGTGTTCAACAGTCAATGGCCACTGAGAAGGGGCAGTATGAAGACATCAGTGTAGAGCCTGGAAAGAATGATGCATCATTCTTATCTACTTGTGATGATTTGTTGTCGTTATTGCTATTGTTTTTGAGGATGAGCACCAATCTTTGTGTTGATGTTGATGCTCGTCCTCAAATACAACATGTTCACGCGGACTCGATGCATCGAGGGTGACCAACGAGATGATTGAAGGTGATATCATTCATATGTTCCGAGTCCGCTGACGATCACCAGGGCCAGGACTCACTCCAAACATGTCTAGTTGCCTATATCGCGCTATGCTGTGCTGCTCAATCTTATGTTAGCAGCCTCTTTGTTGTATAATTTACCAACATAGTTACATTATCAACTTTGAGACACCTCCTAAGGAATGTCATTATCAATCAGATGAGGTCTTGTTGCTCGTTCTCTTGATCGACACTATTACTACATGATGATTGACACCGTCGACGACAATGGTTGATGATTGGCAATGACCGACCCTCCAGCTGAATGGCGACAATGGATGACGTCGATCATGATGAATGATTGATGAATGAATGGCGACGATGGTTGACGAAGATAATGATTGAGAATGAGTGATTGATGAATGATGGCGATGATGGTTGACGTCGATGATGATTGATGACTTGACTAGATGGCTGAACGAGACGATGGTCGCAGACGACTATAAACAAAGATATAGTATGTCTGTATTGATGTATGTGTTTGTACTTGATTGATTCTTTGGTAATGATGGCATTTGTTCGATTATTTGATTTTTGTTGCGAAGGGAGTGTTTTTTTTAATATATTTTAATAACTTCTTCAACATGAAGCACCTCTTAACTGGGCGTGGGCGATAATAGAGTCAATTCTACTTGACTTATACTAACATTAATATATATACATATACATAGATATATATTTATACATATAGATAATATCTTTTTTCATTATGAGAGGATAACAAGATATTCCATTTCAAACTGGATAGAATGTTGTCTTACAGCAAAGACAGTGCCAACGTACAGTAACTGCAGCAGTAGACATCAAGATACAACTAAAGAGGAAGGAGTATGAGCCAGAATGATCAATCTAACGGAGGGAAGGTATGAACATGGTGCATCAAGTTGATGAGACGCTAGCGAATCAATAACTCACTCAATCATTCAATAAATCATTCAAAACAGGGCAAGGCTGAGCAATTCTTTTTAAACTACTTCTCCGACCTAAGGATTGACCCAGCCATCAGTTCATTGGCTACTCCATACTAATCAATCAATCAAAATTAAGAATGCTAGAGTCCAAGACAACACAGAGACAATGATGGCGGCCAACCAGACAATGGCAGCAATGGGCGGACAGGTGAAATCGATGCATATACTCTCTCCCCACTTTGGTTACCATCAGCAAGAATGATAGCAGGAAGGACCTCTTCCAGGTTTGACCACGATAAAAAGTGGATACACACCGGCCAACAAAGAAGAGGATGGCTCCGTCCTCACAAAGAGAACGCAGCAGGTGAATAACAAGAACTTTCAACCAAGTCCAACACGCCAACGACAACCTCCACTCCGAGTACAAAGCAGGGTGAGCCAACTGAAGCAGCATCAGTTAGCGACTACAAAAGAAGATCATCTCTGTCAACTACAACAACACCAACAACCTCTGTTGCTGGGCACATCGATGTTCATCCCGGTTGGTGGACACAAATGTGATCATTTCGACTCGGTCAACACGGGTCGACATTGCCCCCGTCCTGTATCACAGCGACACAGGTTCAAAGGTGCCACTCAGTGTCCAAGAGTGGCGTTGATGTGGGCCGTTTGCGGCAAGTGGGAGACGCATGAGTTGATGGCCGAGCACACAGCGATCCGCGAGTTCAACGAGGAGATGGCCTTCATCTTTGCCGACCGTCTCGAGGAGTTCAGATGTTTGCGCCAGCCACCCTCAAACTCTGGTACCCTGGCTCCAAGTACATATTGTACGTGCTCGAGATCACGTATGATGCCGAGCTGCCCAAGGTGTTTGACAGCGTGGACAGATCAAAGATAGCCAACAACGACCAGCTCTACCTCGAGTGGATCAACCTCGAGTCAGTGCTCCTCGCGGAATATGGTGTGTTCAAGAGAGACAATGGAGAGAAGGGCGCGCTGCCCAGGTTCTTTAAAGATATGATACGTCTGCTGCACGCCAGTACTCATGATGCGTATCCCGACCTGATATCGGCGCCGTCGTTACTACAACCTGTGATCAAGAAACATGTGGAACAACCAGTTACTCAATCCTTGCAAGATAGGGTGCGTCAGACTGTGTTGGATTCAGAGTCAGCTGGAGCAGATGGATCAAACAACTACGACGATGATGATGATGATAATGATGATGATTCAAACGACAAAGATACACCAATCACAAAGAACAGCGATAAGAAGAATGTAAAGAAAGAGTCAAGCAAAGACAAGGCGGCCACAACAAAGTCACTCGATGAGGAGAAGAAGAAGAAGAAGAAGAAGAGCAAGAAGGATGAGTCCAGCGAGGATGAGGATGCCATCATGTGGCCACGTTCAACCTCCCATTCTTCAACAAGAACTCAATCGTTGAGGCCACGCCCGACTACGACATTATCCTCTCCCCCTACCACGACAACAACATGTTCACATTCACCGCCGTTGGAAGCATTGTCCGACTGACAACTATCATCCTGGTGCCAAAGTAATAAACTACCATCTTTCATACATCACTCCTCTTTTGTTTATTGATGTGAGTTACCAATTAGACAACCAAAGTTGGTTGTCTTTGTTCAAGTATTGGAAAGTTGATTGTTATTCATCCATGCAATGCCTGTTGGTTATGGAGAACATTATCTTGGGTTGTGACTGAGTTGTCCAAGTCCCTATTTAGGTTGTCAATAATACATGTAGGCAAAGTGAAGATTTTGGACATCTGTTTGAACTCTACTACTAACTCGTTCTTTTTGATCATGGCATCGAAGGAGTGTCCGTTGTCAATCTGTTCCTGAATTGACTCGGCCCTGGTTGACAATTTCCTAATGTAGGTGTCCTCCAGTTGTTTGAACTTAGCCGAGCAGGAATTATCTATTTTGGTGGCTTGTTTAATGCTCTCGAGGATATTCTTGTCCTCGGCAAACAATGAGTCAATGTTCAGATTGTTTAAGGAGTTACTGATTATCTGTTTGGATAGTATCAGTTTCTTGCCAAGTTCTATCTCAATCACCTTGTGTGAGTGGCCTGTGATCCTGTTGACGATCTCATCCACTCTGTTGGAGATTGAACATGCTTCGGTGAAGTTGTGGTCTTTGATGGAATCTTTTTGCCTCTCACACAAAGATTTGATACTCTTGAGGAGTGTGTCTTGGATTTCTTTGATCTTGGACGTGATGTCATATTGGAATTTGACCGAGAGTAGATCTGCCAATATAGAAGCTTTGTAGAATGATAATAGATTCTTTGAAAAATTGATGTCAGTCTTATCGTTGTCTAGTGGGATGTCCAGACTTAGGGCTCGATCGTACAAATTGGACTCCAGGGTGCTCAAGAAGGCAATTATCTTGGAGATGAGCTCTGTATGTACAGGAGTGCCTGTAGGGAAGCCGCATACTATTCTATTGACCTGTTCGTAGTTTCCCAATTTAAGGAATCCAACGACATCGTCAATAAGGTGGTCTAGTCTGGATTTAAAATCAATGTTGAGCTGACTGATCATAAAGTGGAGGTCGGTCTTTGAATGAGGCAGATTATGGAGATGATTGAGCAACTGTTGTTGGATTGCAAACTCATTGAGATTGTTCACTGAAAGGTGGTTGACCATTCTTTTGATGAAGTTGTCGATGGTATTGTTGATATCATCAATCAAATCTGAGAATAATTCGTCTCCAATGATTGAGGAGATGATGTTGATGCCCCTCGCATTGATGATACGTTTGGCAACACTAGCCACCTGTTCATATTTGTCCTCCTCCAGTTGGCTCTTAATGGTGTTGACGGATAAATAAAAAGTATGTTTCAGCTCCATCTCAATAGCTGGTAGGATCAATGGTGCCGAAGGGAAATGATTGCATGTCCTTAGGAGGTTCATTGTCTCATATTCCCGCTTGAACGTGTCCCACCTTCCTTTCTGGATTGAATCTGACATGGAAGCTTGGTCAACTCTACATATTTGACAGAAACACTCTTTGGTCTCAGGCTTGGTGTTCCTGGAACTCTCGAAAATGGCAAGTTCTTCTTTGGGTTCTGTCACTTCGATTGGGTCGTTTAGATTCTTGATTTGTGATAAAGTCATTATATTGCCCTTCTTGTTCTTGATGCCATCACAAATTGTCAAGACAGTGACAATGTCCTCCAACTTTAAGTTGTCTAGGTCATTTTTAACCTCTTCTAATAATGACCTGGCTCGTTCGGCTATAGTTTGTTTGGCGGCATCCAACATTGGTTGAAAGCACGGGTCCAGAAGGGTGAGCTGATAAAACTTGTCCAACTGAGATTTGATTGATGAGTACACAGAGATGTCTTTCAATGAGAGCAGACACTCGGTGACAATCTGAATAAGGGATTCCAAGAATTGTTCGTGTGTCTCAACGTTTGACAACTGTCCACCAACTTGGATTCTGATTCTCGTGATGTTGTCAATAAGCGATTTTAGTTGCAGATGATTGATGTTATTTCCCAGCCGAAGACCAACAATCAGACTGTCCTTTGTAGATTGAACCAGTTGTTTAAGGTGTTGCTTGATATCATCTATTGTGGAATTGTATGAAGTGTCCAGATTGTTTAACCCAAGAATGCTGTTTAGTTGCCAGAAGAGATCGAGCATCTTCTTCAATGATTCAAAATCTTTGGACGATAGAGAGTCCTTGATAGTGCTCTGAATCTTTGAAGCAACACTATCAATATAGGTCTGGGAGGCAGGGGAGATGTTGAACTTGATCACTTCCTTAGGGTTAGTGATTCCCGGCTTCGACAAGATGATAGAGAGGAGAGAGTCCCGATCGTTGGGCTTGAGGGGGTCGGCGATATGTATGATGTTTGAATCCAAACTCTGGATATTGTTCTCCAAGAGATTGAGTTTTGCCTTGGCACCAACAAATATTCTGTTGATAAGAGTATATCTCATACTGGAAGGATCATCCATCTCCTCATGATTGAGTTGTAAGGTGATGAATCTCTCGATGTCGGCATACTGTTTACTCAAAGAATGTTCCGGGTCCATGTTGGTGAAGACCACAGTCATTGATTGCATATTGGTGGCTAGGTCTTCAGGTATCATGTGGGCCAGGTGGTCAAGGAGATCACTAAAATTCTTTCCTCGGTTGGCTTCAATGTCGTGTCTGGAGAGGACAAGAACGGGTCGTACTGAATTTGAAGATTGGATACCGTTGATGGTTGAGACGTGGGTGGCGAGATCAACTGCTCCCTCTTTATCATTTGATCCAGGTGAATCGGCAATGTTGATATCCTTGTGGTTGTAAAGGTTTATGAACTTTGTCATTGGTTTTCTAAGAACACCAATATTGGACTCTTTTACACCGTCGAGATTGATAAAGTCGTTTGTTACCCTCGTGGGTACTCCATTCACTGTGAGTGGAACTTTGAACAACTTTAATATGTGACCGGTCAAATAATAGGATAATGTTGTCTTCCCTGATCCTGTCTGACCGATCATATATATGATATCCTTTCCCACCATTAACATAGCTTCCTCTAGTCCCTTGCCTGCCAGTTCTTTCACTCGCTTTAAATTCTCATCTAACAAAATATCATTACATTTGATTTGTGTCGGAGTTGGTTTATCTGTAAATAGAAAATAGTCAATAAATTAGAATTTATAAATAACAACCATCGTGATACATACCTGTACCTTCAATCAAATTTAACATATTGATGTGATTTAATTGGTTGATGAAATTGTTGTTGATTGAAGCTTGTTCTGGAAACAAACAATTTAATTCTGATTGATCCTGGATTATTTAATTGAATTAAATTTATGAGACAGAATTAGTCTAAGGTCTAGATGTCTTTTTATAATTGTCTAGGGTAGATGATTGATTGATCTTACTATATTTGTTCTCTTTATAGTCATCTCCTTGTGTTGTTAAAGTAATAATAATAAATAAATAATATTACATATAATTCAATTCAGTTGTATTAGGATCATATCAAAGATTAAGTAAAATACAAGTACTTCTTTAACTTGAATATTTAAGTAGTTGAAGATCAACTTGATCTTTAACAAGTGTCAGTCTAGACTGCTTACCCATTAATTAATAACTTGAAGTACTAAGTAGGAGGAAGTGTTGTGTCTGCACAACTTGTTGGTTCAAGTTATCAACTGAAATTCTGCCAGTATATTTCAGTAACTGATTGTTGAGCATCCTTCTGTCAGACTGAACAACTCACAATATTAAGACTCAATAAACCACCCTCAATCCTTTATTATTGCTTCCAATTGTTTGGACAGCGCCTGCTTCTTCTCAGGCACGTAGTTCGATAGTCCCTTTAGATATGCGACGGATTGATCATCCTTCTGGTCAGCACGTTTGGCATTGGTAACCTGCTTGGTGCATTTGGCATCGTGTATGTCCTGTCTAGACTTGTTGAGGAAGGCGTAGAATGCATTACTCTTTTGTTTGGTCGTGAGTTCCGCCTCATTGATGCCCATATTGATCAGGTGTGACTTGCACATGATCATCTGGTATGATCCTTTCTGACCTTGACGCGCAGCTCTTCCTTTGGTCTGGATCTCCTCGGTGATGTCCTCCGACAGGAAGGTCTGCACCACATGGACTCCACCAGCTTCAATCACTTTGTCATCGCGGACAAAATAGTCCACACCTCTGCCGAATGAGCTCGTGGCCAAGGTGACACGACCAGCTGTGGCAGCCTTCTTGATGATGTTATCCTTCTTATCTGAACCTTCCACAAGTATGGCCATGTTGTCGAATCCTTTGCAATATTCTGATTGTTGGAACGCTGTCAACAGTTGCTCATTCTCAAAGAAGACAATGGCGGCTCTGTCGGCCTTGATGACGGCCAAGATGCTGTCTTGAATCTTGCGATGCCATAACACGACCGTGTCCTCCATGATGACATCTTCAATCTCCTTGTGATGCAGTTGGGTTGCTCCAAAGATTGATGGTGTGTAGGTGTTCTTCTTAATGTCAAAGCCCTCGATGATATCCTTCACTGGCTGCGAGAGACTCTTTAAAGTGCCAGTGACACCAAGAATCTTTGCAAACTTGCCTGGGATCTTGGCGTAGCTGAAATGTCCACAAACAACACTCATGCCAATGGTGTTCTCGATTGTCTTGTCAGTGATCACATTCTTCTCATTCTCGGCAAGGTAGGCAAACATTGTTCGGTGGATGTACTCGGTGGTGTAGGAGATCTCATCATGTTTGCGGTATCCTATTCGTTGGTTGACTTTATCGACCTCGTAGACAGGTTGGTTGAAGAAGTTCACGAACTGAACCATCTGATTGATTGAGTAGGAGATGATGGCCTCGTGTCCAGGGAACTCACCAACTACTTTGGTGTATTCTGGTTGATTGATTAGCGCAGCCAAGGTTATGGTGGAACGGTTCTTATAGATGTACTTAAAGAGAGCAGTGATGGCGGGCGACCTGAGTGTGACACATGGATTGTATGTGCGACCAATGAATGAGTCGCCAAAGAATATGTCCACCTCATCGACGAGAAGGATGCGTGGACGGGGCGATGGCTTGGGTGATTGTTTGTCAAGCTTGTTCTTGAGGAATGACTCGGTAAGATCGCGCACATCACCATTCTCCTTGATCAGGACTTCACACAGATCGCCAATGGTGGAGTAAGAGATGTTGTCCTGGCAGCCAAACAGAATGAAAACATCCATAAAGTCGTTGAAGTCGCGCTTGGACAAGTAACTGCTGTAGCTGACACACTTGACGTCAAACTTTAGAAGTGCAAGCACCAGAGAGAGTATGGCCAGAGTGACGGACTTGCCTTCTCCAGTCTTGATCTCAATGAGATGATTGATGAATGGACCGGACGCGCCAATGAATGAGTTTAGTCTTGAGGTGAACCAGCCCTTCTCGTTGTCAATTCCAAGAAGTCGCATGATGCTAAGAACCTGGATGGTGTGGGGCTGCATCAGATCAGTGGTTTTACCAGTCTCCAGGTATTGGGCGCCAGACTTTGTGATCGTCCACACTGCAAAGATGTGTGCCAGAAGTTTGATGACCTTCTCACGATGCTCGGCCTTCATGTCGGGTGATATATTTGATGCAATCATCTTGGCATTGTGGATGATGTTCTTGACTTCGACATCAATGTTCTTCAGACCCGAGAAGGTCAGACTTTGGTATAGACTCTCAAAGGACTGGAAGCTCGTCTTGAGGAGGATTTTGTTCATGTCGCTGCCGTTAAAGTCAGCAAGGGTGTCATCGAGGGAGAGAGTGGATATCTTCTTGTTCCACATTGCCAACTTGAGAGACTTGAAGTGCGGGGACTCGTCTACAATCTCCTTGCCCAACCGACCTAGCTTGGTGAGTGCAATGCCAATGACATTGATTGTATCGTTGCCATGGTTCTTCTTATGGAGGAGAATGATTGAATGAATTGACTCATCCACCATCTCTTTGATTGCATCACAGGGCACCTCGTCTGAAAGGAGTTTGATCTCCTTCAACTTCATTGGAAGTTCAGCAGTGCTTAGATGTTGTGACATCATCACCATCTCTCCGATTGACTTCCTGACAACTGAAATGATTGATCCAACTGTTGCCAGTGTGACCTGGGGGACTGTGGACATGTGCTTCTCAAACAAAGTGGCTTGATCGAGCAACTTTCCAAAGTTGGTGTAGGATTGGATGTCCCACTGCACTTTGCTCGAGGCTACAAGATGCTTGGAGTGGTCGTCAATGAGTTTGGTTAGGTTTACAAGGCTCTCCTCTGGGACCAAGGGGTGCGAGTTGAGTGCGTAGGTGAGGTCTCGTGATAATATCATTGTTGATGCACATCTCTCGTATTGATGTCTTGCAATGTCATCAGAGAAGCTCTTGATGCGCAACTGGAGGACGGCCTGAAGCTTGGAATGAGTGTCGTGGTATGTAGGAGGCACATGGACGGGGGAAAGGTTGGACTTGAGCACCATTGTTCGAGTGATGTTGAAGAAGCCAGGGTACTGTTTGAGTGTGGAGAGTGTTGTTGCCACGCTATCCCATTGACTTGTCTCTTTGGCAAGGATATCCTTGCTCATTCTGGTGGTGGTGTCTTGAATGATCTTGTTGATTGTGCCAATGTAGTTGTACAAACATTTTACCAACGAGTTGTTGATAACGTTCAAGTCAGAGATAAATGGCGACAGGTGAAGATACAAGCCAGTGAAGTGTTCCAAGTGATCGGTGCTTGGTGCGTTCTTCTTGATGCTGTCATCAATCTCCTCAAACAACTTGGATGCTGTGTCGACCAGTGTCCTGAGGTCTGGCGTGGCCCTTGGTCCAACCAAGGTCATGATGGCATTGTTCTTGCCCAACCCATTGAACCAACCGAGTTGTTTGGCAACGATGCCATATTGCTTCTCGTGGACAGCCCTATGCAAGGTCACGTAGTTCTCTGAGACTGTTGAGCGGATGGCGTCAATAGTTGGTTGATTGAGATTGTTGTTTCCCAATCTATCAAAGTTGCCGTCGACAATGCAGCTCTGGAGAGTACGCTCTTGTTTGGTGACGGTTGTGTCAAAGTCCCTCTTGAGGTTGTCAATGATAGACCTGGGCATGGTGAAGAACCTGGACATTTCCATGTACTCTGACTCTAACTTCTCCATCCTGGTCACGGCGGCGTGGCAATCTCCACTGACAATCTGTTTGTGAATGGGCTCTGCCTTGGTGCAGAGCATCTCTATGTAAGCGCCCTGAAGCTGGGTATACTTGGTGGAACACGATAGATCGGTGCAGAGCCTAAGTCCCTCGAGGATCATCATGTACTTATAAGCAGGCTGCTCAAATAGTGTTTCATCAAGACCGTTAAGGGCATCAGTGATCAATGATTGGGATTCGGTCAGTTGCATGCCAAGCTCAATGTCCATCTCCTTGTTGGAGAGACCGGATATCCTGTTGACGACTTCTTTGACTCGATTGGAGATTGAGCATGCCTCGGTGAAGTTGTGGACATTGATGGCAACTCTCTGTTTCTTGCACAATGATTGGAGACTCTTGCAGAGTGTGTCCTGGATGCCCTTGATCTTGGATATGATGTCATATCTGTTGGTGCCCGAGGTCAGATCTTCAGCCAATATGGCAGCCTTGTAGAATGATGATAGCTCCAATGACATGTTGCTATACTGTATCAAGTCATTGTCTTGGGACACGGCCATGTCCAGACTGTTGGCTTGCTTGAGCAAGTTCCTCTCGTCGATGCTCAAGATGGCAATTGTCTTGGCGATGATTTCTGTATGCACGGCTGTGCCTGGAGTGAAGCTGCCAACAATGCTTTTGATGTTGTCGTAGTCTCGAGATTGTAGCAACTGAACAGCACTGCCAACATTCGTGTCTTGGGTCGATTTGAAATCAATGTGGAGCTTACTGATGACGCTGCGGAGGTCGGCCTTTGAATGGGGCAGACTCTGGAGGTGATTGAGTAATTGTCGTTCGGTGGCAAATTCTTTCAGATTGTTGACTGAAAGGTAGTCCTGCATCCTATTGATGAAGTTGTCGATGGCCTTGTTGATATGATCAATCAGTTCGGAGAAGAAGGAGTCGTCGCCAATGATGGAGGAGATGGTATTGACGCTCCTTGCATTATGTATTCGATTGGCAAGAATAGAGGCCTTCTCATATTTGTCCTCTGCCATATCGGACTTTATGGTGGTTACCCATTCATCAAATGTGTCCTTCAGCTCCTTCTCAATGGCTGAAAGGGTTGTCGATGCAGATGGAAAGAGTTGGCATGTCCTGAAGTAGTTCAATGTCTCAAACTCTCGCTTGAACCTTGCCCACCTTCCATTCTGGATTGAGTCTGACATGGCAGCCTGGTCAACAGTGCATACTTGGCCGATGGACTCTTTGATCTTGGCTTTGGTGTTGGTGCTCTTCTCGAACAGGGCGCATTCCTCCTTGTGTCGGGATGACTCATTGAATCCAAGCTCATCGACCAAGTTACATAGATTCCTGATTCGTGAAGCCGCCGTCTTAAAGTCCTTGCCCTGGATAGCTTCGCTGATGGTCGAATCCAACTCCAGCACCTGATTGAGTACAATTTCAAGTGCTTCCAAGTAGGTTGGCAAGCATTTGGGCTCAGGTAGGAACTCATCCAACTGCGAGTACCTGTTGATCTCTCGGAGCTGAGAGGAGACGGTCGTCAGTGCACGGGCGTTGTCCTTATCAACTGTTTGTCTCAGTTCTCTAAGCAAGTCATCCATCTTTTTATCGACTATCTTCAGCGCCTTCTTGTAGTCGGGATTGGTCATGTCTCTGATCCTTGAGTCAAACGATCTGATCGTGGAGGTCTTCTGGAAGGACGAATACAGCCTGGCCGAGTCGACGTTCCTATTCTCAAGAGTGCTCAGCATGTCTGAGACATAGTTTGAGATCTGGTCCATGGCACGATTGATGTATGTTGATGCAATGGATACGCCAAGATGTTCTCCAAGTCTAGAGCATGAAGATGCCCCAACCAAGAATGTCCATTGGTTCTTGATGCCCTCAATATCGATTGCATTTGGCAAATCACCGTTGATAGTCGTGGTGATGCGATCAAGAAGATTGGTGAGCGTTGTTTGAATCCTCTGGATTGCCATTTGATACATGTCGTTGATGTCCAAGTTGGTGACGTATGTTTGTATGATCATTGTGTTTTGGATGTCGGTCAGGACGGAGGCAATGTCTTCCCATTTGAAGTTGGAAAGGTTGGTATTGAACTCATCATTCAGAGACCTGATACGTTCGGACATTGTTTGTTTGGCAGCATCAAACACTGGAAGGAAGCACGTATCAAGAACGGTTAGATGTTGAAGCTTACCCAACTGAGACTTGATTGAACCGTACTCGGTGATGTCCTTCAATGAGAGCTGACATTCGGTGGCAATCTGAACCAGAGAGTCCAACACTTGTTCGTGGGTCTCAATGTTTGGCAGCTTTTCACCAACTTGGATCATGATGTTCATGATGTTGTCAGTGAGTGACTTGAGTGCCAATGGGTCGAAGATACCACCCAGCCTGAAACTCTCAGTCAGACTGTCCTTTGTGGATTGTACGAGCTGGCTGTGGTGTCTTCTGATGTCTGATAATGATGAACGGTATGAGGTATCAAGTATGTTGAGTCCAAGATTGGTGTTGAGCAGGCCGAGGACCTCAAGGGCCTCCCTCAATGTTTCATAGTCCTTGGACTCGATGGCATCCTTGATCGTGTTCTGAATCTTGTATATGGTCTTCTCAATGTAGTTCTGGGAGGCAGTTGAGATGTTGTACCTGAACACGGACTGAGGGTCGGTGATTTGCGGTTTGGACATGATTATTGACAGGAGATTGTCACGGTCGTTGGCGTCGAGGGGGTTGGCGATATGTATGATCTTAGAATCAGGGCTCTCGATCTTGTTCTCCATGAGATTGAATTTGGCCTGGGCACCCTTGAATATCTGCTCGATCAGAGTCATTCTCAAACTGGAGGGGTCCTGGTCCTTCTCATGATTGTGTTGTTTGATGATGGCCTTCAGGATGTCGCCATACTGTCTGCTCAATGAATGATCGGCATCAGTCCTGGTGAAGACAAAAGTAATCGATTGAATGTTGGTGGCCAGGTCGTGAACCATGTTGGCCATGTGGTCGAGGAGCTCGCTGAACTCCCCTCCCCTGTTTCCTTCAATGTCATGTTGGGAGAGGACAAGGACCAGTCGCACTGACCTTGAAGCTTGGATGCCGTTGGTGGTGGAGACGTTGCTGGCGAGATCCACTGCTTCTCCTTCAGTGTCATTGGTGCCGGGTGTGTCGGCCAAGTTAACACCCTTGTTGCTGTAGAGGTTAATGAACTTGGTCATGGAACCTAGATGCACACCAATGTTGGACTCCTTTATACCGTCGACATCGACAGCATCCGTTGTCATTCCGGTGGGCACTCCATTCACTTTGAGAGGGAGCTTGATCACTTTTAACGTGTGGCCAGTAAGATAGTAACATAGAGTTGTCTTTCCAGATCCTGATCGACCGACAATATAAACAATATCCTTGCCAACAGATAACCGAGCTACCTCTCGTCCCTTGCTAGCCAGTTCGATCACACGCTTGATCTTTTCATCCATTAATAGATTCTTGCGTTTGAATTGTGTCGGTGTCGGAGTTGGTGTATCTTTAATGAGCAATAACAATGTATTAGCATGGTCTCCTAGAATATTACATACAACTGTTTTGTGTTATACATACCATCAATATTTATATTGTTGTTATTGTTGTTGATGTTGTTGTTCATTGGAACTGGGTCTGGACCTAACATTACATGCTCATGTTGCTCCTAATTGATGTAAATGTTAGTATAAGGTACATCCAGCACATCATGATGGTAGTAGTTTGATTGAACAACTTACAATAGTTGTCTTTACCGTCATGTCTTTGTAATGTATTTGTATATATAATAATTAATATAGATAGTAGTAGTTGTATATATTAACAAGTATTGTAGGGTAACAATCAATACGTATTGATTAAATAATAATGATCCTTTAATCAATCAATCAACCAAACTAAACAACTCACTACTTCAAGTAACTTGAGTGACCTTCAACTTGAAGATTCAAGTAGTAGAAGTCGTGTTGATTGATCATTCATTCAACTCTTGTAGAAACAAGTGTCATCCATTCTAATATATACTGCCCATTAATTATAACTAACTTGAAGTAATAAGTATGTTGAATGAAGAGTGATGAGTGAACTCACAAACTTGTTTGTTCAAGTTAGTTGTTGCCCACCAAAAACTTCAACCATCATAAAGACCTGATGAGGAGGAGGTTGTATTCATGAGGTGGGTTGGGATGGAATGATTCCAGAGGTTGTCAATGAATGAATGAATGATCCAGTAACTTAAGTGATGTATTATTGTTATTAATATTATTATTGTTATTGATTGTTAATCAACAAACTTTACAACTCGTAGCCCTTGAGGAGCTCTAGGAGCACAGGGTTCTTCAGACCATAGTCCACCCACTCTGGCAATGAGACCACACCATCCTTGTTGGTATCAGCCTTGGCAAGCTCCTCAACACTAAGATGTAGCTGATCAGCCTTGCCACCAATTCTTCCAACTTGTGCCAGACTAGCACAGATCTGAACCAACTCTGCATTATCCAATGATCCACTTCTATCCTTATCATACAAATGGAACTGATATAATGTATGAGTTAGTGAAGAGTATGATGCATGAGTGATTGAGTGAGACCACATATAGTACTTACAAGGAAGACTAACTTCTCCTCTGGTGATGACTTGA
The DNA here is from genome assembly GCF_000787575.1 of Acytostelium subglobosum LB1. Taxonomy (NCBI): domain Eukaryota; phylum Evosea; class Eumycetozoa; order Acytosteliales; family Acytosteliaceae; genus Acytostelium; species Acytostelium subglobosum. Next base: position 269,927 of record NW_012236531.1, on the reverse strand, counting down.
CAATGATGGAGATGAGAGCAAGGAACTCACGGAGATCGATCACTCCATCTTTGTTGACGTCGCATGCCTTGAACATGCCCTCGGTGGTGGCATCTGAGAATCCAAGCTTTGATTGGAAGGCTGCCTTGAACTCCTTCAAGTCGAGTGTTGATGACTTGTTGGTGTCGAATGAGCAGAACAGTGCATAATACTTATCAAGTTCACTCTCTTGGAATGTTTCAGATGGTGTATGTGTGGCTGGAGAAGTTGACATCTTTATCTATCTCTATTTATATTTATATGAAGGATATGTTGTGTTGACTATGATTGATTGATCTGATCATGACACACTTTGAGATATTGACTTTTTTGATGATCAATCACCCACAAGTTCAATGAATTTTTGATCAAAAACACCTTCCAAAAACAGACTTTGATCATTTTTTACAATCTTTACAAACAAAGAAGATTGTTGGAATAACTTCACAGTAATAATAGTGAAGTTGAAGACAACAGACTCCATAAATCTCTCATATTGATACCCAATCACTCATTGATCATTGTTATAATCAATCAATCAATCAACAACATAAATAATAATAATAATAATATAATATTGATGGACTCTTTACCATTATATGTACTAAGGAATATACATTATTATTTGAACAATGACTTGGATACACTAAGTCTATGTTTCACGTGTAATAGATTAATATCACTCACTTATTTGTTAGTTCCACACATTCAAACAACCTTGAAACAATCCAAAGATGATCATCACTTTACAACCAAGTCCAAACCCAAGCCCACGGCCAAGTCACAATCATTGGCCTTGACAATCATACAACCACCCATCAATTGGGCCACAATGTCATGTCCATCACCATCTCCAACACCAACATCCAAAACTCAAACTCAAACTCAATCTCCAAAGAGACCAACTCAATCAACAATGTTATACGATGCAGAGTGCTTGGTCCCGGAGTCAATTCCAGAGACATTGACATCACTTACATTTGGACCATACTTTGATGATATGATATATCCAGGATCTTTGCCAGACTCAATAACAAGGATCACCTTTAGTCATATGCATAATCATGGAATCCATGTGGATGGTCTTCCAAAGTCATTGACAAAGCTCAAGTTTGGATATACATACAACAAAACATTATTAGTAGGAGCACTCCCAGCAGGACTCCAATCACTCTCATTCGGTCATTCATTCAATCAATCAATTACAGTTGGGTCGCTGCCATCAACGCTCAGAAGTCTGACCTTTGGTGACAAGTTCGTTCACACGTCATCCATACAACATTGGCTGCCATCATCAGTGACTAAGTTGAAGTTGGGCAAGATGTCGGCGTTGGCACCCGGTGCACTGGTCTCGAGCTCACTCACCAAACTCTCATTCACCTTCAACTATAATGGAGTGATCAAACATAATGTACTCCCATTAACATTGAAGTACCTGGAGTTTGGTTACATGTACAATCAACCCATCACTCGACCAGATGTCCTCCCGCCAGCTCTCAAGTCATTGACATTTGGTCACATGTTCAATCAAGTTATCGGACCATCAATAATACCTCGATCACTAAAGACTTTGATCTTTGGACAGAAGTTCAATTGCTCTCTGGATAGAGGTGCCTTGCCACGCTCTCTCACCTCGCTCACTCTGGGAGCATCATACAACAGACTTGACACGCCCAAACTTCCAGCCAACCTCAAACATCTTGTACTTGGATCAATGGATCAATTGATATATATCGATAGGATATCACATCCAATGCAATCAATAAGTGTTACAATTGAAGCAATCATATCACCGAGTGATATTGTTGTAAAGGTACCTACGAATGGCTCAACACTCATCATTGGTAGTATGAAGTTAATATTTGGAAAGGAGACATCAGAAAGCAAACCAAGACAGATCAAGGATTACATTCAATTTGCCAACAAATTACTAAAGTATGTTCCCAACATTGGTACTTGTAACATGTTGTTGGCCGATGGTATCACACAACTAAGTCTCAGACCACTGGACCCAAAACCCTCGACCCTTGCCCTCGGTCTATTGACCACCACTCCATTGCCATTACCCAAGAGTACAATAGTGGAGGAACCGACAAACATTCTCAAGATGATCAACATGAGGCAATAAATTTGTTTGTTTCGTTGCCCTCAACCCTTACCCTTGCCCTCAACCCTCGCCCTTACCCTTGCCCTCACCCTAACCCTTGCCCTAACCCTCGCCCTAACCCATTTTTCAAAAGTATGAACATCAAGAGAAGTCTTGTCATTTGAGTTGATGGAATAGATAGAGATAAAGGATATAATTGTATACTTATAATAGGAGGAGGATGAGTAGTTATAGACAGACAACATTTAGAAGATTCGGCATCGAGCTGTTTAAAAGGGATGGACATACTGTTGTCAATACCAATGGTTATAGACTATGTGTACTGCCATTCTTCTTTAAGAATAAGGTCAACTTTGTTAGGAGCAATAGATCATCGGCATTCTCAACATCTTCATCACCTATATTGACATCATCGACTTCGGCATCATCGAGTACACCAACATCATCAACACCTTCAACATCTACACCACAGGCAATAGCATCATCATACGCTGCATCTGAAGATGCTGGTATACCAACACCATTGAATCAACCCATATTCGACATCCTCTCTCGAGCCAAGCTACTCACAACTCTCTCACATGAGAACCTTGTCGAGTTCATTGCTGCCCAACCATCTCAAAAGCATCATGGTAAGATTGATTGGTTGAGTGATCGATTGAGTGATTGGTCGTGTCTAACATTCGTTCAATGATCCATTCAATGTAGACCAAGTACTGATGATCACAGAGGACTATGAGACATCATTGGAGTCACTACTTAAGAATGGACAGGCAGTACTATCACATGATCAAATACAACTGTACTCATATCAGATACTCAAAGCATTGTCCTACTTGCATGGACGAAGCATTACACATCGCAACCTATCAGTTGAGAACATCAAGATCGACTCCAATGTATGTACTTGTGCCTAATCACCTGGCCCTGCCACATGTCCAATCACTCACCCACTCAATCACTATGATAGAACAACATCAAACTATCAAACTACGCACTGTATTACCTTTCGAATCAAGGAGAGAATGTATCATTCCCAATTGGCAACTTATGTAACTTGTCACCTCAGTCTTTACTGCGGGACTTGAAGGGCAGCCCAAACCCAAAGTGCGATGTCTGGGCATTGGGTTGCGTTCTCCTCCAGCTCGCTTATGGCAAGTGTCCCTGGGCAGACAGGGACCCCAACGTAGTGATCAATCGACTGCTCCACCTCTCCAATCTGCCAGCGTCTCAACGCTACAACATCGACACTCACAGCTTTGAATCCGTCAGTGCCGAGAAGCCCCTTGGAACCATATCTTCACAAATGTCCAACAACAGCAACATGACAAACTTCCTCAACAACCTGTCACCGCCACTCAATCGTCTGCCCGAACCCCTGGTCGAGCTGATTCGCGCGTGTCTAACACCCAACTCGGCCGATCGTCCCTCCTCTGCGGACTTGCTCGAACACCCATACTTCTACGACATCATGGGCAAGGACCCATATGCGCCCAAATACGTTGAGCGTCCCTCGGTCAAGTCGCTCCAGCTTCCCGACGACCTGAGCAGCATTAAGGCCGACTCGGGACATGAACGCAGCGATCTGGATATCTTCTCGGGCGCCGAGCTCTACTACCTCTGGCGTCTGGCGGGGGGCGACCTCGACAAGGAGCTCGTGGCCCAGTCTCTGGCCAACTCTGCGCCATCAGTACACAAGCTGCCCAACTTTGTACCCCTGGTCAAATCGAGTCACTCAATGTCCAACTCACTGGGCGACCTCATGACATCGCCAATATGCGCCAAGCGCACGGCTGGCTCAGAGGGCAGCAGCACACAATCGCACGACTTCAAGGCCATACTGTATAATCACCGAACTTGCACACTCTCGATCGATTCACTCGTCGAGCGAATACGTGAAGCCTACGAGATCAAGGAGGAGCTGCTATCAGAGGATGTTGGCGGAGATGGCTATCTATTCACACGTGGCACAAACAAGCCGGCCTCTAGCAGTGGCGACGGCAGCGCATCACTCAACTCACCACAGGCGAGGAATCAGGACGATGAGCTTGACTATCAGATCGCGAGATTGTCAGCATTCCACAAGGCATTATATCAATATGTGTACGAGGATGCGATCCAGGCTCAACCACAGATCATCAGAATGGCCAAATTTGGAATCCCAACAATCTTGCGTGGCGATATCTGGGCCGCCATCCTTGGTGTAGTGCACGCTGATGCCGTGTCCATATATCACTCAATCAATCTGGATGTGCGTGGACCTAATGATAAGCAGTTCGAACTCGATATCCCGCGATGCCATCAATACCATCCACTCCTCTCGTCGCCCAGCGGCCACGCTCAACTATTTAGAATACTAAAGGCATGGTCATTGCTCAACATTGAGAAGGGATGCTATTGGCAGGGTCTGGACAATGTGGCGTCTCCATTCGTCGTGCACTGCTACCACGATGAACCAATGGCGTTTGCATGTCTAAAGAGCTTCGTAGACAAGTACCTCAGCATCCTCTACGTTCCCAACAACTACGCAGCACTAAGTGAGATCATGCTGACTTATACCCAACTGCTCTCTTACCACGATCCCGAGCTGTCCTGCCATCTGATCAACGTGCAGCTGGAGCCCAACCTCTACGCCATCCCTTGGTTCATCACTATATTTGCTCATCTATTGCCACTGGACAAGATTGATATACTCTGGGACACCATCTTGCTTGGACCAAGCTCATTCCCATACTTCTTTGCCGTCTCCATTATGATACAATTCAGGACATCAATGTTGGCCAAGGCATCACTTGAGAACTGTATCAAGACAATCTCAAAGATCTCCTCGTGTGACATTGAACAATGTGTCAGTGATGCTCTAGACAAGTTCAACAACACTCCTCTTAGCACAACAATTAGCAAAGTCGTTAGTCACACTGTATGTAGACCTCAATCACCCAATCAATTAATCAACTAACATTAACATGACTACACATATTAGGACGACGAACTATGGTGGATGCAAGAGGTATCAATGGAGACAAGGAAACTGGAACTGTTCCCAAGGATTGGTATCCATGATGTGATCAACAATCCAAACACAAAGATATTGGACATACGCCCTGCATCACAATTCCAACAGTGCTATTACCCTAAGTCTGTTAATATAATCTACCACGGACAAGCTACACCACAGTCCACCCCGGCAACATCGTCTGCTCAGGGTAGCTACCCAGCGCCACCCTCGTCCATGCAGCCGAGCGGCCAGCCATCGCCAGCTCCTCAGACCAAGCCATCAAAGCCATTCAATCCAGCCATTCTCGAACAATATCGTGGTCGTCCAATCGTTGTCATTGCGCCTCGAGGCGAGGGCATCGAGTTCTGTAACCAGCTTGTCCAATGGAAGTTCCCCTTTGTTGCCCTTCTCAATGGTGGCATGGATGCACTGATACATGGTGCGCAAAGTCTTCTTGTGATGAATACCAACACAAACAATGGACAATGATTGATCGATTGATCGATTGATTGATTAAAGGCCCAGAACTAGTGTAGCCGTTGCTGTTTAATACTTATATTCTCTACGAATACAAACACTTGATTGATTGCAACGTCCAACTCGGTTTGGAATATCTTGGAGCGCGGCCACCAGACCTTGAGCTCATTGATTCGCTTGCATGCACCTAATCCAAAGTGCACGCGGAATGAGTTCTGCGCGATAAAGTGAACGCCATTGTCAATGTCTCTGAACTGTGTCGTGCCACATGCCTTCAAGAACACCCTGCCACCAAAGCCATGGGGATTCTCCGTGATGCCAACAATGTCAACCTGTATCCAATTGCGTGGGAAGGCATTGTTGTTCTTAAACAGTTGGAAGGGTCCAATGTCAAAGGGTGGAGATCCCTTGCCGTTTGTGATGAACAAGTCGAGCTTCCCATCCAGGTCGTAGTCGGCCACTGAGACACTCTCGCCCTTTCCAAATGTGCTGCCAGCGGCACCACCGCCATCCTCCTTGATCATAAACTTTCTGCCTTCGCCAGTATTGACCAACAACACATTTGGCGAATTTGAGTACGATGCATAAGTGACCAAGAATATATCCAACGCCATATTGTTGTCAAAGTCAGCCACAACCAATGATCCACATGACACCCCCTTGATCCTGTGTAGCTCCACAATATCCCACTCTAACTTGTCTAAGTTGTTCAAATGATGATGAGTTGTTAGTTATGATTGATGGGATGGTTCCAGTACTCACTTACTCTTTGATGTGTTGGTATAACCTTGATTGTAGAATACATCAATGATGCATTCTCCAAAGAAGTTGCGAGCGATTATAATGTCCTGCCAACCATTGCCATCAAGGTCTCCAAAGGCCAAGTCGCTGATTATAGCGTAGACTCCAGTGGATGGATGTGGAGGCAGCCAAGAGGAAGCGTCAGCATGTGCTTCCTTGACCTCTTTATAATGCTCTTGCATCTTTGTATGATTGATATTGAACAGCTGATTGGTGACGTCTTCAAATGGTGTACTACTTGTGTGATAGACCTTGAAAGGGAATGTAAATGCCACGATGAACAACTCCAACACTCCATCATTATCAATGTCCAACATCTTAGCAAACATAACATTAGAGTCCACCTGCATGCCTACATCCTAGAATGAACATATGAGTATGAGTGATTGATTGATTGAATGACGAGTGATCACATACTTGATTAACATCCATGAATGTGTTGTTGCTTGGATGTTGGTATAATAGGACAGGTTTACCCTTGCCATCATTTCTCATCTGTGTGGCAATGAATGCATCGAGATGTCCATCATTGTTATAGTCCAACCATGATATTGTTCTTGCTCTAGCGTATGGATATTCGACATTGCGAATGGTAGCTTCATCGACAAGAGTTCCATTTATATTTCTGTACAAATTGTTTGGTATTGCAGCGGTGCCATACTTTGCACCAGTGACCTCAAACAAATCCAAATGGCCATCCTTATCAAAGTCAGCCCAAGCGCCTCCATGCTTGTCCAAGAAGTGTTTCTTTGTTTCATTCTAAGTCATATGATTGATTGATTGAGTGAGTGAGTGAGTGAGTGAGTGAGTGAGTGAGTGAGTGATGGTGGAATGATTCCAAAAGGTCCAAGAACATACTAATGTTGGTATTACATCGAATACAATGTTCTTGAATGTACCATTCTTGAGATTGAGGTAGAGTGATGGCGCCCAATAGTGATTGTTTACATAGAGGTCGGGATAGCCGTCGTTGTTGAAGTCGCCCCAGCTACTGCCAAAGCTTGGACCAATGTTTGGATAGTCTAGATAGACCTCGTCAAACCAGTGATATGTATGCGCATAATGATTGAATATGCCACCGGGTACAATGCTTGATGGCTCCAGTGGACGCTCCAGAAGCGACGGCACATACTTTGTCTTGAATGAACCGGCTTTGAATGAGGAGCACATGAGTTTGACAGGGTTCTCGCTGATGTCCTTGTTGAAGCATGTTGACTTGAGCTTGGTATGCGTGGCCAGTCTTGTCTCTTGTATGTTCATGAATGACTCGACACTGAGTACTCGCTCAGTCACCACATCATCATGTTTGTCGCCACCTCTTTGGTCATTCTCACAAGCCCAATCCATCTCATCGAAACCCATCTGTTGGAACTTTGTCTCCAATATTGCACTATATAACTTCAATCTATCAATCTCTTTTCTTTGTTCCTCAACTTGTTCTTGTAGTCTATAAACTAAATCATTCGGTTGTTGTTCATGTAGTGCGTCAACCTTGTTGTTCTTGTTATTGTTATTGCCTAGACTCCATTCTTCAGGCATTATCCATAATAGACTAACAGTGAACACTAATGTTATTATTATTATACAAAGAGTAAACCTTGTCCTCCTATTTGTATATTGAGGGTCACGTTGTTGATGTGACCTATAAGTGTTCATCATCCTATGTTCTTGTTGAATATATTACTATCTGTTTGTTGTTATTGTTATTATTATCATTGTAGTTATATTATAACATTGAAATATATATATGATTGATTGAATGAATGAATGAAAGACATTAGTTAGTTCAGACTTTGGACCACCAAAGGTCGGCAATCAAGATTGAACACCCCATTCGACCAAGTCAAAATATCTTGTGGTCGAAGATTTGGACAACGACCAAGTCCGGGATTACCACCTTGTGTTAGGGTTGTGGGACCAACCAAAGTGTTCATTTGTGTGTAATTATATATATTATCTTTATAATTGTATCTGTACATTGATGATTATTATTACTATGACTGTTGTTTATCATTGTTTATCACTTCTTTGTCTACATCTTGTTTGTTTTCCTCTTCTTCGTCATCATTGTCATCTTCGTCGTCGTCATCATCTTCCTCATCTTCTTCATCTTCTTCATCTTCATCGTCCTCTTCATCGTCTGAACTTGGCTCTGGCTTAACCATTACATAAACATAATGTACATCATCTTTGTTTGCACCTGGCTTTGGTATCTTTAATATCTCAACCTAAATGACAGAGAGATCGCGTTGTAAGTTAGTTAATGTCATTTGTTTGTCAGTAGTGATAACCAACATACTGGCCAGTTTGTAGCATGCTCTAAATAGAATGTCCTATCCATTGGTTCGCCATATGATACGAGTATGAACACTCCATGTGGTTTGAGTATCCTATATATCTCCTCGCACATGCTCACTGTGTTCACCTTTAGACTGTCTCCACACTATGTTTGTTCTAAACATGTTAGACATGATCACAATCACTCCACTCTACTTGTTGACTTCATTCATGACTACATACCATTATTGCATCGAATGTACCCTTGTCAATGACTGCATCGAATGTGTTGTCACTAAATGGTGTCTCGATGATGTTGGCAGTGACATAGGACAGTCCTTCGTATTCCTTATACTTGATTCTCAACTGATCGATTACAACCGATGATATATCAACGTTTACAATTGTCTTGTAGCCTGCTTCGTACATCTGTTCAGTGAGCAAAGAGTTGCCACAACCAACCATCAATATATTATCTGTCAACTTCATCTTGCTCTCAAATATATCCTTCAGTCCACTAAAGTCTTGATACCAATCGAATGGGTCTTGATTCCTTCGTAGTAGTGTGGAAGTAAGCAAGTCTTAACTTTGTCGTCCCGTTCATTCATTCATTCAATCATTGACATACTTCTGATAACGTTCATCCCAATATGTTTGTTCTCCATACTTTGTCATCTTGTAATAACTATCAATGTATAATACAAAGTATATGAATATGTATAAATTACTTTATGTTTGTGCACTATACTGATTGATCGATCACTAATTACTACTTTTGTGATGTTCAGTGAACGAACATGGCTCAACCCCAACACTGTAGTAAGTCCTCACACTGTAGTAAGTCCTCACACTGTAGTAAGTCCTCATTTTGTCAAATAAACCAATCAATCATTCTTTCGTTCATTCATTTTATCATCTCACAACACTTTACAACATTACAAGTTTGGTATCACTCGGTCCAATATTTTGGAAGATAAAAGTTAAGATAAGATTGATTGATGGACTGAACCGAATCTGAATTCAGAATTAGTGAGTTGAGAGGATTGTAGGAAAGGGGTGCCCATTATAATCTAATGGAATAAGCTTCCAAAGAAGAAGAAGAAATGACTAAATCAGTATTGATCAATACACTTTAGGTAATTATTACCCCCTAACCAATGATTGATGGCATCAGTCAAAGAGACGAATGATTGAATGAGTTAGAGTGAGTGAGTGGTGGATGGGAACAAGATAGGGTCACTTTTGAAATTTCCCACACACGTCAAATTTTATTTATTTTATTGATTTTCAGAAGAAGTGTTGATTCCTGGGAGTAGGGTTGAGTTTATGATGGTGATGTTGTTTTGTTTTTGGTGAAGTCGCTCATTCATTCATTCACTATTTACTTACTCCTTATTATTCCTCTTGTAAACATATAAATATATATATTTATAACAATACTATATAATAATGTTCTCAAAAGTAAACAGACCATTGAACACTCTCTACTCTGGATTGAGACGTTACTCAACAGCCACCGACAAGTTCACCATCAATGTAATATAATGTTCCAATCAAACAACATCAACAACGACATCAACATCAACAACAAGACGAACCAAAGATTATTGGGAATCATACCGAATGAATATCCGGATATTCATATTCTACAACAACTTACCTCCCGCCCTGCCAAAGGGGAACTCCTTATGTTTGGAGAATATAAAAAACGAATGATATACTTACGCGTAGAAATCCCCGATGTCGCCTCGGTTCGCATCCGATATACATACAACCAAACAAACATAGGTGAACTCACTGGTGGTCGAAAAGACAAAGACTCCACTCCCAAAGTACACCGATAAGAACAAGCTGGTGTTTGGAAAGGAGTTCTCGGATCACATGGTCGAGGTCGCTTGGGATGCCAACAGCGGATGGGGCGTGCCAAAGATCTCTGGCTACCACAACCTTTCACTGCCACCCTCAGCCTCAGTCTTCCATTATGCTCTCGAGTGTTTCGAGGGAATGAAGGCCTACAAGGATGCCAACGGAAAGATCCGTCTCTTCAGACCAATGGAGAACATGAACAGACTTTACAAGTCCGCCGAAAGGATTTGTTTGCCAGTATGTTGTTAGATATCATCGCATAACCCAAAGGAAAGAAACGTCATCCCCCTCTAATCTAAATTCCTTAATTCGCTATACATTAGACATTCAACAAGGAGGCAGTCCTTGAGTTGATTAAGCAGATGGTCTTGTTGGACAAGGATTGGATTCCAGAGGGAAGAGGATACTCATTGTACTTGCGACCAACTATGATCGCCACTCAGAAGAGTTTGGGCGTCGGCACACCACAGACCGCATTGATGTTTGTCATTGCCTCACCAGTGGGCCCATACTACCCAGAGGGTTTCAAGCCAGTCAAGCTGCTGGCTGACGACCGCTACGTGCGCGCCTGGGTCGGAGGCTCTGGCGGCTTTAAGCTGGGCAGCAACTACGCCCCAACCATCTTCCCACAGCTCGAGGCTGCCAAGAAGGGCTTCCAGCAGGTGCTCTGGCTGCTCAACGATCAGATCACCGAGGTCGGAACGATGAACATGTTTGTATTCTGGAAGAACAACGACGGCCAGATGGAGCTGATCACACCACCCTTGAGCGACGGCACCATCCTGCCCGGTATCACCCGTGACTCAATCATCAAGCTGGCCAACCAGTGGGGCGAGTTCAAGGTGGTCGAGAAGAACTTCACCATGTCCGAGTTGGCCAAGGCCATCAAGGAGGGTCGCGTCAAGGAGGCCTTTGGCGCTGGCACTGCTGCCATCGTCTCGCCAATCTGCAGCATTCACTACAAGGGACAGGACTATCCCATCCCCATCGATGCTGCCAAGGGTGCTGGTGCTCTGACTGCCCGTGTTGCCGACACACTCATGGGAATTCAATATGGAGAGATCCCAAGCGAGTGGTCTGTCGTCCTCAACTAAGATCATCATCATTATACTGTAATCAAAAGGGTTGATCAATTATATAAATAGTAATAAAAGATCATATCATTGAGAAATATACGTTCTATGTGTGTGTTTGATCATCACACGAATGATTGATCAATCAGTTCGGGGATGTGGGGTGGAAGTGAACAGGCAACACGATGATCATTCTTGATTGAACTCATTTCCAATATATTATAATATAAGCTACAAGATATAGATCAGATGTTGAATAGACTTACAGTTTGTGCAAGAGGTCTGATGACACAGAGGATCAGTGGACATATCATGTCCACCACCTTGCAAGGTCAGTGTAGCCGCGCATTGTTGGGCGGCAACACATCAATGTACTCAACAAAGTCAACCATTGAGATGGCTCAAGATATGAAAAGCTTCTTGGAGATCAAGGACAGAAAGAATCTACAAGTGTCCAACGAAGATTGGCTAGTCCTGTTACGGAGTCGCGCCACAGCTGGTCTTCCAGCATACATGAACTTTGAGGTATGTCCAAGTCAATGTCAATGTATGTTCGCGTGACAAATCCTAACCTTAACAACCTCATGCATACATAGATCGTGTCAGTGAATGATAGCTCGATACATGCCAGTGTAAGTGATCAATCAACACCCATTCATTCACTCATTCACTCATTCACTGACAACTCAATCAATCATTCATTAGATGCTCATTGGTGAACATCATATGGCAGCCAATGGATTCATTCATGCAGCTAGTTTGATTACTTTGGCTGATACTACTTGTGGATTTGGATGTTTCTCCAAGCTACCAAAGGGCGCTACAGGATTCACAACGATTGAGTTAAAGACCAACTTCTTGGGCACATCCAAAGCAGGTGCATTGCTAACTTGTGAGGCGCGTCTTGTACATGGTGGACGTACGACTCAAGTATGGGATGCAACCATCACCGACTCTACCACCAAGTCAACACTTGCACTATTCCGCTGTACAGAGTTAATAATGTATCCCAAGCCAACGACTACTACTACTCCATCCAACTAATATGTAAAGTAAAGTCGTCGTCGTCGTCGTCGTGTGAATGTCCAACACTATTCTCCATCAATCATTTGCCTGCCTCAAACCCTCAAGGTCCAAAGACCACGACCTTACTCCAACTGACAACTGTCTTGTATCCTTTGCGTGAGCGTGAGAGTATTTTCATTGACATCTCAAAGAAGTGGGAATAAGATCTGGATAAAAAAGAGATACACACACACAAACAGACATAAACACACACTTTAGTTTGTCGTGTTGACACCACCACACACGAATGGCACATTGAATGAACCTCCCTGACCTACCACCTTGCAATCTGTGTGTCAATTTGATAATTCCAAGGCCTTTTTTGATTTTTTATTTATTACTTTGGCAGGTAATCGACTTCATGCCTTTCTTCATTCCCCCCTAACCAACCAACCAAACAAACACGACGAAGATACTTAGTATCTTCAATGACTTTGAGGTGTTTCCTTTTCAAACACACACTTAACAAACATAATACAGATACAGATACAAAGATACAGATACAAACATGAAGTCTTCAACAATTATCTTTACCACAGCTATTGTGGTAACGATGTTTTTGATGATGACCACAATGACAGTCTCTGCAGATCTTTTACCAACAATTACAAGAGTATGTAATTACTCTCATGTATTACTCTCAAACTCAATGTCCAAACTCATACTAATACTCAACATAGCATGATATAGATTGGATGGATGAGGAGTCGGTAGTATATATGAGTGACCAGATTATATTGGTCATTGATTTCAATGGCGCAGTTTGGAGATCATCAGACTCTGGCACAACATTCATCAATGCCAACCTATCAGTCCCAATCAAATCATTTGGTGCCATAAAGAACCAAATCATCCTTGATGGAATGAATCAGAACATGGTAAGTACACAACAATCAATCACATACGTGTTCACATGACCAATCAATCATACTCACACTCATATTCAACCAATCAATCATACTTAGGTCATGTTCAGAGCTGAGAGTGGAAAGAATTCTTACTTCTTCATATCTTATGATGAGGGAGAAACGTTTATTCAATCAAACATTTCAAAGATCTTTGATCAGATCGTTGTGAACCCTTCAAAGTCGGGATACTTGGTGACGAAATCGAACAATGAAGCATATTATTCACCAAACTTTGGCAGGACTTGGACACCGATCTTTGAGACCTACTCGATCACAAATGTCATCATCTGGGACCCGATGATCAATCCCTCTCCAGATACCGGTCTGTACGCGATGGCACCGATGCCCATGGCTGGCGAGACCACCGTCACGCTCATCTACTCGCCCGATCTGGGCAAGACAATCGTCAAGCTGATCCCCAACGTGCAGGACCTGCAGGCGACCACCAACTACCTCTACGTCAAGGCGTTCGACACCAAGACCAGCGGCGCCACGCTCTACGTGAGGAACAACATCGAGCCCTACAACAACAACCTCAAGGGTCTGCTCAAGTGCAACTTTGAGCTGCCCGCCAACCAGATCCCCAAAGACTACGACCTCATCAACGATGAGACCGGCTCGATCTGGGTCGGCATCCAGTGGAAAACAACACAGAGCTTCGGTGATGTCTACACGTCCGACTCGTCAGGCAGCCAGTACACCCCGTCCTTGCTGCACGTCAACAAGTTCAACGGCATTTACGACTTTGACACGTTCGACGGCATCCCAGGCACCTACGTTGCCAACCAGGTAGTCAACTTCAACGCCGGCGAGGGCAAGCCACTGCAGCTCGTTTCCATGATATCATATGATAATGGTGGCAGGTGGGTCAAGTTCAATCCACCAGCTGGTGGCTCGTGCAAGGGCTGCTCCCTTAACTTCAACGGAAACTCTGTGGACCAGGTGCATCCATTTTACACCAACGACAATGTCTTTGGTTTGGCCGTGGCCACTGGATACATTGATAACAATCTCAACACCAAGAACCCTCTTGCCAGGACCACAACATGGTTCTCAAGGGACACTGGTGTAAACTGGACATCAATCTACGAAGGGTATGTACTCAAGCATCACCTACTCAATCAATCAATCACAAACAAACACTAACTCTTTATTCTTCTAGCCCGTCAGTCTACGAGTTTGGAAACTATGGCAACGTCCTCTTGCTTGCCAACGCCACTGCCAACACATTGAAGTGAGTATCTGGCCGTTTATTCACTCTTTCACTCAATCAAGCAATCACCAACTCACTCTCGCTTACTCAATCAATCAATCCATCAATCAATCATAGGTTCTCTTTGGACCAAGGAGCTTCCTTTGCAACTGTCCAATTCACTACTGACGATCCCACCGATGTCGATGACATCTTGACCGATCCATACTCATCTACTCTCAAGTTTTTGGTGTTGACTCCACATGTTATTTACGGTGTTGACTTTGGTCCACTGGGCCTCCGTCAGTGTGGAGACGATGATCACGAACTGTTCACCACCCGTCCAATCATGGGCGGACAGATCACCGAGACCAGAATGGTCAAAGGCGCCAAGTGCTACCAGGCCGACAATCTGCCTGGCGCTGTCGTCTCCCAGCTGCCATGTGTCGACGATGACTTTGAGTGCGATGTTGGCTACACCGAAGTCTCGACTGACGACCAGCCACTGCTGTGCGCCATCTCGCAGAGCTACACTCCACCCACCTACCCACCCGAGTACTGCCCACCCAACACCAAGTACCCCATCATCAATGGCTACAGGAAGATCACTGGCGATCAGTGCACTGGAGGTGTGGAGAGCTCATACATCCAGGAGTTCAGAGACTGTCCGGGCAGTGACAACAACCAGTCCAAGGGATGGATTGCCGCCGTCGTCATCCTGGTGCTGCTGGCCGTCGTCGTGGCCTCAGGCGCCTTCTACCTGTGGAAGCATCCAGAAACGAGAGTCAAGCTGCTCAAGAAGATCGGCATCACCAACGAGCAAAAGTATTCAACGCTCGGCTACAAACCAAACTCATTGGCAGACGATGAGTTTGGCATTGAGGACGACGACGCTCAGATTCTTGATGACAATGGTAAGTAACCTAAACCTTAAACATTGACCTGATCACTCATTTGTCAACTAACAACCATGCTCACCGTCAACGCTACTTGTAGACTTGAACGATCACTTCTAGATTGATTAGATACATAGATAGATAGATAAATAGATAAATGTGCGCATAGGAATATAGATATACAAATAAACCAGTAATAGAGATTTACAACTCAACCATTGATCGAGGCTGCCTGGCAATCAGACGAAGAAATGAATGAATACAGGTGGAGAATGGAATGAGCTCACCTACAAACGTTTGTAGGGCTGGCCAGACTGCTCAGATGCAGCTGGCGGCTGTGTATTCTTTACTTGATTCTGGGTCTTGCTTTTGGTCTTCTTGTTCTTGTTGTTGTTCTTCTTCTTCTTCCTCTTCTTCAAGTTGGAGTTGTCCGATTGACCTTGGGCTGAAACACCTTTCCTTTTCTTCCCCAATCCAACTATTGGCTGGGCTGTCTCGTCATCCACATCGATAAAATCGTCATCTAAATCGACGACTGTGGCTTTGGCAACTGGTTCCTTGGTCTTTGTTGTTGTTTTTCCAGTTGTTCCTGTTGTTTGTGCTGGTGATGTCGTTGGTGCTGGTGCTGGTGCTGTCGTTGTCGTTGTCGTCGTTGTTGTCGTTGGCGATGGTGGTTGTGGCTGAGCCTGTGGCTTGGCCTGTGGCTTTGGCGTTGGCTTCGTCACTGTCTTAGACTTTGTTTGTGGTTGGGGTTGCGGTAGTTGGTCCGCTTTGGTGATTGGTTGCTGTTGTGTATTTGTTTTGGTTGTGGGTTTGGTTGGTGATGGTACCTGTTGTTGTACTTGTGGCTTGATCAGTGGTACTTTCTTGGTTGTCTCTGCCTGTGTTTGTACTTGTTGCTTCTGTGTATTTGGCTTTGTTTTGTCTGATTGGAGCAGTGTCTTGGCTGTTGTGTCTATAGGCGACTTATCTTGTGGTGGTTGTGGCTTTGTCTGTGATTGTGTCTGTGCTTGTGGCATTACTTGTGTCACCTGTGCAGCAGCGGCAGGCTTTGGCTCCAATGACTCTTGCTTTGGCTGAGCCCGACCTCCATTGGTGACAACATCCAGACTCGACTTTTGTTGTTGACTCACGCTATCATTCTTGACTCTACCATCCAATATCATTGGATCGATCTTCTTTGACTTCTCATCCACATCACTCTTTGTATTTGCACTGGCATCACCTTGTTGGGCCTGGGGCTTCTTTTGCGCTGATGATGGTGATGGTGCCACATATGTACTCCTTGATGAATAGGCTTCCTCTTGCCATTGATCTAATATGACATAGGATGTTTGTCAGCTGATGAACAAAGTATGTTCTGGTGCGCCGGAACTGAACAAATATACATACCATCTTCGGTAAATACTCTCATTGTTTCCTCTGGTATCATACACTCCTGCATGCCTACCTCATCCTCCTCGACCTCCCTAACATAACTCTCCCTGTAGAGTTCAGTTGATTGATTGGACAACACTGGATTCTCCATGTAATAGTTCTTTGGATGTGTCCTATATCATTGATTGATTGAATGATTGAAAGAGTGATGGAATAGTTCCAGTGAGTGATTGATTGACCGATTGACATATCCATGGCCAGATGATGACATACCTCCTTAATATCATCTCCACTCGTTTATCATTGCCAACTGGAAGCAGTCCATTGAAGTTCAACACCATTGGCAACTTGCGTATGATTGTCGCTCGTTCAATGTATATATCAATGCCTTGATGCAGTACATTTGGAAACAACATGTAATGTTGTAGACGTAATATACAGCCAACCAAATGAACTGGTATATAGCTCTTGATACGCTTGAACATGCCTTGTACCACTGACTCATTGAACACTCCATCCACAAAGCAATGTCCATCAGATATCCTGAATCGAATGCCTGGAGGAGCACTGGTGCTCCTACTCTTGCTCTGTGCCTGGTCTTGTCTTGGCTGATCGATTGAATGATTGAGTGAGTGATTGATTGATTGATTGAGTGGGATAGTTCCAGTATGTATACATACTGATCCTATTATCTGTATGAGTGCACCTAATGGAGAATGACCGTTGGCGAATGCATCACATATCCATGGTGTAAGTTCAATGTTCCTTTCATTCTCGAATGCTGTTGATAAGTCTCGCTCGACATCATCCATATCTTGATCAATCTTGTTTTGATCATCATCATTGTCATCTTCATTGGACAGCTGTTGTTGTTCAGATGCAATCTTATCGATACTCTCTTTCATTGTTGATGAAGCAGCTGTAGGTTCATCAATGACAGCAGCTGCAGCTGCAGCATCTTTGTCAACTGGTCGTATATTGATTGAATCAATCACTGAGGATGATGTCGCTGTTGTAAAGGGTTGCAATGATTCTTGCTTCGAGACAGCTGTTACATTGTTTACAGGGGACTGTTCAAAGAAGTCCACTTCAGGTGCACCATTATACTGATCATCGAATATGTCTATATATTGTGGCTGTGACTTTGACATTGCTGATTGTGTTGTTGTTGTTGATGGAGGTGATTGTTGAACTTCATCTTCTTCCTCCACTATTGCATGATGATCAACTGGTTCATTACTAATCTCTGTAGGGTCATCCATTGTGGTTTACATGTATATTCATTCAAATGAAGAAGTAATTAATTCTAATCGAATGAAAGAATGACTAGTGTGATCAATAGTTGTGGCGCGTCAAGTTCAAGATTCAAAGAAATCCGTGAACGTGAAGAGTTGTGTGCGGGACGGACAAGCGTTGCCGCCACGAGGAGTTTATTCATTCATTCTATTGCCTAAGGTTTCTGGACCTGGCCTTGGAGGCGTGCCAACTCGGCATCAATATCATATACGAGTTGATCCAGACGTGATCCAGGCCGTATTTTGTCGTGGCATTAGCGGGAATCAAGTAAGTCCCCGGTTGATTGATTGATTGATTGATTCGATCTTTTAAATATATATATCAATCGTCAATATACCATCAGTCAACTTATAAAATATGAGCGAGCTTACTGTTCTGTTGGGGAGGTTGGTCATCGACAACTATTGGCCAATGCCTAGGGACTTAGACGAGGTGGAAAGATTCGCCCACAGATTCGAGTGTTTGCGACTCGCACTAGTTTGCTGGAGCTTCCACTCGATCGTCAAGTCCAAGAACAACCGTCTAATCTTGAGGAATGATGCCCTGAAGGAATATGTCGACAGCCTCATCGACTCTCCTTTCTGTGTGCTGTCGCTGACGCCTGCGACTATCAAACTAGATATGGCAGGATATCATCTCGAACATCTGATACCTTCACATTCACAGTGGCTTGGGCGACTCATCCTGGACCGCATGTGGTCGTTGCACGCGCCGATCGGCCTGCTTCCACCGCGCTCCATGCCCGGGTTGACAGACCTCAATTTGGTCATCTACGATGACCTATCCACCGGCCTCACCTTTGACTCAGAGTTGGACATCCTGCGTCTTCTGTCCTCGCGTCTCCCAGCCCTCGAGAACCTCAAGATCACTGCGCTACTTGACCATGACAAAGACGAACACTATGGACAACTCATGGACGCATTGAGACACAACTGCTTTGACTCCCTAAAGGTGCTGTGGATCGATGACGATATATATAATCACGGGGTCCTCTCATTTGCTGTTCTTGGCTCGCCATCTACATTCTTCTCCGCCCTTCGCCATTTCAGCCATCTTGAGCGCCTCATACTTGGCATCGCTTATCAACCAGGCATGGTGTACAATACCAACGCCTTCTACAAATCGCTCATTGTCTACCTTGAGGGCGCTACTTCTTTGTGCGGGTTGGAGCTGAAGCACTTTTATCCACAGTTGGCGTCAAAGGCACCCTACCGGCACATTGTTCAGCACCCGAGCAATCTCACATACTGGTTGATGGAAGTTGTTCGCAACACCATCCCAACGCATTCTCTCGCCCGTGACCAGACATCTGACGAGTCTTCACCTGGGCTTTGGAGTGTCTGGAGGACGAAGACGATCGTGATGACCAAGACATTGAGTACAGCGATGAGCTCATCGAGTCGCTCAACAACGTCGATCAACTCAATCTTTACAATTGCAATCTGACGAACCTGAACAACATTGCACGTATTATTGGTGCCAACCATCGATCCAGTGCCAAATATTGCCATCATGTGGACCTGCTAGAGAGTAACGACGTCGATCGCCTGGTCGCGGCCATCAACCTGAACACCTCGCTCCAGACCATTGACATCCACCTCAAACCAGACCACGAGCAATCAAGCTCAAACGTTCAGAAGCTTCTCCAACTTCAATCAACACGTACACATGTTGTGATGAAACGTTGTCCCTTCACTTCCAGAAAGATGACTTGATGACAACATCAGAAGTACATGCCCTTGGACTACCCTGTCTAAAGGCTCTCAACTGAGTGTCATCAGACTCATTAGAAGTAGTTGGTGGCGCCCTGGAACACCAAGTCCAAGATTCAAAGAAATGTGATTTGAAGTGATCAATCAAATCCCAACAATGCGTCATCAATAAAATATACATGGTGTGTTATTAATAGTTTATACTTGGTATCCAAGGATCATGTTGAATGAATGGATAAATGACTCATTGACTTTGTTTGAATTGAATCTGGAACACACACTTGCATTCGGATTCCGATCCAATGACAGAACAGAACAAAACAAATAAATTGAAGAGCAAAACAACCCAGCTTGTCACTTTACAACTTCAATCAATTTTCAAAGCGTCATCAATAGCCTTCTTCATTCATTTATTCATTCATTCTAGCATCACCATAACATTAATTATTAATAATATCTTGTCCTTAACACAACATAAGATAACATCAGTTCAGTTAAGTTAGTTGGTTTAGGGATTGAGATACTTACTTACTTAGACAGATATAAAGACAAGACAGAATGAGCGTACTAATTGCACCATACGTCAGCCCAAAGGGTGCTGTAAATATCAAACAATACAAATACAATGGCACTGATAACTCTATCATTGCAAATCGATTCCTTCAACCATTCTGGAGAACTTCCGTCGAATACCTTCCAATTTGGATGGCGTATGTATCCATCACTCGACACTCAATCACTTGTTCAATCAATACTCACTCATTCATTCATTCATTCATTCAATCATTCAATCAATCATTCAATCAATCATTCAATCAATCATTCAATCAATCATTCATCAAACATGACATGATGACACGTATCACAGACCCAACCTTGTAAGTTACCTTGAGTGCCCTTACCCTTACCCTTACCCTCGCCCTAACTCTAACCTAACCCTCGCTCTCGCCTTCGCCCTAACCCTCACACTTTGAACAGATTACATTGATTGGATTCTTCTTTATTATTGCATCATACTTGATAACATGTTGGTACACTCCAGACTTCCAGGGAGAGGCACCAAAGTGGACTTACTTGTTCCATACTCTCTGTATCTTTATCTATCAGACAATGGACGCACTCGATGGAAAGCAAGCCAGACGAACCAACTCGTCGTCAGGCCTCGGCGAGCTGTTTGATCATGGTTGCGATGCCATCACTACCTTCCTCGTGGTGATCACCTTCCTCACGTCGATCCAGGCAGGCGCCAACACCACGTCGCTCTACAACGTCATGATCATCCTCACCGCCTTCTACTTTACTCAATGGGAGCAGTACCACACCGACGTCATGGAGCTTGGCTACATTGGAGTCACTGAGGGTCATATCTTCATGATGCTCGGTCACATGATCAGCTTTGTCTTTGGTCCATCCATCTGGTTCACCGAGATCCCTCTCCCATTCATCGGTACCATTACACTCAGCTACATCAACATCCTCGGTAGCAACGTCACTGCCATCATCACAATCATCACCAAGTATGTACAATGTACAATGTCCAATCTAATCCAAATCACTAACATGTGTCGTCCACTCATTCATCAATCGATCAATCAATAGCATTTACACTGTGATCAAGAAGGGACCAAAGAGTGTTGTTGGATCAATCCTCCAGTTGGTTCCAATCCTGTTTGTCCTTTACTTGTCAATGTTCTGGGCCACTCATTCGCCATCCAAGGTCTTTGACAACAATCCACATATCTATATGTGTACCTTTGGATTCATCATTGCATTCCTTGTCGTAAGTGATTGAATACTATCCAGTCCATCCGTCCACTCACTCACCTCAATCAATCAAACAGGGAAGAATAGTTCTGGCTAGAATCTGTCACGATGATCTGTTCCCATTCCAATTGATTCTGTTCCCATTGATTGTGCCATTGGTGTCATTGATGGGATATGTCAACCTGTTCGCATTGGTACCAGAGACATTGTTCCTCCAGGTGTACTACATGGCTACAATGGCCATCTACTTCCACTTTGCCTACGTCGTCGTCACTACACTCTGTCGCGTGTTGAACATCCGTTGCTTCACTCTGAAAAAGACAATCAAGCAATGAGGACTTGGACAGTGACTCAGTCAATGTCTCGCGTTTGATGGACCATGATCTAATTCTTTGGACTACAACGCGCGCGCAAGTATACTTCGCCAACTTTATATATTTACAAATACAACTATATATGATTACTTCTGAAGAATGAACAATGTTAGCGATCAATCAATCATTCAACCAATCAATCATGGAAACATACTTAAACGATGTCGCTTGGATCGTCCTTCTTCTTTGAGCTGTCGGGTGGCTGAAGCGAGGGCACTGCAAACATCCACCAACTCCTACCATGGCCACCAAAGAAGTCTTGGAAGTTGTTGAAGTATCCATTGTCGTGTGGGTTCTTGTATACTTCTCCACGCGCTTTAGCTCGTCTCGCTTGAGTTCGATTGTGAAGGAATTCGATTGTTGTCTGATTGGTGATGAGCAGGTAGAACTGCCAGGCCATTAGGCCGCCCAGTGCCAGCGACACGGTCAGTGTCAGAACAAAGGTCATCAGCGCGCCAAATGGAATGAACTTTGATGTGAACACATAGGGATAGGACATGGCGCACACGTACAAGCATGACACCCAGAGATACAGCAAAAAGAGGAAGAAGTACCTATGATTCCTCAGTCCAACACAGTTGTTGACCCAAGGGCAATGATGATCCATTCTTAACACACATGTATTACATAATGAACAATGATGTGCTCTCTCTGTCTTTGGTAATCGACCTATATTTTGATTGAATGAATGAGAACGAATGTTTGATTGATTGAATGCGCGAGTGAGCGAGTGAGCGAGTCATTCATACATTTGATGCAGAACTTTGAGAAGCTCTCTGATTTCTTGATGACTCTGATTTGATCAAAGGCGTCTAGTTGCTCGGGAGTGTAGTCGGCCTCCCTGGGCGATTGACCTGGTGGTGTGACGATCGTCATCACATAGTTGAAGGTAATATTGAATAAAAGTACTAGAGAGATTACATAATGCATTGATGCAGCCAATGCATTACCCTCAATCTGTAACTGATCGTATAATAAAACAGTAAAGTGTTGATATGATATGAATGATATCAAGATTACTGCCATCAATACGAATATCGGACCAATTGCTCTTAGTACCACCTGCATTGAGTCCTCCAAACAATTGATACATGCAGCACCAAATGGCTGTTGTGATGTAGATGACATGTCCTCTACTCTCTATTTATCTATATCAATATCTTAATGTATTTGTATAAGTATCTATGATTGTAATAGTATTTGACAAATGAATGAATGGGGGAATGAACCTTCATTTTGTTTCAATTCCTGAAACTTTGAAAATCAAGATCTAGAAAACGATATATTCAATTTTTCCCTTCACTCGTTCAAACTACAAACAGATAATAATAATAATAATAAAATGGATAGTGATACTAGTAGTAATTCAATGACACTGACCACAATATTACAAAGGTACATAATAAGAATGATATGGAAAGATTCAAATCTGCGCAATTATGAAGATAATGAAAGAAGACAATGTCGGAACTCATTGTTGTTCGTCTGCAAATCATGGCACTCATTCATTGTGACATGTCTCAATGATACACTCATTCTACAAGATTACAAAGAAAAGAATGTACTGGAACATGGCGAGGACATTGATTCATGGTCGATGTTCAAGTGTCCTATTCGATCACTCATCATCACACCATACCAAGAAATTCTTTTCTTTTATTACTCAATATCTCGTACATTAACAACATGGAAGATGTTGGACCATCTTGAGCGGTTCAGTGGCTCACTCGACTACCTACATCCTCTCACCAAGTCACAACCTAGTCTTGGTCAAAGTCTTCGAAGGCTGGTCCTATACGATGCCTTTGAAGACGCCTATCATGTTCGATTCGAAGACGCGGCAAGACATCTCGGACAATCAATCACACATCTTGATCTCATGCTCTATGAAGATGAGTCGGGCCACTATGATCATTATCATCTTCTGGACAGAGTACTCTTCAATGCAGCATTCATCAATATAACCAAGCTTAGATTGATCGATCTAGATGAAAACGAATGTAGTACATACACCTGTTTGATCCTTGGCCATCCGACACTGTTCATACAGCTGCTTGATAAGCTGGTACACCTGCGATCATTATCACTTTATCTCTCATGCCTTATTGACGGTTTGGCGGGGTACGTTGAGGGTCCATCATTCCTGGACAGACTCCACCAATATATTGTGGCCAACAAGACTTTGCGAACATTCAGATTTCTTCAGCCTGCTGGTCACGAGTTGAACCGTGACACAATTGTCCATCTGTTTCAATCAAGCGAGTGTCAGATCACCAAGATATCACTATCTCTTTTCAATGTGATACCAGCAATCACTCGATCATTTGAACAACTTACATTCACATATATATGTGATAAATGGAAAGTACGGAAATTAAGGAAATATTCGCTCGCAAACGACAAAGGATTCTTCCCATCACTGAGCAATGTTCAACATATCAAGTCCTACCTCAACTGGAGGAGTAGCGTGGATGAGCAGTATCAGCCGGGTCTACCATCACCTCTCAACTTCATTGGGTATGCTCTCTCAGCAAAATCAATTACACTGGATCTAGAATGTTTTCTCAGCAATAATGTCATCGACCTATTTATTCATCAATTGGAGATCAATAATGGACTTCAATTCCTTTTCAACATCAACTATAGTATATATGGTACCAAAACAGAAGTTGAAGGACTTGAGTCCAACAAATTGGTCAAACATCCCAATTTCCCAAAGCTACGCGATTGTATCGATCGACATCCTTCCATCAGGAACAAGTCCACATGGTATCTTAGGTGTACGTCTTCCAAGAAATATAAAATGTAGATTTAATTACACTGTTTACAATGAGGGATTCCATTCAAACAAATATACAAACAAACAAATAACAACATACATGGACAAACAAGTATTGAACGACTTGTTGTTCGGATCAATAATAAGATTGTTAAACGGATCGGAGGATGTGGATAGGCGTTGGATAAGATCATTGGTCATTTCATTCATTGTTGCGTGCATCTAACAATAAATTCACAATCAGAATCGTCTCACAAACACAATGTGATCATTATAAAGACAAATCACTATTACGATGATATATCAATGATTGATTCACTATACGATGCTACACTACATCTAGACAACAACAACAACAAGTACTCATTATATAACTTAAAATACATTACATCAATCATAATACAAGATGATGATAATGTTAAAGAGAAAATGGTACGACAAGACAGGAGTAAGTTCATAAAGTACGATGACCAATTTCAAAAGACAATCAATCCACCATCATCATACCCATCATAATCATTGGATCACAAGAAGAACTGCATCAGGATTTTATTTCAATCACTCACTGATCGACAAAATAGCTAAGTCAAAGTGGCAATCAAGACGGTGTTTGCTGGACAGTTGGTCCAACGAGCAGTATGCGCTGGACCCACGATCGATACACTCGCTGGTGATCAATCATATCTTCTCCAATCCATTCCAAAGGATGGTAGAGCTACTCCCGCAACCAAATGACAATCAGATCAAGACACTTGATTTGAGAGTAATGAGTCCAAATCGCTGCTGTAATTACTGGGTTGGTCGTGTGGAGGATGCCGAAGGGATGGAACAAATTACCAAAGAGCTGTTTGAACGATGTGCCAACATCACATCACTCTCAATCTATGATCAATGTGGCACATGCTCTGGGTATGCCCAGTATGTCGTTGGTATGGCCAAAGATTTCTTTGGACAACTGGATCGCCAGTCCCATCTTGGATCGCTCCATCTAAGCCTGAATCCATAGTGTGGCCATGACCACAGTGACATACTTGAAGAGGAGGGGCAGAGTTCCTTTTGGAGCTCACCTCGACCATCACTCCACACCTTTGCCTTGCACACAATGAATTGCCAAAGGAATACTGCGAAAGTGAATAAGAGACCATCTTGGACTACCTGTTCACCGATGACACCTGTCCAGTTCGACACCTGGCTCTAATCTTATCAAATGTCACCATCCCATTGCCCTTGCACACCAGACACATGGACTCAATCATGCTTGAGCTAGGACGACGTCGTGCAAGTAAGGTCTGCGTATCACTGAAGTCTCCTATCATAGCATTCGGCATTGGTCGAGCTTATAAACCTGATAAACAAATAATTTATATAAGTAACACTTGCTAAATAAAGTATGATATATCCAACAGCTATATTCTTCTTTTCTTCTTTCTCTGTTTTGTTAGTTAGGGTTGAGAATGTTACTCTCTCTCTCTCTTTCTATCTCCTCTCTTTCGTTCCCTCCTCCTTTTTCTCATTGTTACCAACAACAATAACAATAACAATAACAATAACAATAACAATAACAATAAACGATAAACGCACACAACAAACATCATGATGTCTATGCGGTAAATCTCCAAATCCCTGTTGCGAGCGTATACTTCCTCTCTTTCTTGGTAATGCTACTCAATGCCATTGGAGATGATGCTCTGTCCTCCATACCCATCGCATCGTATCGTATCGCAACGCGATCGGGTAGGTGTAGTAGTAGGTCGACTGTAACCATAAATAAATGCCACACATCACACACACACACATGCGTACAGGTATGAATACTACTATATATGTATATAAGTATACTACAGTAACACAACGATCGTGTGTGTTTGTGTGTATCTGTACAGATAGGACAAACACAACACACACAAACACTTTGAAGGTGCATGTTCACATTCTCCTGCCACTTCGTCAATCCATGTTGCTGACCACTCAAACACACACTCTCATAAATTGGAAATTTCGATCAGCCAAACCCACTGACCCATCCCAAAGCGCAACCCTGTATCCAACAAACAAACCCAATTTTTGATTATTACGTTATCATAAGCACCAACATTAAGTGTTTATGGCCTGTTATTATTGATGAGGGGGTGAACTGGATGGATAATCTACAAAGACTACTTTTGATTCAGATGGTTGGGTTGATTTATACAACAATAATTAATTTAATTAAAAATCATCAAAATATGATATTTATGGCTTTTTATTTTGTGTTATTCAATTATGTGTGTATTAGAGTGTGTGTGTTAATGGATGGATGGATGTAATGAATGAGAGATGAGTGTGTGTTGAGTATGAGTGATGAGGAGATCTCTGCATGCAGTTACTGACTGACTGAGCTCAACATAAACACTCATCTGCAAGTCATTCTTCCAAATCAACTTGTACTCTAAACACACACACAAACAACAAACAAAACTCCCTTTCTCCTTGTATTAATAATATAATTATATAACAACAAACAACAAATTATACACAATGGCCAACGTCTCAAACCCAGAACTCGCCGCTGCCTACCAAGATGTCCTCACTGACGCCACCGAGACCAACTGGTGCCTTTTCGGTTACGAGGGTGCTAGCAACATCGTCCTCCAAGGAAAGGGTACCGGCGGTCTCGCCGAGTTGGTTGGTAACTTTGCCGCCGACCAGTGCCAGTACGCCTACCTCCGTGTCCTCTCTGGTGATGAGGAGTCAAAGAGAGCCAAGTTTGTTTTCATCTCATGGTGTGGTGAGTCTGTTGGTGCCTTGAAGAGAGCCAAGATGTCCGTCCACAAGGCCTCTGTCAAGCAGGTCATCAAGAACTACGGTGTTGAGGTCCATGCCACCACCCACGACGAGCTCGACGAGTCTGCCCTCTTGACCAAGGTAAGTTGATTGTCATTTATTCAATCAATCATCTCCTGTTCCAAATGCATGTTCACTAACATCTTAATCAATCAATCCAAATTTAATATAATATAGATCAAGAAGTCCTCCGGTGCTGACTACTCTGGAAACCCCGGTTCCCAGTAAATACTTCTTTATCCAGGAGACAGTTAGTCCCTTTCTATCTCTTTAATAAAGCTGTGTAACACCTTATATCCATATTCCACTTTATCACTTGTAACCTCATTCTTGTGATAGTCTTTGATTGAAGTTTGATCATCCATCCATTCATTCAAACTATCAATCAATCATACACATAGTAATAACAAACAATATATATATATATATAAAGATGGATATGCTACCACATAGGATATTGGACATGGTTGCTAGTCACCTGCCTGCTATTGATGTCATGTGCTTGTCATTCACGTGCAAGTCAATGTTGAATAGGTCATCAAGATGGTTACAATTGACAAATGTTATGGTGATCGACGGTAACAGTGGACAATACAAACGATCACCTGCAATCATGTCAATAGATGTGGAGGGCGGTGAAATGACACGGATGAGCAGAGCATCGTGGGCTCCATCAGTACGTCTGAAACCGGGACAACCACTCACTGGTGACATGCTCCCCAATACGCTCAACACATTGATCGACCAAGGCGACTACAACTCTCCCATCTCACCCGGGACACTCCCATCCTCTCTCACAGTGTTGGAGATCAGTTGTACATTCAATCAGCCTATCGAGCCTGGTGTGCTACCTGCTTCACTCACTCGTCTTGAGTTTGGCAACGACTTTGATCAACCCTTTGCATCGGACACCCTACCGCAATCACTGCTCAAGTTGGAGCTGGGAGCCTATTACAAACAGATCATCCCTGCTGGCGTACTCCCCAACTCGTTGACCGAACTTGATTTAAACTCATGTCGAGCACCAACTATATTCAGTCCTGGAACTACTCCATTGTCATCATCATCATTGATCAAACTCTTTCTGCAACATGATCATGAACTTAAGGACATTACTCATCTCAATAAGATAGTGGATCTTTCCTTTGGATATGGATTCAATACTCTTCTGCCCCCAAACAGCCTCCCAGAGAGCCTCACCAGACTCCAGCTAGGTGAGTATCGACATCCTCTGCTACCGGGTGTACTTCCACGCTCCCTAGTCATTTTGCACACTGGTGGATACAACCTGCCAATTGAGCGAGTGGACATCCTACCGCCAAGTCTCAAGGAGTTGGAGTTTGGATTCTTCTACAATCAACAGTTGCTGCCAGGAATCCTCCCCAACTCAATCACCAAGTTGATGTTCGGTTTTCGTTTCGATCAGGTCATCCTCTCAGGTTCCCTTCCGTCAATGCTCACAGACTTGAAGTTTGACGAGGTTTACACCAAACCAATATCTCCAGGTGCACTCCCCGACTCGCTACACAGGCTAACAATGAGCAAATTCTTTGATGAGCCATTGTCCCCTGGAGTACTTCCTGGATCGCTTCACACCTTGGAGTTTGGACTCAACTTTAATCAACCATTGATCACTGGCGTACTTTCCCAATCCATCCAACGATTGAAGTTTGGACGTAACTTTAATCAAATGATCGAGCCCGGAATACTACCTCCACACTTGATCCGTTTGAAGTTTGGTCAGACTTTCAATCAACCCATACTCCCAGACACACTTCCTCAGTCACTGACATCATTATCATTCGGATTGGAGTTCATGCAATGCCTCTCTGAAGTGGCCTTCCCACCCAATCTCAAGTATGTGGACATTCGCGAGCAACATGACTTCCTTGAGGGACTGCCTTGCGACACTGTCGATTGTGTGAAGCTACAGGCAGACGATTCGACCTACATTCAGTATGTCATCGAGCAGAATCAAACAAGGAAACATTTAGTCATGGTTTGCACATTCGATCATGACATTGAGCCAATCATCAAACAGACCTCCATTCAGAGACTGGATATCATATTGTACGATCATGTCAATATTAAGGAGCGATATTATATCCGTCCCATCGATGAGCAACGCGAGCACGTCCTGGTTGTGCATCCCGACCCAATGCACAACAGTCCGTTTGGAACAATGTATTGGTTTAGCAAGGTTGAGGACCTTCCTTTGACCTTAGACTTTATACCAAAGAATAAACAAGACTAGGTAGGAGTAAAGAAAGGGAGGGAGAGTGCCAGTTTGAAGCATCTCGCATATATTATGTTAACTATATATGGAGTTGTACCAGTACTGATAAGAGTCGTAGTAGCGGGTGGCACGGTGGTCTAGACTGTTGACAATCAGTTGCTCGACATGGTTGGCGCACTCGCGCTCAGGGATGTTGAGCATGAACCGCAGCTTGAGCTGCTCGATACAGTCGCGACCACCTTGGAAGCAGGACATTCGGGGACCAGTCATCATCAGCTCGACAAACGACACGATCTTCTCGTAGTGTTTGCGAGCCTCCAGGAAGCCGCGTACGCACAGTGCCTGGTAGTACAGGAATTGTGGCGACTGGATGGTGCCACCCATCACATCGATCAGCTCCTGTGTGAGCTTGAACGGCGCCGACTCGAACGACATGTTGCCTGGGCTGTTGGAGAGGAGGAAGCCAAAGTCAATGTGAATGATGTGACCTTCCTTGTCGATGAGGATGTTGCCATTGTGACGATCCTTCACTTGCAGCAGGAAGGTGACGATCGAGTACGCTGCCATCGACTCGACAAACTTGGCTTGAGCGATACGGAATGAGTCAGTCTGGTCGCCGTACGTTGCCTTGAAGTAGTTGAGCAGGGTGACGTGCGTTGTGTTCTTCTTTAGGTTGTGCAGAGAGATGGTGTCGGGGATGGTCTCGATGATGCCGCTGGACGATGAGGTGACCAGGATAGAGTACGGCCGCAAGAATAGAGGTAGTCTAGCGTTTTGCCATATCTCTTGGAACTTTGTGATCAACTGGACCGCCATCTGTTCCTGTCGACAATCATCACCGGTCTTGACAATCACTGATGCCAGTCGCCAGTTGGACAAGTGTCCATACGGAGATATCTTCCTGTATCGCTCTGTCTTTTCCTCCCACAGCTCACCAAAGTGAGCAAACTTGTTCTCTGTGAGCAGTTTCTCAACGATTGGTGATGACAAGGGTGATGTGGCAGAGATGGAGGGGAGAGTGGTCGTAGTTGGGGAGTTGGACATGGACGAGGATGAGATGCTCGTCACTG
The DNA here is from genome assembly GCF_000787575.1 of Acytostelium subglobosum LB1. Classification (NCBI taxonomy): domain Eukaryota; phylum Evosea; class Eumycetozoa; order Acytosteliales; family Acytosteliaceae; genus Acytostelium; species Acytostelium subglobosum. The sequence continues at coordinate 238,818 of NW_012236531.1, read as the reverse complement.
GATTCGATTGGATTGGTGTCGATGCTGTGCTGCTGCTACTGCTTGACATGAACGAGACGCGCTGTGGTGAGCCAGTGTCGGGAGTGCCTGTTGATTGGATGGAGAGAGGAGAGGCTGGCGCATCAACTCTCTTCACGCCATGATTCTTTGTGCTGTGATGTTTGTTTGGCAGGGGGAGTGGATAGGAGCTGACGATGCGGAGAATGTTGGCAGAGGACGCCTCCTCTGTACTGTCGATGATCTCCAACACCAAAAGATAGGGGACGCGCTCCCTCGAGTTGAGGATCTTGACCTCTTCGGGTGGTATCCTCACGATGCAATGGTGGTTCGATGCTTGCCACAATGGGAGGTAGAGGCCAAGCGTGAGTTTGATGTTTAGAATGCTGATCTCGTCCTTGAGCTTCGCTTGACGGAGATCGATTGGAACGGATATCAACTTCTTTGAGATGTTGGACAGTGTTTGGACGAATGAAAGGATCGAGTTGAGGTAGTCGCATCGGTAGCTCTTTGAAATCTGCAGCTCAAAGTCATAGTCTGACAGTCCCTTTGTCTCCATCATTTGAGGAGGCGGTGTCCTGGACTTCTCGGGAATCTCAGGTTCTTGCAGCATCTGTGATTGATGTTGTTGCTGTTGTTGTTGTACATCGCCACTGTTTGAGCCAGTCGACTCGGCCAATATCGATATGGGAGGCGGAGTGATCGGAACGGTGGGCGTCTTTGGGGACGCAGCGGATACATTGAGATTGGAAAAGGACATGAGTGGTGAGGGCAGTGATGAGGTACGCGGTCTGGTCAGCAGCGGTCTCGAGCAAGTGATGACCGACATCTCGCAGTACTCTCTAAGTCGAGTGCCCAACTCTTTCTTCATTTCAATGAGACGATAGTTGGACACTGTCGGTTTGTCTGTGGTATCGTTGATAATCAGTACTTTTGTGATGCCATTATTGTTGGTGTTGCTGCCGCTTGCTGCAGCGGCCACTGTGGCCGACTCTGAAGTGCTGGGGCTGGTCGGGGAGTTGGATGGTTGTTGATTTGCCACTTGGAATGATGGCTTATTCGATGGAGAGGATGATGGTGTTGTGCCGGTGGTCATCGCACTGGCTTGATGGGTATGTGGATGTGGGTGTGGATGAGAGTTGGGGGAGGTGTCAATGGGCACATGGCTTTGTTGAAGGTATGCATTGTCCTCAATGGAAAGTAGGTTCTTCTGGCCATCCTCTTCGAATGCCTGGAAGATCCAATAGGCCTTGATGGCAAAACGCATTGACATTGCACATCTATCCATGACGAATCTTGCCAAGGATGATAGTGCCACCTTTTGTTCATATGGTTGATTGATTAGAATAACACTTTAACATTGGTTGATTGGTTGGTTAGGTCGTGTGCATAAGGTACCCGAGGGTGTCATCATATGATGACCACATATACATACCATAGTTGAGTGATAAAGAAGTCAATGTCTTTATCCTCTACTGAATAGAACTTGTTACAAAGATAGTCAACGACACCAGCGCAACTCTGGTGTTGAAACAAATGATTGAGTGCTGCCCAAGAGTCAAAGTGGCCGGTGGATTCGCTGTACAACTTGATGATCTCATCCACTCGTTCGCGCTCTTTCTCTCGCTCCCTCTCTCTTTCCTTCTCCTTCTGAAGTTGTGTTGCAATACTATCTTCCTTTGTCGTAAGAGAAGTAGAGTTTACTATATCTGTTGTTTGAATTGTTGTTGTTGTGTTGCTGTTGTTGCTATTGCTATTGATTGTCGTTGCCACTGTCTCTGATGAAGTGGATGGCGATTGATTCGATTGAAGTTGCATCTCTGTCAGGTGATGATGATGCTCCAGTGCGAATGGTGAGAAAGGTATATGATTGTAATTGTCTGAGTTGTCTATTGCCTCAGCATTGCTTTGGCTTATCTGTGTCTGTGTCTGTGTCTGTGTTTGTGTTTGTGTTTGTGTCTGCGACTGTGTCTGTCCTTGAGTAGTTGTCGTTGTCGTCGAAGGTTCGACTACATCATCTAGCACAGATGATGAAGTGTGATTCATTGTCATAGCAGTCGTCTTTGTCTTTAACATAGAATGAATGTATGTTTATATTTTCCAATGTCTATTTATGTATATATATATCCCTTATCTATCAAACAAACATCTTTGATTTACTACTATTATTATTATTTATTTGTTTGTTATATGTATATATTAGTTTATGTGAAATGTAATAATGACTGTCTTGTGATGATGTTGATTGAATGTTGATGTGGATGAATTGTAATAATTGTTTGTTTGTGTGTCCGAATATGGTTATGTTTGATGTGCTAAAGGATAGACAAGCTTGTCACACAACATCGTTGACAGCAACAACACCCCAGAGGTGTCAACTTGTCTTGTTTGGAACACACTCTGTGTGTGTTTGATTATTATTATTAATATTGTTTATTACAATGGACATAATGAGTGTGTGCCATTCAGACTTGTCAACATGTTGTCGAAGTTGAAGTTTAAGTTGTAGTTGTAGTTGTACTTATATTTGTGGAGGATGATGATGGAAAGAATATTTGATTGCTAGTCTCATAGATAATGTTACCCAGAGTATCAATTGACTCATTTCTACATCCTGCAATAACTTCCAACACATTACTGGACATGGACATTGACATGGACAAGGTATGTTAATATAAGTCCGCGGAATGAGTATGAATTGTGATAGAGAGTGTACTTACACAATATGACATGGTTCATTGCGTGATTGTACACATTTGTCTATTTCATGCTTCTCTGGCTTCTTGACTGATTCGAATGTTGTCTTTACATACTTATGTGAAGCATGTGTACGTCTGATATCACACCAAGGTGCATCAGTTTCAATAAGTAGACGATCCGAAGGTATTGTTGCCATTGCTTTGAGATTGTCCTCAGTCTTTAGTGAGCAACCATTGATTCCAATGTAAAGTCCGGCCTCGATGATCTGCTTTGCCTCTTCAGCCGTGCCATCAAAGGAGTGAACGACACCATATTTGAATGTATGACGATGTCTCTTAATGACATCCATGAAATCTCCAAAGGCATTGCGAAGATGTAGGAATAGAGGCAGTCCAGTGGCCTCGACCAACTTGAACTGCAGCTCAAAGTACTTGAGCTGTACGTCCTTGGGACAGAACTCCAAACGGTCATAGTCCAAACCAAACTCGCCAATGGCCACAATCGACTCTTTGTTGGCATTGTACAGTTCCAGCAGTGAATCGATATACTTTTGCTCGTCATCAACAAACTCTGTGCAACGTGTAGGATGAACACCAATGGTTGTGAACAATCTCTGCTGCTGACCTTGTTGTTGTTGAAGCTTTATAATGTTCAATGCCTGCTGCACCTCTGACAAACGACCAGAAGTTATGATGATCTTATCCAAACCATTGTCCCATGATCGCTGTAGTACTTTAGGCAAGTCAGCTTGATGCTTCTGCTTGCCATGATACATGCCCTGATACATATCATCTAACCAATCAATTCTGTTAGCAATGTTATTGATGTGTCATAGACTACATGGATCAAGTCACACATACCAGTAAGATTGACTCCTATATCTATATATTTCATTCTTTCTCTCTCTCTAGCTCTCTCTATCTGTTTGAACAACAAACAATCTCAAGAAAATCAACTTTTGCAAATACAAGATGGACAAAGAGATAATAGATCTCAAGACACAAACTTGATCTGTTCCAACATCATAGTGTCGTGATGGTGGATCGAAGATAGAATAGGAAGATAACTCAATCAGTCTCCTCTCAATGTGACGGTTACATCCAATTCAAACCTGTCAATCAAACCCAGATGATCAAGGAAATCACCCTGTTTTCACTCAGTCAATCAATCAAACTTTGACATTGTTGGGCTGTTGAGACGTCCTAGTTTGTGAATTGATTGACCGAATGATTGATGGATGGAATGATTGATAATGTCCAAGGACAGGTCAGACAAGCAACTCTATATAATAATAGATTGATCAATCAATATTCAATCCAATATTCTTCTCCACATATTTATATCAACATATACTCTAAAAACATCTAAACATTCTAATAGAAGTAAGTAAAATATAAATATCTTCTTTGTATACACTTATCTCAACCAACTTATACTAACTAATCTTCTCCTCTCTCATCACTCCAAGAATGACAAAGCATTCTTCCAAGTTCCAAGTTACCAATATCTCTGTATTGAGGACTAACAACACACCATACTCAAAGAAGATACATATGTCCTATGTTCCTCTGACTAGGCCACAGTCTTTGAGAGACCAACCAATTGATCAGAGTCCCAAGCCCCTATCGTCAATGAAGGACACTGATGACAGTATTAGTGGAAAGGATTATATTGAGGAGCTCCCAACCCAAATCAATACTGCTCCGACCACCTACAGTCTACCTCCACCTTCTCTTAGAGTACCTTTCCTTCATCTTTCTGCCTCACCTTATCCAAAAATGACCTCAATGAAGCCCAACTCCTATCCAGCTCCTTCTCAACTACCCATTCACCATTCCATTCCCTCCCTCCCATCTCCCAAGGCTATTCCTTCCCCAGTAGCCAAGCCTACTCTACCACCCCAACCTACTCATCCTTCTCCATCCAAGGAGATCCCAATGTATCAACCTGATCCTTCATTATCCGCCAAACCAAGCACTTACTACAACTCAAAGAATTTGAATGGCATTGAAGAGTCATTCGCCGGCCCAATGACAACTGATACCTTGAACATAGCAAATGTCCCAGTATTAACCAGTAGCACTACAATGACAACAACAACAACAACTTCTACAACAAAGACAACTGATCAGAACCTTCAGCCAAAGTTCATCACAAAGACAACGACATCCACCGAGATCGTATCACCTACATCTTCCATGACAACACAGGTCAGTGTACAGTCTGTTTTCAATCCAAGTACCAATCAATACCTACCTGTTAGACAAGTGACCATCAGGACCATAAATCCACTTCCCAAAGTAGTGGTTTCGCCTGTTCCATCTCCAAGTCAATAAACTCTCTCACTTCTCACTTCCACGCAAACTTGTCGTTTTGCTAACTTCGAAGCTTCGACGAGCCCATGATTCAGATAGTTGTGTAGATTACATCATTGGTACATTCATTCATATTCATACATATACACAGATACAAAGATGATGTCCTTTACATCAAGACGATTGCTGTTGAACCTGAGGAAGACATGCGTGCAACAATGTAGGTTTGATTGAATGTTTGACAGATCAAGACCAATGTCGGGATGAGCTAACGAATGGCCCAAACCAATCATATGCAGCCTCCACATCACTTAGACGCATGATTACAACATCATCCTCATCGTCTTCCATTCAATGTACAACTCACAACATCAACAATAACAACAATAACAGAGACAACAACACAAACACAGGTAGAGGTACAGGTTCAGGAGCAGGAGCAGGTTTGTTGTTTGCATTCTCTATTGGTTCATTGTTTGGATGGTCAAAGAAAGAGGATGATGATGCTATGCTGTTGCCTTCAAAGCGCAAATCAAAGGAGCCCGTGACTGACTTTGAAGGAGCGATGGAGTGGTATCAGACATACTATCAGTTGCCAGATCTAGACAACTTTGTGGCGGCAATGTCATTGTTGTTGGGCAAGGAGTCGCAGATGTACCTGAAGGCACAGCTGGCCAGTGTCAAGAACGATAAGGACATGCAGACCATCGCCAAGATGCAGACCATTCAATCGTTCTACTACATCCCAATGGTTGGCTTCATGGCCGAGCTGTTCAAACAGAACCCCGCAAAGATGCAGGAGTGGTACGACGCGTTGATGAGCCGCGAGGACATCACCACGCCCTGGAAGTCGACCCTGGGCAACCTTGACCCAGCCATGCTGCTGGCACTGGCCGTCAGTTTGGTAGAGGGCCCACAGAGCGACTTGATCCAACAATCGATCGTGAAGAGATCATTGGGCAAGGACTCTGACAACGAAACCAAGATCAACGAGGGTCTGACCGCGCTCAAGACCTGGTCAAAGAAACAGAAGGAGAGTCTGCCAACCTATCCCTTGTTGATGATTGGCGAGTACCTGTGCACTGGTGACGAGCAGATCGTCAAAAAGATCGTCTCGATGTGGCGTCGCTCACTGGACAGTCTGGAAAAGATGGGCATGTCCACAACAGTCGTGTCCAACACCAGCAACGATATCAATCGCAAGCTCGAGTTCCAACAGCGTGAGATGATCATTGACGAGCTCAGTCAAGCCATCAGACTACTCTTTAAGGATGCCAAAGCCAAGCGCATCCTCAATGAGGAGCTTGACCATCATCTCAAGTCAAGAGATGACAAGAAGTAAACAAAACTATGCTCCCTCTCCCTCTCTTGGTTGATTGATTGATTGACTGTATGTGAGCAATCAGCAAGATGTAAGTAAGACCCTGATCTATGTGTGAGTTGATTGAGTGATGGAGTGATCACATGATCACTACCACACTGTTTCCAGCACATCTGGAAAGAGGGGGTTGTGTTTAGCCAATGATGTGTGTGATTGAGTGATGGAGTGATGTGTCTAAGTCAGCTTAATGAATGGTGCCTTGATCAACTTTAATACTAATACTTAAGTTATAATAATATAGAGATAGAGATAATGTTGGACCAATCACAACAACAAGTTCATCCACCACCTCCCCTGGAATTAAATATTAATGATGGAGCTGGATTCATCCTCCAGGATGATGAGTTTGATGATGATGACCTAGATGATGACTTTGATAATGACACAACTCAATTCAGTATCGATGGTTCATTATCGTCAACTTCTTCTTCATCCTCAAAGAGACAACACCCAAGAAGGAGTAGAACAAGATCAAATAGAAAGAGAGGTGGACATAATAGGAGATGGAGATATATTGCCGCCAGTGAACTGTCCAGACGCAAGACAACATTGATAGCCATTACACTATTCCTAACGGCATCAGTACTATTGTTGGCTTGTGGCATCATGAAGTACTTTGGATATATTGGCGAGGTGGATGATCCTTCCAAGACCAAGTCTGGCACTGCCCTCATTGTCATTGGCGCCCTACTCCTATTCTCGGCCCTGTACCAGATTACCGTGCTCGTAATCGCCGTCAACAAAGGGCAGCCACATCCATCCGATGGTGCATTCGATGAATCATTCGATTGATTGATTGATCGAGCGGAATAGTTCCATTGATTGACAGATTGATCGATAAATAAATAAGATGTGCTTTAATGCATGAATGATGCCAAAGGGGAGAGGGGAATGGGACTCTACTCGTCGACTGATCCTTCCTCGACTGTACCATACTCATTGCGTTTGATTCGCCGGGTGATGATGATAAAGAGGAAGGCAATGACAAAGACGCCTCCAATTGAACAGAAGAGGATGACAAAGATCTTCCAGAGTGCCAGCTGTGGACTGACATTCTCCTTGTTGAAGATAATGGTGATCAGGTAGTTGGTGTAGCGCACGGCGTAGTCATGGTTGCTAATGCCCGTGTTGAGTATCTGCACTTGATTGAAGCGTCCAGTCATCATGTTGAACGCCTCAATGACGTTGCATGTGAGCGACGGCGAGATCTTGTCGGCCACGGAGAACATCAACTGTCCGAGCATCTCGGCATTGTTGGCATAGATGTATGCGTTGGACTGTGTCATTCCGATGTTCTTGAGGTAAACAATCGAGTCGATTGATGTCTGAGTGTAATTATGCTTGACGCTCAGCAGATTGGATGTGTTGGCTATGACCAGTGTGGCAACTCCATGAATGATGGAGCCATAGACCGATGTCTGATCGACCACCATCGTGCCATTCTCCAAATACACGTCGCCAGTGACGAAGGCACCCGAGTAGAACTTGGAGTCGTGTGACTTGACCACGATGCCAACGTCGCCGACTGTGATCGAGGAGTTGACGCCAGCGAACAGGCTGCCCTCGATGTTGATGCCACCCAACGCGCCAACATTGATAGCGTTGGAAATGTTGAGTGTGGCGGACTTGGTGATGTGGAGCACGGTGTTGTTGAGCAATGCCGTGTGAATCTTGGTGTCGACGCCGCTGACCTTGAGGTTCGTCGACGCGGCTGGAGGCTGGTCGATGTAGAAGGTGTTGATGACCACCTCGGCGTCCAGCTGAATCGAGCTGTCGCTTGTGAATGTGGCGTTGATGAAGTCGACACTGGAAGATTGGCCGATGGTCATGTCCACCTGGTCGGTGAGCACGACTTGCGAGCCCTCCATGGCCGAGATGGTCGAGATGTTGACAATGCCCGACAGCATCAAAAATGATCGATTGTAAAGTATTATATTGTTTGCCGAGAATGAGATGTCCTGCGCATCGATCATCTCGAGTGTGTTTGCGGGCACCTGCACGCCGGTGCTCCCGGGCGACGGGACGCCAACTGTAATGGACGACTCGGACGAGAGTGATTGGAGCGTGAGTGATGAGCCGCCAAAGATGTCCAGTTTGGACGTTGCGGTCAGGACCAGCGAGCCCTCAATCGTACTGATGGACGAGTTTAGCACCAATGATGCATCGACCAAGTTGACGTTGCCAAGTGATGTGAAGTTGGCGCCAGGCAGCACAGTGATCAATACATCACCCTTGACCACGAGTCCAGCCAGTGTAGATACATTAAAAATGACAACAGTGCCATTGATATCGATTGTTGAAGGTGCTTCAAAGTATATATATTGTGTTGGTAATGAGATGTTGCTTGAAAAGTCGATGATGGCCACTTGTATTTCAGTTGGAGAGAATCCACCATGCCATAATGATGCATTGTTCATGAAGCATGTATTTGGCACTGAACAATTCATACTACTACCAGTATTAAAGAATATATCCTTCTCTGGGAATCCAATATCTACATCATCATCAATATAATACATCGTCATTGACGATGATGATGACAATGATGTTGATACCAACAACATCACCATCAACAATAATGATGTTGATGATATCATTCTATCTATATATATATATATATATATTATTATCTCTGTATCTTATTAATAATTGAATGATGCAAATGGTTTGCATTACTTGTCAGACATGTGAGGTGACCCTCGCTCCAGCCTCAACAATCTCCCTCACTAACGTCAAAGTTAGTGTTGAAAAAGCAAACGAAGGGTTTGTCAAATTGTTTCGATGAATCCAACTCACACATCCCTCAAACCCTCTGAACATTCCAGATTCACATGATTGGATGGATTTATACCATTTTAGGCCATCATCTCCGAACATCCGAACACTTCCTTAATTGGCATGTTATAACATTACACCAACATCATGTGACCAAGAATGTACATAATGAATCTCATTCACTCACATGTTTATACTCATACTTCAATCAAACATAGACACAACTTGATCAAATATTACAACTAGTGTGAAGATCATTCATTACATGTAAAGAATAATAAGAATAAGAAATGGATAATGGACTCAACTTGACAAGACAGTTGATGGAGAGAGAGTTGAGAGGTGAGGTCGGTAGGATACAGAGAAGAGGAGGAGGAGGAGGAGGAAGAGGAGGTAGTAGGTTAAGGGATGATTATATATCATCGGATTATGCGATGCAGACTATGAAGTTAACTGGTCAGTTCCTTGGACATGATGAATGTGTCAATACCATCGCATTCAACTCAAGTGGCTCACTCGTTGTCTCTGGCTCAGACGACGAATCCGTCAAGATATGGGACTACAACTCAAGGGAATGCATTGATACATTATAGTATGTACTCAAACATGATTGATTGAACACGAGCACAGACTAATCAATCATTCATGATCAATCAGTGGACATACAACTAATGTGTTTACGGCAGAGTTCATACCGGGATCGAATGATCGTCATGTGGTCAGTGGCGGTAATGACTCGGATGTTATATTGTATGATAGGGATGCTAGGATATCGACGGTGTTCACACATCATACAATGAAGATACTCAAGATATCGGTGAATAAGAGACAACCTGATTGCTTCCTGTCTTGTTCGAGCGATGGCACTGTACGCATGTTTGACGTGCGCCAGCCCTATGCCAAGAGCTACTCAAAGACCATCCCGGCCGAGGGCCACATGGGCGGCGGGGATCAAGACGCGCGCATCCTGCCACAGATGTTTGGCGGTGGACGCAGCGATCGCAGCACCAGCCGAACTCAAAAGGAGAGTCTGATCGTGGACTTTGACAAGGACAGTCGCAATCTCCGTCGCAACACCTCCTCCAATCGCATCCCCAAGACCACCGTATTCTCCGTCGACTACCATCCACTCGACGGATACACATTTGCAACAGCAACATCAGATGGTGCTGTCAGACTATTTGAGTATGTGATGACTTGGACATCGATAATGTTGGCTCATTCACTCATTCATTGACTCATTCCCTCATTCATTCGTTCGATCCAGCCAACGATATATCAACAACTATTCATCGCAGTCATATGTCAATATATATAGGAACCTGCGCAAGCCATTACAGAATGATGGATCATCCTATGAGACGACTGGATGTGTGTTCAGTAATAATGGCGATGAACTACTGGCCACCAACTCATCAGATAGTCTCTACCTCTATGATGTAAAGAGGAACTTTGCCAAAGAGTATGGTTCAATCTCAATCACATCAATCAATCCACTGACACTCAATCAATCAATCAATTAGGTTCAACCTGGATTACTTCAAGGACTACTCGGTGAAGAAGAGACCAAGGACTACAACATCGACGGACACGGATCCAAATGTACAGACATCCAAACAGATGAGACATAGTAGTGATGGCGAAGGCAGCAGCGGCACCAGCAGCGGCGGCAATGATGTAAATAATAACAACAACAACGACAACGACGAAGACGAAGACGGCAAGGCAACAAAGGAGGAGGACAATGATGGAGAGGATGTGGACGTGGACTCCAGCCACGATGACGATGGAGACGATGACGATGACGATGACGATGACGATGACGAAGATGACTCATTGGAAATGGACGCAGACTATATAATGTTCAATCAATTGGATGATGACGAAGACGATGGAATTGCCGATGATGATGACGAGGCTGCAGTGGTGAAGACTTACAAACAAAAGTATGATGGACATATATCGATTAGAACGATAAAGTCCTGCAGCTTCTATGGCCCGCACTCAGAGTATGTCATGACCGGCAGTGACGACGACCGTGTGTTCATCTGGAACAAGGTCACAGGCAAACTGATGCGCGTACTAGAGGGCCACGACAACATTGTCAACTGCTGCGTGGGCCATCCATGGCTACCGGCAATCATCAGCAGTGGTCTGGAAAACGATATCTTCTTGTGGGAGGCCGACGACGAGTATCCAGACGAGCAACAATACAAGAACAGACAGACCATGCTCTCCAAGATGACCGAGCCCAAGAACAAGACCCAACGCAACCGATCGATCGACCGTGTTGGCTACACTCTAGTTGACGCACCATCTTGTACACAACAATAAACCAATCAACCTTAATCTAATCAATCAATCAATCTAGAGAAGATCTTAAGATCAAGATCAAGATGACGCGTTAACTAAATATATATATAACGTTTATTTGGCAAAGACGGATCATCTTTGGAGTTCCCCTAACATGTGAGTGACGGTTGGCGGTGGACGACAGCGCGCGGGACCTGAACATAAACTACTCAGGTGGTGAAGGGCTTAGGCCTTGAGGGCTGGGAAGTCCTTGGTCTCAGGGATCTTCTTGGCCTGCTCCTTGGCGCCGGTTGGGCGTGGGCCCTTTCCCTTTGGGGCCGATGATTGGCTGACAGCGGGCTTCTGCTCCAAGTTGATGATGGTCTTCTCCTTGGGGTTCTTCTTCTCCTTCTTGTCCGACTTGGCGTTGGACTTGACTGGCTCCTTCTGGAGTGGTGCGTAGTCGTCCCACTTGTTGGTCTCACCCTCGCCGGCCTGTCTGAGCTTGATTGGCTCGACTTGGACGGCCTGCTGCTGCTTGAGGTACTCGTCGTAGGTGATGTTGGTGTCCTTTGGCTCGGCGACTGGAGCGTCGACGGACTCGGTGGTGGTGGTGGTGGTGGTGGTGGCCTCCTCCTCGGTGGCTGGGGTCTCAGAGACGACCTCAGTTGGGGTGCCCCAGTTACCGCGGCCAGAACCGCCCTTCTTCTGCTCGCCTTGTGGTCTGCCAGTGCCAGACTTCCTGTCGAACAGACGACCGCGTGGGTTACCAGCGGCGTCAGTGCGTGGAGTGTGGGTGCGTGGCTTGCTGTCTCTTCTGGTGGACTGCTTGTCAGCATCCTCAGTGGCAACAGCGTCAGTTGGACGACGCTCTCTCCTCTCCCTGCGCTCACCGTTGGGAGCAGCACCAGCAACAGCTGATGGGTCTCTTGGACGACGCTCTCTGTCGCCACCCTGAGGCCTATCTCTGCGCTCTCCGGTTGGCTTGGCTGGAGCAGCAGCAGCAGCTGGCTTCTTTGAGGCTGGGGCGGTTGGAGCCTTGACGGCTGGCTTGACTTCCTTTGTCACAACCTTCTCCTGTGGCTCTTCATTGTCGTCTTGAAGAAGATCGAAACGGTTGGTACTCATTCTATTTGAGTTTGAATTATGAACATATTATGTTAACATCATCATCATCATCGTCATATATGAACCTGTCAATCCACAATCATTCATCATTCATTCAATTCAATTCAATCATTGGTTGTTGTGTTGCGTTCATAGTCTATGCTGTGTTTGTATCCGCTATCTATCTATCCACCTGTTTGTATCCGTCGTGAGTCTGAATGATGATGTATCCGTCAATGGTATCCATGTATCCATCGATTAAGTACTTGGTTGAGATTGAATGAGAGATGATTGACTTGTATTGAATGAATGAGATGTAGGTATATAGTTATAGATACTTACTTTGTTAGGTGTATGTGAGGGGATAGTGAGTGAATGCAAAAGACCTCTACAGCTATGAGAGTTGGAGACATCATCGACTCCCACCCATCCCACAACGCAACACTAGCGTGCTCCACCACACACTCCTCCTCCTAGCTCCAAACCTCCCATACACACACATCAAATCTTTGATTTTTTTTAATTTTTTATTGTTTTATCATTCGGACCTTCGAGTTATTTTGTAGTGTGTGGTTTACAGATTAGATTTGAACTTCGATATGGATCTTTGGAAGATTGAAAATAGAATGAGGTGGGGGTGTCTTCATTCAATTTATCAATAATTATTTGTGGAATGATGGCTTTTCTGTTCAAGTCATGAGTCCCTGGTCTCAATCAATTCATTCATTTACACCTTTGATAGAGAGAGGTACAAACACACAAACACCACAGATATTAACTACAATTTGTATACATTACATTACTTAATTTATTTATTTATATAATATAATATAATATATTTCATTCATTCATTTATTTCATTCAATCAGATATTTAGTTTTAAAGATAAAATAGAAGAATGAGCAGTGGAGGAGCAAATAAGATTGATAGAGTGTCAAACTTGTCAAGGTCGATCATGTCGGCACAGGAGGAGATAAAAGTGTTGGAGACAAGACAGGTGACAACAGACAATGAGATAAATAATCTCATCGAACTATCAATCACTCACAAGTCAACAGTTAACAAAGATCGTTTGGATGCATTATTCACAGCATCTGTAAGATCACCATCATACACTCAATCACTCATTCAATCAATCATTGGAACTATTCCAATCAATCAATCAATCAATCAATCAAATCGATCACTAACTTAACGACACTTAATCAATCAATCAATTTAGATACAAGATCTTAGAGCAAAGGCTTCAAAGATTCAATCAGTGATATCATTGAAGCAAGAGTTGGTACAATGTTTGATCGCGACTGATCAGGGCGATCATACACGTGCTCAAGATATTTGGAACCAACTTAGAGAGTCGTCATTCAAGCTCTCACCAACCAACTCGACATCGATCGCAACCACCAACAACACAACGGCGGTGACCGACCACTCGGCGGCCGCCTCGCCCCACTCTCCATCGTCTCGCATCGAGGACAGCCAGACCAGCTCGGTGACGAGCGCCGTCGAGAGCATGTCGCTCAAGGAGGAGGAGAAGGAGATCACCAAGTGGGAGATCGACAAATCCGAGATCATATACAACCGCGACTCCAAGATCGGCTCGGGCGCCTTTGGCTCCGTGTTCAAGGGCACGGTGCGCGGCAAGGAGGTCGCCATCAAGAAGCTCACACAACAGTTCTACGACGAGACCGTGCTGAACGAGTTCCGCAAGGAGGTCTGTCTGATGACCAAGCTGAGAAACCCGCATCTGCTCCTGTTCATGGGCGCCTGCACCACCCCAGGCAACCTCTCGATCGTCACAGAGCTTATGCCCAAGGGCTCGCTGCACTCGCTTCTCCGTGTCAAGGAGGATTCGCCAGACTTTATCGACTTTAAGCGTGCCATATTGGTGGCACGTGACACTGCCCTTGGCATGAACTGGCTACATCTCTCCAACCCACCCATCCTCCATCTTGATCTCAAGCCAGCCAACCTCCTCGTTGACAACAACTGGGTAGTAAAGGTGGCTGACTTTGGTCTGAGCAAGATCTTGCTCGAGAGCAAGTCAAGTGGACAAGCTGGTTCACCTCTATACATGTCTCCAGTAAGTTGGGGAATCATTCCATCACTCATCAATCAATCAATCAATCACTCACTCACACCCATTCAATCAATCAAACGAATTATAGGAAATGTTGTTAAACAGAGAGTATGATGAGAAGAGTGATGTATACTCATTCTCTATGCTGTTGTGGGAGTTGCTGACAAAGCTGGAGCCTTACAATGGATTCTATAAGAATTATAACGACTTGGTGGATGGCGTCACCAACAAGAAGAATAGACCGGCGATGAACGATAACTGGGGTCCTCGTCTGAAGGACCTCTTGATCCGTTGTTGGGATCACTTGCCCAGCCGCCGCCCAAGCTTCGAGGACATCACCAGACAGAGACTGTTGGATCACATCCTTATCGAGGGTCTGATCAACGATCCCAACGCCCGCCAGTTCTGGTCGCACAACTTCCTGGGCCGCGAGGAGGTCTCTTGGAACCAGTTCTACTCGTGCTTCTGCTCGACCTTTGGCGTGGACATGAAGGCGAACAACCAGGACAGTCTCAAGATCAAGTGTCTCAAGCTGCTGCTGGTGGACATTGAGTCGGAAACAGTGCGCATTGAGGACTTTGGACGCTTCTTGGGTTGGTTCGGACCTCTCAACTCGGGCAACGACGTGTTGGAGCGCGTGCTCTCGGTGTGCTCGCTCAAGGGCTTCCTGGGCGAGACGTCGTCCAAGAACGTCATTCAGTTCCTGGCCAATAAGAAGACTGGCACATACATTGTACGTTTCAGCAGCACCGATCCAGGCTGCTACGCACTCTCCTATGTATCAAAGAACAAGGATATTGCCCATGCCAAGATCGTCCACAAGCACGGACAGGGCTACATCCACATGGGTGGCACCACACACTACCCATCGCTCGATGAGCTGATCAAGAACACTGGCAAGCTCCTCGGTCTGAAGGACCCATTCGAGGGCGGTCAATTCTATGCCCTTATCTACGCCTCCAAGAATCCACAGACCAACCATCCACCCGCCTACGTTGCCGTCGCTCCATCCAAGAAGGTCTAAGGGTAGACCCTTCTTAAGGATTGAGGTGTGCAACATGACCTTGAAACAACTTATTATATTATATAACAACAACTACTACCGCCATTCATTCACCAACATCCTACATCCGCCAAACATTATCCCAACCTGTCAATACATGCCTCGGATATCTCCAACTTCCCTCATTATTCATTCTTATTCGTTCTTTTATTTGATTGATTGATCGATCGATCGATTACACAGTGAGGAACAGTATGATGGTGGCTACAAGTAATGAGCCAAGGATGGTAGTTATTGTTGTTGTTGTTGGAGACGACGTGGTAGCTGAGGAGGTGGATGTATTCACAACGATTGGACAGGCCTGACCACTGGTCATGATGATTTGGTAGATGCACGATCCTGCCTCGGTCTCTGCTATGCTGACGGTTTGGGTGGGTGCACCTGGGACACACTGGAGATCGATGAGGGCCTTGCGGGCCTTGGTTCTGCTGGCACAGGCCAGGACCGCGTCGGTGTAGGTTAGGGTGGCTCCTTTCTTTCCAGAGGGCAACAAACCAAATGCTCCAGAGGCAAGAAGACCAAGACTGTTGTAGATGGATGAGGAGAGTTGACAAGCAGCAGTGGTTGGCTGCAGACCAGTGGATGACTGAGAGCAAACTTGGGCGTTCTGGCAGATGTTCCAGTAGTACTGTTTTGTGTAGGGAGCCATGATTGATTGATGAGATGTTAGATTGAGTGGAACATTATTCCAAATGTTCATTGACAATGCATGACTTACCTTGGGACCACCCAAGCTGGTTCCGTATGAGTATTGAGTATTACTATATTAATTGATTGAGTTTGATTGATCAATTGGATGTAAATATAAAATGATTGATTGAACGATAGGTCCATGTGACAAGTTGGCCAGCTCAGTTGCTTTGCCATTTGCGTTAACAGGGGGGTCATTTTGCTTACTTGGTCATGCCAGAGAAGTCGTATGTGTTGTTGTTATTGTCTGTGAAGGTGCATTGTGCGTTGGTGGCTGCAACCATTGCCAACACAAAACTGATAGACAACAGTACTTTATTCATTGCGCTGTATGCAATAATAATAATACAATAGAGATAGAGATAGAGATAGATACGAATGTTTGGAGACCAGTTGCTACGAATGAACGATGATGTATCTATCTCTATCTCCTCCCTCATCAAACGACACTTCGTTTTTCTTTTTCCATTTGGAGAATGATTTGGGTTTGTTTAGAGTTGCAGTTTATTGGGATTTGGTGTCGATGGATGGATGTTGGATTGGTTTGTTAATTGAATAAATTAGGAGGAGGAGGGAGGAGGAAGAAGCATGCCTGGCATGGCAAGACGTATCATCCTAGGTCTAGTCACACGTACACGCACTGTAGTCTACATGGGCGGTGGAGGTGGCACTCTAGCCGTGCCAGTAACAGGTGTGTCGTATTGTTGATCGTAACCCTGCTGGTCGTAGTTATAGCCATTTTGATCGTAGCCATTCTGGTCGTAGCCATTCTGGTCATAGCCGGTCTGGTCGTATCCCTGCTGCTGTTGATCATAGCTGTAGCCATTGTTGTCGTAGCCCTGCGCCGAGTTGTCGTACGAGGTGTCCTGGTAGTTGCTGGCGCCATTCTGATTGTCGTAGTACTGATCCTGTTGCTGGTGGTTGCTGTATCCATTGCTGCTGTAGTCGGCTTGAGGTGGTGGAGCATGGTACTGTGGTGCGGGTGGCTGGTGTTGGCTGAACGACAGCGATGAAGCCGATCGGTTCGAGACGGACATTGACGACATGGATTTGTTGAGCGTTGGCGCATGCTTTGGCACCAAGGGAGGTGGTGGGGCGTACGTTGGCTTGTTTGGCTGGCTGGCTGACAGGTTGAAGTTGCTGCTGGACAGACCGCGCGAGTATCCAAGGTCGTCGTTGCTGCGGTTGATCATTGGCGACGAGGGGTTCGAGGTGTAGGTGGTGGCCTGGAAGTTGGGAGTGGAGCGGCCCGATGTGGACACTGCCACGGTGGTCTTGGTGGCCGATGGCACGTCGGTGTAGGGAACGCCGTTCTTGTTGTTGGCCAGACACCAGGAGATGTCGTTGAGTATCTCGGAGATTCTGTCGTTGGTCTGCTTTCTGTCCTTGGCCGCGCTGAGCAGCTTGGCAATATCACGAGTTGGAACTGGGATGTCGGTGAGCGAGCGGTTGACGGTGAAGCAACGCTTCATGGCAGCGAAACCCGGCAGGCCAATGCTGTTGTTGTCAATCTGCAGCACGCGCAGGTAGGTGTTCTTCTTGAGTGACTCAAAGAGCTCGCGACAAAGGTCATCGCCAATGTTGTTGCCCGAGATATCGAGCTCGACCAACTTGGAATCCTCGTTGATCGACTTGACCAGAGGCGAGAGCTCGCGACCCAGGAAGAAGCCCTTGTTGGTGTTTCCTGTGAGGATCAGACGCTCGAGTGTCGAGTGCTTCTGGACGACGCGTGCCAGATGGTCGACGACCGCATCGGCCTTGCTGCCACTCTTCAAGTTGTTGGAGAGATCGATCGAGCGCAACGTGGAGTTCTCCTCGAGTGCTGAGATGATGCTGGTCATACCATTCTTTCTAAAGTTGTTGTTTGCCAGGTTCAGAGTGTCGATGTTTGACGCCGACTTGATGCAGGCCGCGAACGACGTCGCGCCATTCTTGCCAAAGTTGTTGGCCGACAGGTCCAGCATACGACCGCCAGTCGCTGGTCCGTTGGTGCATGCGGTGACCAGGAGTGAGACGTGCTCGCCCAACAGGCCACAGCCGCGTAGAAGCAGCGATTGGAGGTACTCGCCCTTGGAGATCAGGTGGCAGATTGACTGAACTGCGTCGTTGTTGATCCTGTTCTCCGAGAGGTTGAGGTAGGTGAGGTAGGCGAGGTTGGCCTGTCTGATGGCCGTGGTGATACGGGGCGTCTCAATCTGTGCGCCTTCCAAGTTGATGTGCTTGAGGGGCTTCTCTGGCGACTGGTTCGAAGTGTTGAGCAGGGCCAGCCAGTCGGCCAGTGGCTCAGAGCCGGCGGCGCCAAGATGGTTGCGGCTAAAGTCCAAGATCTCAATGCCGCCCGACGAAGCGTAGTTTGACTGCAGAGTGCGGAACGTCACAGCGGCACCCTTTGACTGTAGCTCGATGTTTGACGCGGTCAGCTGGCAGAACTCGCGAGTGAACGAGCGGATGGCTGTGGCGATCGAGATGATACCATTGTCGCGCACCTGGTTGTCAGAGACATCGAGGAAGCGAAGCTCGTTGCACTGGTTCTCCTTGAGCGCCTCACCAAGCTGCACCCAGCCCTTGTCCGACTCGACGCCGCGCAGGTCCACGCGCACGATCGTTCTGTTGTGGTGCATGACGTCGGCCAGCAGCAGGGGCACCTCCTTCCTGGTCTTGTTGTGGCAGATGAACGTGTCAAAGAAGGTGTTGTGGCGCAGGGCTGCCATCACGGGCACCATATTGAGTGCGGTGCTGGTGCTGCCGCTATCGGTCTTGTCGATTCCGGAAAAGTCGTCCAGACAGAACACTCGGCTGCCCTTCTCGACGGTCTCCTCCAGGAAGTGAATTAGGTCATTATTTACAGGAGTTGCGTAGTAATTACATTGTGCTTTGTATACTTCAACGAAGCCATGTGCGAATCCTGGCTCTGTTGTTGGTTGGACGGGAGGAGTGTCAGTGAGTGAGTTTGCTCGAATGAGTTTGAGTTTGAGTTTGTGGCGACGACAACTTACCGACGTGATCAACCTCTGGAGCAGCTCTCTCGACTGGGATGATGATCAGGGAGGGCGAGGCCTCAAGGGAGAAGGTGAAACTGATTCTGTGGAAGGCGTTGATCAGGATCTTGGGTATGGTGATGCCTGTGTTGCTGCCACTGATGTCAATGACAAAGCCGGTGAACTTGAGCAGGACGCGGTCAATGTCGTCGGTCTTGATCTCGATCAGGTCGTACAGGTGGCCCTGACGCACGATCGACTTCTTGCCGACGGCATTACGCTTGATCGAGTATATGCGGTACTGGGTGAGCACAAACAGACGGTCCTGGACGACGTCCTTCTTGTTTGTCTTCTTTACCCACAGCACAAAGTCTGGCTCCTTGCCCTCGAGCTCAAACACGAATCTTCTCTCTCCTTCAGACAGTTCAGTTGTCATTCTTTGTTGATATTGTGTAAGTTGTTGATAGTGACTGATGTTATAATTATATAGTGTACAGTAGTTGTTGTTGTTGTTGTCGCTTGTATTGTTGTTGCTCTCGTGTGGCTGCTGCTGTTGTTGTTGTTGTTGTTGAGGAGTTTGAGTTGGAGGTTGGAATATTGATACAGTTGATGACTCGGTTAACTTGATTGATGACGCTGAAGTCGATGATGTTGATGAGTTCGATGAAGATGTTCCTCTGATGGTGCCAGAGATGAATGAACTTGCGCTACTTATTGACAATAGAAGCTTCGATGATGATGACTTGCGTGTTGTTGTATGAGTAGTTGATGAAGACTGCTGCTGTTGCTGTAGCTCTTGCGAATTGTCTAGACTTAGAAATGAGTCACTTCGAATTTGTTTGGCAGATCTTGTCTGGGAGGGAGGTGGCGGGGCTGGAGTGGAGGGGAGCGGCAACAGGGGTGGTGGTTGCTGTGTTGGCTGCGGTGTGTAGTTGTTGTATTTTACAGGTGAGGTCGTAGATAGTGCTGCTGCTGTCGCTACTGCATGTACTGCTGCTACTGCTGCTGCTTCTGCTACAACTGTGCTGTTACTACTGCTGCTACTGCTGCTGCTACTATAATCAAGTGCTGTGCGGCTAGTGAGTGATGAAGGGAATTCGTTAGAATGATACATCTTGATAGGTGATTCCATGTTGTTGTTGCTATTGCTGTTGTTGCTATTGCTACGTTATAATATCTTAATCTCTCTTTTTCCAACGGATAAAGAAAGGAATTGAATTGTGATTGATTGATTGATTGATTGAATGATATGGCGCGCCGACAAAGACAAGACAAAGATGATGACTGTGATGTGAGATGAGATGAGATGAGAGCACATGATTGCTTCAAGCTTGGTCAACAACCAACCCGGTGAACCAGACAACAAATAAACATAGGATGGCATGGCATGGCATGGCTGGATGATTGGATTATTGAAAGGATGGCGAGTAATATGTATGTCTGTGTGTGAGAGAATGAGAGAGTGAGAGTGAGAGTAAGCGAAGGACACCTGTAGTGTCCGACGAGTGTGGTTGTAAACGTAGATGATCGAGATGAGTTGGGGTTGGTGGTAGTGGTGGTGTTGTCGACTGATCGCTGCAGCTGATGTTGTTGTAATTGTTGATTATACTAATATATGATGTATATATTATATGAGTGGTAGGTAGGTATGTGATGAGAGAAGAGTGAAAGGGAGAATATATACACACACCTTAATAAGAAGGTGATCTGTAAGGAGTCGACTCTGGCAGTGGTAGAAGATAGAGATAGAGTGATTGAGTGGAGTCTATTATAAATAGTGTTTTGTTATATGTATGTATGTATGTATGATTGATTGAATGAATGAATGATTGATTACTCCAATCCATCACCCACCCCATACTTATGATTTGGAAATATCCAAGGTGGTGTGAGTGATTGACCACTCAACGTGTTGTTGTGGGGGAGTGTGTGATGATGGGTTTGAGTGTGGGGGGCGATCAAAAGCAAAGTGTTGGTGGTGTGATCAGTCAACTGGTGGTGGACAAAGTGAATAAGTGATGTGGGTGTAAATCTTGATCACCCGATCTATCACTCATTGAATGAATGAATGAAACAGGGTGGTATAAGTGCGATGCATAGGAATACAGTATTCAATCATGTCCTATTACTACTACTAGAGTGTCTCTGTAACATGTTGTCCAATAATAATAATAATGATGTCGGCTGCAGTATTGTTGTTTGTTGTTGTTGAATTCGTAACTTGACAGGTCGCTATCCAAGTACCAAATTCCATGTTGTTTGATTGATTGTAATTGTTTGTTTGAACTATTGTTGTTGTTGTTAAGTTGACCAGACTGCCATCATATAAGGTTGCTGTATATTAAGCAAGTTTAGAATTGCCGAGGCACTGACGTCACCGCCTCATCTCCAACAATGAATGAATGAATGATTGAATATGAATGAATGAAGGGTGTGTGTTGTTGTGATACTCGAGGATTGACACACTCTCTGAGTGATTGTTGATGATCGATATTATTATACCTTCTTGTAGATGATAAAGATGATAAACGGTATTATCGACCAAACAGACACAACTGTATACAAACAAATGAATGAATGACTGAGAGGGTTGATTGATTGATTGAATGAATGAATGATTATTTGATCTATACCTGTATTGATTATCGTTGTTGTTGTAGTTGTAGTTGTAGGATGTGGAGATGTCTTACTGATTCAGCAATCAACAATGTTAGGCTATAACTTATCCAGAATAGAGAGAGGAGTCTAAACAAACAACAGAAAATAGAGAGAGCTGGAAAAAAAAAACAAAGAAAGTATCTGATAGCTTGTTGGTGGTCCAACGTATCATCTACAACAACAGAAGAAACATGTGGGATGAGGTGGGTCACCACCAACCCATCCATCCTCTTTTTTCACAATCAATCCAATCCAACTCATCATATGATCACTACTGTTTGTGGGGTGGACGATGGTCCTGCGCATGATTCTCCCTCTAAAAATAATCTGGTCTTGTTGTTCGCATAAAAAAATGGTTGGGTTTGATTACTTTTGAAGGGTTCGAGGACCGACCCAACGGCCAACCCCGAATCAAGAGTTGCCGTTAGCCCAATGAAAAGGATAAAGTGTACCTGTGTATAGTATGGCATGGAGGGGGATGACCAAGAGACACCATGATGGAGCTCAATACCTGTTTATTCTATCTTATCTGTCTTACTTCAATGCCAATATCATTGTCAATGCTGGGTTGCCAATGTCAATGTAATGGTCACGACCATCACCATTAGAGTTAGAACTCTACAAGTGGTAATGGTCTTGGCTTGGACGACATTGACGAAGAGGATGGATTGATTGTTGATGATGTTGTCAACGATGTTGATGATGGAGATGTCGTTGTTGACGATGATGTTGTCGTTGCCGTTGCTGTTGTTGTTGGTACATCGTGATGAGCCTTGAAGAAGACATAGTGAGATGAGGCAGAGGCCTGTGGCGAAGTGGGTACATGAATGTCCGATATGTTTGTGATTCCACCCTGATACGCCTGGCTGTTGTGTGCCAGTATCTTCTTGGCCTGATTGAATATCGAACTCCTAGACGTGTCGCTCAGGAGCTTCAGTGCCTCAAACGAACAGTCAGAGAAATGAGAATGATCCATTGTTGTGTTGGCACTATTGTTGTTGTTGTTGTTGATGTTGTTGATGTCCATCGCAACATGTGTGCCATTGTTAGCATTGCCAATGCCAAGGACGCCAGTGCCAGCTCCAAGGTTGCCAGTGACAATCTTGAATGAATGATCATGATCGACAAACAATGGCCTGTTCTTGTGGTTGGACATTCTGGATTTGGTACGTGAGGAGCCAGGTGGTGTCTGGAACATCTTGGGCGTGGTGGTGGCGGTAATGTCAGCAGAGGTTCCGAGGGGTGAGAGCATCGCGTCCAACCTAAGGGGTGCGCCAGCATAGCCATTGGGGACGGGCGAGTAAGACGCTCCATTTGATCCTTCACTACAGGCGCGCAACTTGGAGTTGATCGTTTGCAAAGAGTTCTGGTCAATGCCATGAGCAGAGATCTGAATGCCCAGCTTGGTTGTGACTGGCTTCTGAGTGTGAGCAGATTCAGAGTATGCCAATGAARGATGAAGTGATAGATGGCGAAGAGAACATCTTGTTCAGATTGATGTTTGTATGTTGTTGATGTTGATGTTGTTGATGTTGTTGATGTTGATGATGTTGTCGATTGGGTGACAGGCCATGTGATGGCGATGATGATAAATAGTGACTGTTCTTGAATGGACTGAAGAACAGTTTGGACGGTGTGGCGGACAAGTCAAAGTAGGGGTCGTATCCAGTGGTAGTGTTGGTGGACATAGTAGAGTTGTCAAACAACGACGACGATGGCTGGTACGGTGACTTGAGTGGTGTGAGTGCTGCCGCATTGGCTTTCTGGATGGTTGAATACAATATACTTGACTGTTCATTGTCGTATGAAGTGCCATGTACCTCATTGACAGTCATCTATTTGTTTAGTATGAGTTAGAGTCAGTGTCAGTGTCAGTGTCTATGTCCGCGGATGGATGAAGAGATATATACCGATGGCGAGAAATCAATCCTTTGTCTCTTCTTGTCGAGTGCAGAGACATTGTATGGCTTGATGGGTGTGATGAGGTTGTGAAGGTCCGACTGGACCGCCATCATTGTCGTTGTCATTGGATGATGTTGTTGTTGTTGTTGTTGATGTTGTTGTTGGAGTGACTTCTTTGGTGTTTGTGTTGGTGTAGATATATATTGTTGAATCGATTCAACATCAATACTGAGTGCGTCTGCTGTTGCTGATGATGTTGATGGTGATGACAAGATGGACTGACGATGGATCAGCATCTGTTGGTGATGTTGCAGCAGGTCATTGAGTACAGCTGATGATGGAGAATAGGTTAGTAATCAAGTCCATTGATGATAGACGGGGATGGGTTGAGGATGGATGGTCTTACCTTCGTTGCCAGATGCAGGGAGATCATGCTGGTTCCTCCTCTTTCGGCTTGGCGTCTGTGTCCTGCTTTGGGAGAGACCATTGATATTGTTGTTGTTGTTATTGTTATTATTGTTGTTGATTAAATGATTTATATTGCTGATATTATGATTGTTATTATTATTGTTGTTGTTGTTATTGTTGTTGTGGATGTTGTTGTTGTTGATATGTATGGGTGTGCTTGGCACACTGTGACCCTTGCTGCCATTGCTCATCATCATGTTGGTCCTTGCCTTCCTCATTGAGGAGTTCCAATGATTCTTGATGGCATTGTCTGTGCGACCCGGCAGGAACTTTGATATCTCCGCCCACTTGTTCCCATAGACGGCATGTTTCTCCAAGATGATTCTATCCTCTTCTTCAGACCATGCCTCTCGTTTAATGTTTGGGTCCAGATGATTGTGCCATCTATTGATTGATTGAACGAGGATATGTTAGTGAATGTGATAATTGACTCGTCTGGGATGGAGCGTGCGCATGCGCGCCACTCATTCAAACATACCTCTCTCTACATTGTTTACCCATCCTTCCCTTGAGATGAAGGGAGATCTCGGACCACTTCTTGGGTCCGTATATCTTGACGAGTTCACGGACCTTTTGGTCCTCCTCGGTGGTCCAGGCACCCTTGACAAGACTGGGATGCAGCACCTTTTGATAGCGGTGGTGGCACTGCACGTCCGTGCGACCCTTCAGCGGCTCGGCAATCTTCTTCCAGTTCTTGTGGTTGTTCTGGCGCACGGACCTCAACAGGATCTCATCCTCCTCGGGCGTCCATCGGATGCGCGCCTTGGGCTCAGAGCCCCTCGAGCTGGTGGTGCTGCTCGTGTCTGACAGTGCAGGCGACGCTATATTGGACGAGTAACTATATTGTTCGGTCGTGTCGTCTTCATCCTCTTCCAGGTCCTCATCCATCGATGTCCTCTTCCTCGTTGTCGCTGGTATCCATCGCTGCCCTGCTAGCAGAGCTGCTGTGGAGCGAGTGGCTACTGCTGCCATTGCTGAGGGACAATGGGAGTGGACCCGAGTGGGACTCGGTGAGTCGGCCAGAGCTCAAGGATGAGGTGGTGGATGTGGACGAGGACGTGGACGTGGTGGATGTGGACGTGGACGAGGACGAGGTCAAGCCAGAGCCGTAGGGAAGTCTGCCATCAGACACACCAAGATCAACGCCAATAGTGTAACTATTGTACTGACCAGAGGTCATTAGAGATGGAGGTTGACGGAATGGTGCGTTTGTGTTTGTGTTTGGAGTGGTGTGATGCTGTTGCTGCTGCTGTTGCTGTCGTATCGTGTTCTCCAATGTGTTGTGACCTGGCACAACACCGGCCATAGGTGCGGCACTCAATGAGTGTGCTCCTCTCAGCATGCTTCTCTTCTTCTTCTTCTTCTCTTCTTCCTCTTGATACCTTCCTACCTTCCTTCACACTCACTTGACTTACACACACGCACTAACTCAATCACTCTCTCTTACTACCTCTCTCTTATGTTATGTTTATGTATGTATATATATTAATGATGTATGTTTGAGTGAACTGATTGACTGACTGACTGACTGACTTACTGTCTGAATGAATGATTGAACGAAGCAAACAATCAGTTCGTAAGTAAGTAAGAAAGTATGACTATATTATATATATAATATGTTTGTATGATTGAAGTGAAGTATGTGTGTGTGGAAGTGGATAGTTGTTGTTATGTCTCTAGAGGGTATGTAACTGAGAGAGAGAGAGAGAGGAAGCAAGGTGAGTGAGGGTAAGAGAGAGAAAGAGAGGAGAGTGGTAGTGGTTGCGAGGAGACAGATAAAGAATAACAAAGAAATGAAAACAAAAATTAATTAATTCAAAACAACATTCACAACATCACCAAACTCATCATTGACTAACTAACTTGACAAACACAAAGTCAATCAATCATAACAATATAAGTGTTGTTGTTGTTATTATTGGTTGATTGATTGATTGAATGATTGAATGATTGTTTGATTTGTTCGATAGTTTGTTTGTTTTGTATGTTTGATTGTTTGTTCATCCGCCGACTTGAGTATTTTGGGAAGATCTGGCAATGTCATGAACATGACTTCCCTCCTATGTTGTCGATTGTTACCCCGCCCGGATCACTAAAGTTAAATGAACATAAAACAACTTCAAGAATAAGATACATAATTAGTTGTTAGTATTAGTATTGACGACACAGTCACATTCATTCATTCATTTGTTCAATCTATCATCAGTGGATAATGATTGAGAAGTTGAGCATCGAATGAGATAAGATTCGTCAAGTTGCAAAACACACACCCACACACCTCTGAAAGTGACGATTGATCAAATAAAACAATCGTCAAATTTTTGGTAAACATCAATAACACATAACTAATTATAGATATGTTTATAGAATTATACAAAGACAAGGATAGACTCACCACAATCTATTAATGATTGGATACCATCTTCATTCGTGTTTCGTCATCTTGAATTGATTACAATGGGTGGTCGAGAGTGGTGACCGTTTGAAACAACTAGTGGTAATACCGTTGTAAAAACCAAAATAAAAAGAGGGGTAAATTTTGAATTTGAACTTGGCTTCAAATCGAACTTCAACCTCTCACATGATATTGTCAAAGAACTACCAAGTCACTCATCACTCTAGCAAGTTAGTTTAAAGGGTTGGAGGAAGTGGAAGACACTCTTTGGACCTCTGACAAGGATATATGTTTGATGAAGTCATTATAATGCTAATATTATGTTGATCTCTGTTAATAATAATATTATTATTATTATTATTATTATTATTATTATTACTTCTTCTCACTATTGGATAATATTTATCATTTGTAAATCAATTTACATCAAACATCACCCCGATAACAACCACACGACAAGAAGAGACCCCCCACCTTCAAGTTTAATTTACCTTCAAAGGGTTGAACAAAAGAAGAACATACTCATACTACTTCTACTTCTATTCTTTATTATTATCATTAATCAATCAACACATCAACTATATCATATCATAATATAAATAATAATCAATATAAATATATAAGTCTAGAGATGGAGAAGTATTCAAAGATTGAAAGATTGGGCGAAGGAACTTATGGAATTGTCTACAAGGCAAAACATAGAGATACTAGTGAGATAGTGGCGTTGAAGCGTATTCGTCTTGATTCAGAGGATGAAGGTGTACCCTGTACTGCTATAAGAGAGATATCATTGTTGAAGGAATTGAAG
Source organism: Acytostelium subglobosum LB1 (assembly GCF_000787575.1). Classification (NCBI taxonomy): domain Eukaryota; phylum Evosea; class Eumycetozoa; order Acytosteliales; family Acytosteliaceae; genus Acytostelium; species Acytostelium subglobosum. The sequence continues at coordinate 211,209 of NW_012236531.1, read as the reverse complement.
CATCCTAATATCGTGAGGTAGGACTGATCATTGATTGAATGAATGATCATTGAATGTGGACACTGACTGACTTAATCAACTCAATCAATCAACTACCCTACTTATAGACTATATGATGTGATACATACAGAGCGAAAGTTAACATTGGTGTTTGAATATCTTGATCAAGATCTCAAGAAGTACATGGATGAGTGTGGCGGTGAGGTGGCAAAGCCAACCATTAAATCATTCATGTATCAACTATTGAAGGGTGTAGCATTCTGTCATGATCACAGGGTCCTACACAGAGATCTCAAGCCACAGAACCTTCTAATCAATAGAGTAAGTATTCACACACGATGGTGATGGTGATCGTGATTGAGACTGACACATCACACAACAGAAAGGTGAATTGAAACTGGCTGACTTTGGGCTGGCCAGAGCGTTTGGAATACCAGTGCGAACATACTCTCATGAGGTCGTAACATTGTGGTATCGTGCACCAGATGTGTTGATGGGCTCGCGCAAGTACTCGACACCAATCGACATTTGGTCGGCTGGTTGCATCTTTGCCGAGATGGTCACTGGACGTCCCTTGTTCCCAGGATCAGGAACAAGCGACCAACTGTTTAGAATCTTCAAGATACTTGGAACACCAACCAAAGATAGTTGGCCAACAATTGTAGAATTGCCAGAATACAAGGTAAGTTGGTCGGAGGGGGAGGATGAATGATCATGAACAGGGAGTGATCACTTTACTAACTTGTCCATTTTCCAAACTTATAGCCTGACTTCCCTGTACATCCAGCGCATCCATTGTCATCAATCGTCCAAGGATTGGACGCCACTGGACTTGATTTACTAAACAGTATGCTCCAGTATGATCCAATGAAGCGTGTAACAGCCACGGCTGCAATGAGCCATCCATACTTTGATGGATTGGACAAGTCATAAGTCTCGCGACCGACTCTGACCCCTTTGGCTGGCAGACTGGATCTCCAGTCCATCCCCTAAATGTTTGTAAGCATAAAGCGTGACAAATGACTGCGGTTGCGAAGGCAACAGCATGTCCATCTGGCATTATATAGTTCTCAAACATCGTTTGATTGATTGATTGGAATGGTTCCATCTTCCCTGCCTCAAGCCCAAACAATCACTTAGATAGTATTAGTTGGAACATCATCATGCATGTCATTGTTTATTGGATAACGCATTACATTGAGTGTCCATTGACTCATTCACTCATTCACGCAGGAGACTACTTAGTACTGGATGTTGGAGACAAACTGTTGGTTTCTCTGATAGTTGAGGTTCTCCTGGGACAATGCCTGCTGGTTCACTCTGATACCATGTGGTGCGTAGGTTGGCTGTGGATCATAGACCTGTGGATGGTAGTAGACTGGACGTGGAGCCTGGACAATGACTGGACCCTGTGGGTAGTGGACATGGTATGGGTGAGCATTGTAGAAGGTCTGGGGCACGAAGCGGTACATGTTGTATGGGCCCTGGTTGTTGAAGTTCATGTTGTAGTCCATCTGATTGCGGAGGAGCTGCTGATCTCTCATCACATGCTGCTTCGATGCTTCGAGGTACGCAACCGTAGCGTCAATCTTCTGGCGGGTGGCAGCCTGTTCCGCGGGTGTGGCCTTCTGATCGATTTGGGTGCCTTGGACACGGCTGATCTCTTGGTTGATATCGTTGATGCGACGATCACCCTGTTGGATGTACCAGTCAAGCTGCTGTCTGTTTTGCTGGATCTCTTGGTTACGCATCTGGATCTCCTGGTCACGTCTCTGGCGCCAGATATCATCGGGGTTCTGGGCAATAGCAACATTGAGTAGCATTGCCATGGCAATTAACATGATTATTGGTTTGGCGAAAGTCATTTTTGAAAGATTGTAATGTTACTTGATAAATTGTAATGATACGAGATATATAAATATATTGTTACTTGGATGGAACAATTGAACTTTGTATTGTTTGTTTGTTTGTTGTTTGATTGCTTGTATTCCAATTGATCTGGAAATGAGTTTATATAGTAGAGTTGGTTTGGATCAATTACAATGACGTGTCAATCAATCTACATTTTGGTGGACATTTTACTAGTTTTGATTGTAGTGATCAAGATGTAATGATGCTATATCACTCGTCTATACACATGTCCATCATGGATATATGTGTGAAATATTCGAATATCACACACTCGATCAATCCATCGTCCATTCCACAACACATGACATGGATAAAAGTGTGAAGGGGTTGGACATCATTCAATCATTCCACCAATCAATAAACCAATCAATTTCAATCAATGAGTCGACTCGTTATTGTTAATATCCTAGTCATATACATATCATGAGGAGTGACAGTGATTGTCACTGAATGATAGAGATACGAGAGATGGATAGAGAGATCACTTTCAATTTGATAATTATTTTACCAGTCTCTGGAAGTAGTAGATGAGCTCTGGAACCACGGCAATGAACGAACGAACAATAATATGTAGAACAGTCTTAACGCCATTATCATCTAATTCGTGATGATCATTAAAGTATTTGAAAGGAACAAGATCGAATTTACACAAGAAGTTGATTGAATCTTCAATTCCATGTTACTTCAATATGACCTTATTTAGAATATAATGTTATAATATTATATATATCCCTAAAGTAATAGTTGATACTATATATATATATAGTGAGGGTTAGGGTTAGGGTTAGGGTAAGGGTAAGGGTAAGGGTAAGGGTTAGGGTTAGGGTAGGGGTAAGATGAAGTTGGAAGTGAAATTGAAACATTTGTGATAAATTAAATAAAGTGTACAGATAGAGATAAAGATATGTCATCACCAAAGGGTTGGAAGTCAGCTTCCTCTAATCTTAAAGGTATAAGCAACAACAATCACTCAATCAATCAATCAATCAAACAAACAACTAATACTCTATCAATTATTAATACAGATAGCAATGATGTGGATCAACTGAAACAAGAGGTATCTAGACTGCGACAGGAGCTGAAACAGTCAAACAATGAGAAACATCTATTAGAGTTCAAAGTTACACTGCTACTTGATATGGTATGATCGATAAGAATGAATGAAATCGAGTTGGAATACATTGAATGTTGACATCATTATCATATCAACAACAACAACAACAACAACATAGCTGGCATTGAGTAGTCTTGATGTAAAGTACTTTGAAGACTTGGAGAAGCAATGGACAAAGAAGCAACCACATAGTCGTGACAATCACGACAATAACAAGTATCATTGATGATGAAATGAAACAATGAATGAATGAATGACAATGAATGAATTGACGTTGTTGGCGAAGTCAACAATCCTTAAGATGAAGTAACAGAGTTACATCATAGTATACGATAAAACAACAACACAGCCACAGCTACAACGACCAACGACCAAAATCCAACCTCCACTACTACAACCTGTACATATACACATACTCATCAACAAACCAAACCAAACTCGATAAAGATCACCATCATCAAGTTCACTTCGAAGTGATTGGTTGGTACCAATAAAGCGCGACGACTTGGCGATTGGATATTAGAAGTGGAACAATTCCATTATGATGTGTTTCGTTGGATGAAGAGTACCTCCTCTCTCCTTGGTCTGTCATTCTCATATTCATCTCGATCAATCGATCAATCAATGAATCAAATAATCACCAGAATTTGGATCGGATGACTAGGTTTGACCACCCCCTTAACTAACATCGATGGAGGCCACACACATACATGCCAACAACACCCGAAAATGATCAAACAGGCATCCACCATGTTGCCGGATTCGGCATAGATTGGTGCACGGTCATTCATGTATTCGTCAACGACACGATGTTACCACCATAATAATAATGATAATAACATTGTCGTAAAGGCGATTACGTAAGTAAGTATTTTTAAATATTTTATATATATCTCAATCGCACCGAACGAGGGGTTGGGCTAGGCCTAGCCCTCTTCATTGATAATGACAATGCGCATGCGGGAACATCAGCCCAACAACAAACATGATACATTCATTTGTTGATCTTTTATAATAATGCCTTGTCAACAAGGCCAACAAATGGGTGTGATGGCTTTTGAAGGACCAAATTCATAATGTGGTTAAGGGGAGACCAAAAAAACCTTGATTTGTGATCATAATTGGTGTGTGTTATTGAGTGTGTGTGGTAGGGCTCATTGTTTGAACCGTTGCTGAACAAGAGACTAGTCTCTGATGTATGGTGGTGAGCACAGCACACATCCTGATCTTTTTGTGGATGTTGTTGACATCGTAGGGTAAGACAGATTTATCAATCATTCATTCATTCATTTGTAATTGTAGTTGTAATACATACATTCACATACACACAGACCTAGACTACCAGTTTGGACTTTGAAAAATATTAAATAGGGTGCTTAATATTCATAGTTCATCGGATTGGAAACAGAGCTGCTACATCATCATATATATCACCAACAACAATCTTTGTGTAAGTATCTCAATCAATCAATCAATCCATCAATCAATCCCATTATTCCAGTCCACAAATCAAACAAACCACATTGATCGATCATCAATCTAGATTCGATTCATACACCCTTCCCTCCTTCCCTCAATCAAATATATATCCATCAATCAATCAATCAAATAACACAATATATATACAACCACAACACATTCACACACACACACACATCATACACACATGTTGTTTGATATTCGAAATCACCCATCTTATAATAGGCCCCTATTTGGTTGATACCCATCCAATGTGTACATTGGTCATTTACCCAAGCCATCATCCGCGCCAATCAATCCCAATCCAATTTGAAGATATATTTATCACCTTACCGGCAACGATCATATTGTTTTTTGCCCGGCAAGCAAGCAAGCCACTCTTACGCTCGCGCGCGTCCTTTATAAATCTTCAACATCACCATCACCATCATCATCATCATCGTCAATATAATTATCTTATTTATTATTATTATTCATAGCATACTATACAGAGTTATTATATATCTTTAGATTTAAATATCTAAACTCATCATAATGTAACATCACCCACCCGATCACCGACACTCTCTCTCTTGACCATCCATCCATCCATCAAAATACCCTTACATCAAGTAATTGATCATTGTGTGACTGACACGTGAGTGTTGTTGTTTTCTGTGTTGTTCTTGGATATTTATAAATACATAGAGCCACCATATTTATTTTTTATTTTTATGATCAACCCTGCAAATATGCATTTGAAATATGAAGTGACGGCATTGTTATCGTTGGTTTCGGGGCAGTGAAGGGCGTGATCCACACCACACATCATCACTCCGGAGTTGTTTGTTTTTGTTTGTATCTTTGTTCACTTCAAATGAATGTGTGCATGTGTTATTGTTCATTCAGATCTGAATGTTTCCAAAAAGAGGAAGAAAGAAGATATCTTCTATTTATTATTATTATTTGTAATTGTATTTGTATTTGTATTTGTATGTTTATTTGTATGTTTATGTTTATGTTATCAATCAATCAATCAAACATTGATACTAACTAATATACACTCTTAATAATAATTATAGAATAATTGTACAACACAAACAAACAAACAATCAATTCAATCAATCAATCAAACCTTTTTTGGACAGACAGAACATAGAAAGTTAGAATAATCAAACAGGGAAAAGAAAGATAGAATGTCTCTTACACTCAAGATTAGGATCGTAAAGGATGGCTCGGTAAAGGCAATGAAATTCGCCCCAACCATGTTTGTCCACGAGGCCTGCGCACAGATCAGAGAGAGAATCAACGATTCAGGTGAGGACCACGGACTGTTCCAACCAGGTATCGAAGGCAAGCGTCCATCAAGATGGCTCAAGATGGACAAGACACTTCAACTTTATGACTTAAAGATGAATGTAAGCATTCGATCATTCAATCAATCAATCATGGAAGTCATGTCTGACTGACATGTCATTCAATCAATCATACAGGACGAGATAGATTACAAGAAGAAACATAGAGCACTCAAGGTCAAACTGATGGATGAGACTCTAAAGACATTGCTGATTGATGACAGTTTGTCGGTGGGCGAGATCATCGAGATCATCGGTAAGAGAATAGGTATCAAGAACCACGAGGAGTTCTCTTTGCAGGCCGAGCAGGGCGGCGCCACCAGTGACTGGCTGAATCACACCCAGCCACTGCACGAGCAGGGCGTCAGCGACGAGGCCATCGTCTTGCTTAAGAAGAAGTTCTTTGTCGACGACTTCAACGTCAACCGTGACGACCCGATCCAGCTTCACTTGGTGTACGTCCAGTCGCGTGACGCCATCATCTCGGGCTCCCATCCCTGCACGTACGATGAGGCCATCCAGTTTGGCGCGCTCCAGTGCCAGATCCAGCTGGGCAACCACAACACCAACCTGCACAAGCCAGGCTACCTCAAGATCAAGGAGTACATGCCTCCCTCGTACCACAAGAAGAAGGACGCTGAGAAGGACATCTACAAGGAGTTCAGAAAGCTGGTCGGTATGACCGAGTCCAACTCAAAGTTCAGATACGTCCAACTGTGTCGTTCCCTCAAGACCTACGGTATCACTTTCTTCCAGACAAAGGTACGAACCGACACATTCAATCACGATCATTCAACAGCACGTACTAACATACATTGATCAATACCATAACAGGAACGTGTAAAGGGACAGAAGAAGCCAGTTCCAAAGTTGCTCGGTATCACCAGAGACTCAGTGTTGCGTTTGGACGCTGAGACAAAGGAGGTGGAGCACGAGTATCCATTGACTCATCTTCGTAGATGGGCTGCCTCACCAGCTTCGTTCACTCTCGATTTTGGAGACTACGAGGACGACTACGTCAGTGTGATCACCTCGGACGGAGAGGCCATCTCACAGTTGCTCAGCGGCTACATTGAGATCTTGATGAAGAAGCGCAAGGACACCTCAGTCACCGTGGAGGAGGGCGACACTGACATTGCCAACATCGAGTCGATCGGCAGGATCAGAGGACAGGCTGCCAACACCACCACCTCCTCATCGCTCTCGGGCTTTGACGGTGCCGGTGGTCGCGAGGGACAGTACTCAGTGCCAGGCCAATCGATTGGCTACCGTGGCGGTTTGGGTGGACCCCTCTCTGTCAAGGTTACCAACATCGACTCGGCCTCTGCCGCCGTTGCCAACCTTCTCAACGAGATGGAGCTCGATCCAAACAGCGTCATTGGCCAAAAGTCTGCTCTCACTCCACAACAGTGGCGCCAGCAGCTGGCTATCCACGCCAAGGCCGTCGCTGCCGCCGCCGGCAAGCTGTTGGGCAACTTGAACAACCCCAACGGAATGGACCGTGGCATGGTCGACCAGAACGCCCGTGACATTGCGCTCACCATCGACCAGCTGGTGCACGCTGCCCGCGCTGCTTCGATCGCCGCTGGTGAAGACCCCGACGGAGAGATGCCCCTGTTCGACGGTGCCAGATCCGTCGCCGAGGCCATCTCCAAGCTTCTCAAGGCCACCAAGGATCTCGCCGCCAACCCCGACGACGAGAACGCAAGAAACTTGGTTGCTCAGGCTGCCGAGCAGTTGCGTCTCATGACCGCCTACCTCGACGGTGCCTGCAACGGTGTCATCACCGACCAGGGTACCCTTAGACTGCTCCAAGAGTCTGGAAAGGCCATCGCCTTTGCCACTCAGGAGCTCGTCAACAATGCCAACCAGATGGCTACCACCATCGCCGACCCAATCAGACGTAACCAGTTGAACAACGCCACCGACGAGACTGGCAAGGCTGGTGTGTTGGCCTCTGCCACCGCCCAAGCCCTCGCTCCAACCATCTTGGACCCAACCTGCCGCCAGCAGTTTGACGCCGCCTCCAAGTCTGCCCAGGACTCGATCAACTACCTGTTGGCTACTGCCAAGTCCTCCAACCTCGACTCTGCTCTGTTGGAGAAGTTGAAGGCTCATGCCAAGCAAATCACCGACGCCTACGCCTACCTCTTGCAGTCGGCTGACCTCGCTCAGCCAAAGAGTGGCGACGATGTTGAGTTCAGCAATGCTGCCAAGCAGATCCTTGCCGCCTCAGCTCAGATGCTCGGTGCTCAAGGTCGTCCAGACGTCATCCAGGGTGCCACCAAGTCGATTGAGGAGGCCATGATCCACTTGATCGCCGGTGCTAAGAGAGCCACTCTCAAGACTGACGACCCCGCTGTCCGCGACCGTCTCATCCAGTGCTCCAAGACTGTGGCCGAGGCCGCCAGACACCTCGTCGAGGTTGCTCAGTTCAGCGCTGAGAACCCAGACGACAAGGCTGCCTTTGCCAAGTTGCAGGACGCTTCCAAGCGTCTGGCCATGGCCACCAAGCAATTGGTTGGCGATGCTGGCAAGGAGGAGGCCTTCCAGGCACTCCGCACCAACGCCAAGTTGGCCTGTGCCGCCACCACCGGTCTGATCACCACCAGCAAGCAGGTGACCCCGACCCTTCCAGAGCAGGATGCCGCCCGCATCCAGGCCTCAATCGACCGCGCCCTTCACGAGATTGGCGAGATGATTGGAGCCATCAACAACTCGCAGACCAAGCCCAACGACATCTCTGCACAGAACCAGTTGGTCGACCAGATCAAGGTCTCTGCCCCAATTGCCTTCCAGTTGGTCGCCGACGCCAAGGCCACCATCCCCAAGGTGCAGGACCCAGTGCTCAAGTCCGAGCTCACTCACTCTGCCAACGTTGCCTCTGACGCCATCAAGGTGCTCTTGGAGTCCATCCAGGACCTCTCGTCCGCTGTTGGCCAGCAAGACTTTGACGATGCTTTGGAGCAGGTTCAGGCCCTCGAGGCCGACATGGAGGCTCAGTCCTACGCTGCCCAATCCGGCCTCATCCAGAACATTCCAGGCCAGACTCGTGAGAACGCCATGGAGCTCCTCAACGTGGCCGCTCGCGCACTCGGCAACTCTGCCAAGCAGGTGTTGCTCCAATACAAGACTGCCCCAGATCAATTGGGCAACACATGCAAGGACCTCTCCAACTCTGTTGGTCAGGTGACCAACGCCGCCAAGGCCGTCTCTGCCACCTCGCAGAACCGCTCTGTGCAGCGCGCCGTCCTCGGTGCTGCCAAGCAGATCACCACCGAGTCGGCCAACTTGATCAGTTGTGCTCGTGCCGTCTCTGCCAACCCAGGTGACGCCCCACTCGAGCTCGCTCTGCAGTCCTCCGTCAAGGCAATTGCCGAGGCTTTGGCCGCATTGCTTGCCACATCCAAGGGTGGAGACCCCGGTGGAAAGGACCTCGACGACGCCATCGAGGCCATCAAGAACGACATCAAGCGTATCAACAACCCACCAGTCAGCCTCGGTGGTGAGTACGGTACCAACAGTGACAAGGCCATCTCCTCATCAAAGGCCTTGCTCGCCTCCTCATCGCAGACCTCTGCCAACGCTCGCAGCAACCCATCTGCCCTTGGACCATCCTCAAAGACCACCTCGTCCACCTACACTCAGTTGGTCGACACTTGCAATGCTGCCACTGGTTCATGCCCCAACAAGAACCTTGCCATCGAGACTGCCAACATCTTGGCTCAACTCGGAGAGGCTTCCATCAAGTTGCTGCAGGCCAGTCGTTACGCCGCCTCCCGTCCAGGTGAGGGTGAGACCGAGCTTACCAACGCCCAGTCTGCCATCGACGCCCTTGTCAAGCAGCTGACTCACACCATCCAGTCGGCCGTCCCAGGTCAGGCTGAGATTGGTGAGGCCATCGCCATCGTCAAGCAGTGCATCGTCCAGCTCAACACTGGCGTCATCTCGCACTCGCTCCGCGCCGACCCACTCAAGCCATGCACCACCGCCGCCAAGGAGCTCGGTGAGCACACCGGCCAGGTCGTCAACTCCAAGACTCAGTCCGAGAAGATGGGTGCCAACTGCAAGAAGGCTGCCCTCGACCTGTTGGACGCCACCGAGTGCGCCAAGTCCGCCATCTATGGCAGCACCGAGGTAAACCCCGACTCACTCTCCAGCCTTGCTGGAAAGGTCAGCGCCGCCAGCTCTGCCCTCAACGAGTCCTGCGCCAAGAAGACCTTGAACGAGCAGGACAAGAAGGAGGCTGCCGTCAACGCCAAGAACCTGGCCCTCTCTGTGCCAAACCTCATGAACGCCGCCAGAAAGCTCTCATCGCAGGCTCTCACCGCCGGCAACCCCGAGAGATCCAAGCAGATCTTGCTCGATGCCCAGAACGTGGCCAACGCCACCACCAAGCTGGTCAACATCGCCAAGACTGTTGCCTCTGGTCAGACCGCTCCAGCAGAGCAGGTCAGAGCCGCTCACGATGAGGTGTCTGCCTACATCCGCGACCTCTTGCGCTCTGTTGAGGGACTCGACTCTGCCCAGCAGGTCGAGATCGACTTGGATGCCCTGTCACCCGCCGAGCAAGCTCTGCTCGACGCCACTCGCTCCGTCGCCAACTCGATGTCCCAGTTCATGGCCATCAGCAAGAACATCTCCACTGGCACCAAGGACGCCAACGTGCACCAGAGCTTCTCCTCTGCTGCCCAGTCTGTCTCGGCTGGCGTGCAGCAGTTGCTCATCGCCATCAACGGCATGAGACCAGAGCAGAAGGACATTGACGAGTCAATTGAGATCATTCAGCAGGCTGTCGTCGACCTCGACTCTGCCTCCCTCAACGCCGCCATCGGTCTGTTGGAGAACACCGCCCCAGCCGGCAAGACTGCTCAGTCATGCCAGGAGGACCTCGTCGAGGTTTCCCGCGAGCTGGCTACCGCCATGAAGGTCTTCCTGGCCGCTCCAAAGGAGAACCCAGCCAACCTCGGCCAGTCAGCCAAGAACACTGCCAACCTGTTGCCAAAGATTGTCAACATCTCCAAGCAGTTGGCTTCGCTCACCACCAACCCAGAGATCAAGCAGACCCAACTGCAGCTCTCCAAGAAGTTGGCCGACAACATGTTGGAGTTGATGATTGCTGCCAAGGGAGGCGACGTCAGCGACTCGAAGCAGGCATTCAATGCCTCGCAAGCCATCGCCGACATCCTTACCTCTGTCAAGGGAGGAGTCATGCAGTCACGTGACTGTGATGAGGCCATCCAGACCATCAACCAGTCCAAGGAGACCTTGTACAAGCCTGCCCCAGACTCAAAGGGCAAGACCTACCAGGAGTACAGAGACGATACCACCGAGATCGCTAAGGCTTTGGCCCTGGGTATCTCTGCTCTGGTCAACGCTGCCAAGAACAAGCCCGACGAGATTGGCCAGAACTCTCTCAAGGTCGGAGGTATCATCCCCCGTCTGGTCGAGAGCTCCCGTGCCACCGCTTCGGCCACCAACGACGCCGTCGCCAAGCAGAAGCTGCTCGATGCCACCAACGGCATTGTCGACTCGACTGCCCTGATCATTGCTGACGCCAAGCTTGCCAGTGCTGACAACAAGAACGCTGCCCTCCAGGGTAAGATCAACGACAACTTCAAGAGTGTCACCACCTCGATTGCCAACCTGATCTCTGCGCTCAAGGCTGGTGCCACTGGTGATCGTGACGTTGATGCAGCACTTGAGGCCATCAACAAGGCCACATCCGATCTGGATGCTGCTTCCCTGTTCGCCGCCGCCGGTCAGATCGATGTTGAGACTGACGGTCAGACCCCACAGCAAGTCCAGCAGGACATTGATCGTCTTGCCAAGGAGTTGCACGAGGCCAACCAGCAGCTGCTCAAGGCTTCCACCATCGAGGAGGTCGGAGTCAACGCCAAGCACATTGCCCACGTCAACAGCCAGTTGGCCAACGCTGCCAAGGTCTGCGCTGCCCTCACTGCCGATCCAAACATGCAGCAGAACATCTTGAACAACTCGAGAAACGTCAGCTCCAACCTGCAGGCCACAGTCTCTGCCACCCGTGCCGCCCAGAAGAACCCAACGCCCGCCAACAACACCATGAAGACCCAGTCGTCCAAGGCTCTCGACGAGTCGATCGACGCTCTGGCCTCGCTCGCCAACTCATCCACCACCACCAAGGGTATCCGCGAGTTGGACTCCATCGCTGCCGAGATCAGAAAGCAGTTGGGCACCTACGACACTGCCAACGCCACCTCCAACGGTAACGCCACCGCCGAGGACGTTGTCACCTCAGCCAAGTCTTTGGCCGAGTCCATCGCCTACCTGGTCAGCTCGACCAACAACGCCCCAGACGAGTTGGATAGTGCTGCAAAGGGCACCAACGCCTCTGTCAGATCACTGCTGGCCAACGCCAAGGGTGCCACAAGACTCACCGACGATGCTGTCATCCAACAGAACGTCACCGAGTCTGCCAAGGAGGCTTCCAACAAGATCCTCAAGCTCGTCCAAGCTGCCAAGAGCGTTCGTTCCGACCCAACCAACAACCAGGCCCAGAACAAGCTGTCCGAGGCTTCCGCCGAGGTTGCTGAGGCCATCAACGAGGTGGTCACTGCCGCCGGAGATCTTCCAGGTGGAGAGAGAGCCAAGAAGCTGTTCCAGGCTGGCGAGAACCTCGAGGAGGTCGCCGAGAAGGAGCTCAAGGAGGCTGCTCGTGTCATTGAGGAGGCCACCGCCGCCTTGCTCAAGGCCAAGAAGAAGCGTGAGGATGCCCGTGCCGCCTCTGGCATTGATGAGGCCGGTATTGATGAGGCCATTCTCGAGGCTGCCCGTGCCATTACCAGTGCCACCGGTATCTTGGTCAACTGTGCTTCCGCCGTGCAGCACGAGTTGGTCGCTCAAGGAAAGGTCAACAAGGGAGGCAACCAGTACCGTCGTGACCCAACATGGGCTCGTGGTCTGATCTCTGCTGCCCAAGCCGTCGCCGGTTCCGTCCAGACTCTGGTCGTCTCTGCCAATGACTCCACCCAAGGAAAGGCTGAGGAGGAGACTCTGGTCGCCGCTGCCAAGGGTGTCGCCGCCACCACTGCTCGTCTGGTCGCTGCCAGCAGAGCCAAGGCCGACCTCAACAGTGCCTCCAACTCTCAACTGTCCCAGGCTGCCAAGCAGGTGTCCAACGCCACCAGCCAGCTGGTCGAGGCTGCCAAGTCTGTCGGCAAGCAAGACGAGGAGGTCGAGGCTTTCGACCCATCCGGTATGTCGTTCACCGGTCTCAAGGTTCACGAGATGGAGCAGCAGGTCAGAATTCTGAAGCTCAAGAAGGAGCTCGAGCAGGCCGAGAAGAAGCTGTTCTCGATCAGAAAGCACGAGTACCAGGATCAGACTGGCCCAGCCCCAACCCCAGTTGCTGCCCCAACCCCAACCCCAGCACCAGCTCCCAAGCCAGTTGCCAAGGGCCCAGCACGTCCAGCCATCTCACCAGCCACTGGACAACCAATTGTCAAGCAAGCGTCACAACAGAGATTCTCAACTAGCTCACCAATTGAGGCCAGCTCCCCACCATCCGAGTCGGCACCAGCACCCGCCGTCGTCCCATCGCCACTCGCCCCAGGCCAAACAATGACCTTGACCGAGCTGCAACAGAAGCCAGCCGGACTCGACCAGAACAACCTCGAGATCTACCTGAGTGACTCAGAGTTCCAGTCCATTTTCAAGATGAACAAGGCAGACTTTGCCAAGTTGCCAGGCTGGAGGAAGAACAAGGAGAAGCAGAATGCCGGACTCTTCTAAATATAATTAATAATAATAATATATAATCCAAACTTGTTATAATACCCTAAAGAATAAATAAAGCACCCAACCCACCCAAATCAATCATGTTCTTCTTCTTTCCAATCATTTCCAGGAGTAGTCGATGATGGCATCTTGTCCACAAACTTGGTTTCCAGAAGTATTATTATTATTTATTTGGTTATTTATACATTGATGTTATAATCTCTATGATGAGTATTGTTGAACATTGGTGGAAGATGTCGATTGAGTGTGAAGTCGTGTAGAGGTGGTAGTGTGAATAGTGATGATGGTGATGTCGATTGTGATGCTGCCACTGTCGTCAGCGGCCTACAACTATTGGATACATTGTCTCCACTATGATTCAATAAAATGGATATTGATTCGTTTGTGACCTTGATTGAATTTGAATGTGAATGACCATGACCATGACTTGAGGTTGGCATGAAAATTGGAGAGGATGTGACATTGTCATAGCCATGTCCTCCTGAAAACAGGGATGATAAGGTTGGAGAACTGATGGCTGGTGGAGTGGAAGTGGATGCCTCGAGTAATATTGAAGGAGGAGTTGATGATGCAACTCTAGGTGAAGATGATGGCGATGTTGAGTTGGATGAGGTCGGTGATTGATTTGATGTAGACACACTTGTTGTTGGTGTTGGTAATGGATGCGCTGGTATGGTCTTGGTCGGTGACTGATGTGTGAGTGAGAGCAGTGCCTGAGTGGCCAAGTTTGAATCAAAGGCTTGTGGTACTTGTTGAAGTTGTTGTTGTTGCTGCTTTGGTGAAAGTGGTGGCTGAATATTTGTTTGAGTTTGATGTTGTACTGATTGTTGTTTGTTCTTTGTCATTCTAGTTGTTGTTGAGGTCGACGTGGAATATGGATGATAATGATTGTTGTTGGATGTTGATGATGATGTTGACTTGGACGATACACTATGTAGTGGTTGGATACTTGGTGATTGTGATGGAGACATCAATGGTGATGAATGTGCATCACCACTTGAATGACTATCATGTGGTATCTCATCATGATTATCCAGTTTATCCCTCTTTGTAAATATCTTGTCATACTGGAAATTAATTATTAAAATAAAAATTAGTATCAATCAATCAAATAATAATAAATTTGTATAAATACATACTGAATCATCATCATAGAATTGTGATATTTCAGTTCCAAGGTCTGGGATGGTGTTGAGTGGCGCTTCCAAGTCTGAGCTGACATACTGGAAGTACTTCTCCTTGGCATTTGGTGAGTTATTTACAATGACCAAAGTGACTGATGTATCACATAATAATGCCAACTCCATTGCCTTCTTAATCAATCCATTCTTTCTCTTTGTGAAAGTAACCTGACGATTCCTTTCATCAGTAATCTTTTGAATCTTAATCTTCTTTCTTCCCATTATTTTTATAATTGATTATAAACTAAATAAATAAATATATATTGATTGATTGTAAGTATGTGTGTGTGTGTATGTGTATATTGTATGTGTATGATGGGTGATGAATGTAGGATATTCGGAAGTCACATTATAAATATAGATCTAGAATATAATAATATATGTCAAGTGTGTGTATACCCTTATAATCTACAAGTAGTTCTATTTGGAAGAGGAACATTGCGTTGATGATGCTTCCACTCGAGTTGGATCGCGAACACATGAGCATGTGTGTGATTCCATTTTTATAAAAATGGAAACTGAACTGACGACGATACGCTGACGAGACCTGAGTGAATGAATCCCAGGGGGTTGTGGGTTGTGGTTTGGTTTGTTTCCATCACAAGCCAACATGTCAAATCGTGTCAATATTGTTGGGGGTGGTGTTTGTTGTTTATGCGATCAGAGAGATATATATATTTATATCAAAAAAGGTATAAATTATTATTTTTATCAATCGAAATATATTCGAACATGGTTGGGTTTTGATTTCGTCATTGATACGATTTGTTTATATTCTCTCTCACACACAAATAGATGAAGTGAGTGTCATCATAATGACAAACACAACACAAGTAACAAACTACTACCTACACTACAATGATGATGATCGGTATTATTATGTGTTTGGTTGATTGATATTGATTGTTTGTTATATATATTTTGATTGTTTAAATGATTATTATTGGTTTAAGATGTTATTGTGTTCATAATTGGAAGTGATCGGTGTGATGGTGATAAGGTGATGAATGTATGACGGCAATGTGATGATTGTTTCACTAAAACGACCCTTGATCCAGAAGACTCTGGTTCTTTGGAAAATCAAGGAAGGATGGAGGCACGTTCATGATTCTTTTGAATGGCGTGTGTGTGTTTGTTTGTTTGATTGTGTGTTTGATTGGTGTTTGAGTATGAATGAGAGGTCCATAATGTTGAGGAATAATGGAGTGAAGTGATTGTTCGTTTATAAATAGAACATCATTATAACAATAAACATTGTGAGTGGTGTTCCAAGTTGAGTTCAATTGATCAACCTACCTTATTGTCTAAAAGTATTAAAATTGATATATTTATAAATATATATATAAATATTGATTGATTGATTGATTGAATGGGACACCTTTGAGGGAGACTCAAACATGTAACTTGTTGACTGTTGGTTAAGGTGAATGTTGTTTTAATGATAGACAGACACAGTTAGTCTTGATAATTATAGTTTGTGGGGGAGAGAGGTAGTCTGGGGAAACTGGGGAAAGAGTGATACAATAAGGTTGGAGGTGTGGAAATTTCTCTGTGTAATTCAAGAAACCTTTGTTCCAAGTCCATCCATCCAATCTCTGTTTAAATAGCAGTGTTACTGCCTCACCACCTTCGAAGGTCTCATGATGGGCCCGGGTCGTCCTCACATTCTTTCACTCCCTCTCTCATTCAATCGATTGTCTCCCTCTCACTCACAAGTCATCAAAACTAATTTACAATCAATCAATCACACACAATTACAACTGAATGATGATGATGTCTGGTGTCGTGATTGTTTCGCGTAGTGTTGCTAATGACAAAGATGGGGGTGGCAGGGACGTGGTTCCAATTCATAGTTCTCAGACCACGCCTTCTGTCACTATGATGATGAGTTCTGTTGCCACAGATATAGTTTATGAGGGTAGGCAGGTAGGTAGGGTAGACCCATAGAAGGTGTGAACCATGATTGTGAATAGTTGGTTCACTCAACATATCCCTTCATACCAACCTACTACTATTATACCCTATTACCATCACTGATGTTATAATGGCGTAATGTTCCAAGTTAAGCATCTTTGTTATATTTATAAAAAGAGTACATAGTGCAATCCCATATCTATAGATTGATTGATTGATTAGATTGATTGATAGTGATTCGTTTCCAGAAGAAATCAATTCTATTCTTATTCGTTTATGTGGCGGAGGTCGATGGATGGACCCAATTTGGAAGGACCGGTCCATCATCCACAAAAGGCAATGATTACTACAACGGTTGACTGACGATTAGTGGTATCAATGGCGTCGTTATAGTTATATTATGACATCACTCGATGACATCTTCACTCAAGACTTCATAGTTACATTAATAGTGTTGGTTGTTTAGTTTGTAGTTTGATCGTTCTTGATTTACGAACATCGATGTCCATTGGATACCATTTGTCCAGACCCTTGCCTACCCTACCCTTGCCCTAACCCTAACCCTCGCCCTTGCCTCGCGCAAATCCACCCATTTCCTTTGAGAAGATGAACTCGACCATTATGTAGTTGTCGTTTACATTATTTATTTAAAGATATAGAGTTATGTCAGGAATTAGAGAGAGACCAAGGATAGATGGAGACAAGTTGACAACACAACAACAACAACATTCAAATGGAAAGAAGAAACATAATAATGGTAGTGATAATGATAATGATAATAATGGTGTAGATCAACATATGATTGATGTTGAGGCTATACTACAACAGAGACAAGAAGCGTTGATAAAGAAAGGATTGGATCTAGATGAATACAGAGTCAATCTAACCAAAGCCTACAACAGCTTTGTCACTCAAATGTTACCTCACTACATTGGTGCATACAACGATCTACATGTATGTTGCTCGATCACTCTGCTCTGCTCTTCTCATCAACAATCGCGAAGTACTGACTGATCACATGACTCATCATATCACATCACATGACAACACAGACCAGATGGAACTTGGAGAAGATGATGGACGACCAGAATCATTACAAGCCAATGAGCACAACAAGTTATCTCGAACAACCATTGATCAATCATAAAGATGTTGAGACAATTGTATGTGATTGATCGATCGATTGAGCGAATGAACGAGCGAATGAATGAATGTAGGTCACTGACACATCAGCGTCCCTGTCATACTTAGGATCAACTACTGCGGTACCTTGCACATACTACGTCTGATATCACTACATGTCTCTCGGATACATGGGCCTACTTCTTGTTGTATGCTCCACAGCCAGAGACAGGAGATCCTCATCTAAAGATATTGATTGTACGTATTTGAAGTTGATGAGATGGATTGGTGAGCGTCCTCTAACAGATCTGAATCAATCAATCAATCAATCATATTAGGACTCATTGGTAGTACCAATTCAAAAGATACTTAGTACCTATATCTACCATCATAATACACTGATGAATGATGTCAAAGTCAACCTTGTCCAATCATATAAGGTAGGTACACTCAATCAATCATTCAATCAATCAAACAATACTGATACCGATGTCACATGATCCATGACAATTAGATTAAGAAGTATCCAGATGTTGAGGACTTTAAGACAGCGAATGAACAAAGTCAATTTGCAGTGACATTCAAATGCATCAACCTGGTCCGAGCATTGAGGAATCAACTATATCAATTGTCACACTTCTTTGCGATCAACCAGGCAAACATTGAAGAGATAGTCAGCAAGGGATATAATTAATACACTCTATCTTGATCAAGATCGTGGCTGGTTAACAAGACACACATTCAGTCTCAATCAACTATACATTGGATGGCACTTTATCAATCCCATATCCCATTATTAGCCTCAATGTTCTGACCAAAGGTACTTGTTGGAATGTATTACATGTTGCTCAGAATGATGAATTGAATGAATGAATCATTCTCTATTAAACAGATGGAGGTGGATAGCCATGGTAATCAATCATAATATCATTTGAATGGTCGAAGCAACAACACTTATTGGTCTTGGTAGGGTATCGATTGATCAATCATGTTTATCAATCCTTTGATAGTTGGTGTCCATCGTCAAAGCCGAAATGTGGACCTATCATCGACACTTTATGGTCATCCAACTAGTTGGACGTTGTTACCAACTTGTCTCCGTCGTGACCGGATTGAGTCAGTCGGGAAAAACATTCGTTCATGTTTGTTTGTTTGATTGTTGACAACAAGTTATAAATAACTGTCGTCTCACATCACCTCACACCCACCCACATGTAATTAACCACACTTTTGATCTTTAGAGATCAACCGAAACCCCATCGCCCACTCACCACCCCACACACTACACTCAGGTCATTCAATCACATGTTTGCTTGCTTTAGATTGATTGAGTTTAGGGTTCATCTAAAGTATGTCCTATCCCTTCTCTCACATCTCTTTCTTCCCAACCATTCAAGAATCTCACAAGCTCATCTCATTCTTATATATCTCATTCATTTATTCATTCATTCACATTCATTCATTTAAACAACTACAACAACTACAACAACTATAACAACTACAACTACATCAATATATTATGATGGTATTCTTACGATTAGTAAAGACATTGTGGAGATGGAGTCAACTTTGGTTAACACTGGCGATATTGATTGTTGAGAGGATAGTTCGATTCGGTTTGTATATAGTGATGAGCGTAATTCCATTCTCATCATACATTGAATCGGCAATTCCTCGTCGTCCAAGCAGTGCATACACCGAGGCCGAGAAGGACCTGGAGCGCGATGCAATCGAGATGATCACAAGTCGTGGCTATCCAGTCGAGGAACACTACGTCACCACGCCCGACGGATACATCCTCATGCTGCACCGCATCACTGGCCCACGCGCATTCACCTCTCCACTCGACTCACCACCAGCGTCGCCGCGCGACCTCGGCGTCAGCCACAGCGAGCTGTTCGAACCGTCGGGCAAGCCAGCCGTGCTGATCATGCACGGCTTCATGCAGACGTCCGAGGCGTGGCTGTGTCGCTCGGACCCCAACGACAGTCTGCCATTCATCCTGGCCGACGCAGGATACGACGTTTGGCTGGGCAACAATCGTGGCAACAAGTACTCATTCAAGCATACAACTCTTTCACCTGACCAGGAGAAGTTCTGGAATTGGTCACTCGACGAGCTGGTTCGTTACGACCTGCCCAGCATCGTGGACTTTATCATCGACAGGACCAAGCTCAAGTCGCTCACATACATTGGCTTCTCCCAGGGCACAGCCCAAGGATGGGCTGCACTCAGCACCAACACATCATTGGCAAGCAAGTAAGTAGTAGTCCTCGCTCTTTGTATGAACACTCGCTAACGATCAATCAATCAAACAATCAAACAAACAGAGTCGACCTCTTCATTGCGCTGGCACCAGTTGCAACTGTGAAGGGATTCAGCAATCCAATGATTGATTCATTGGCAAGGAGTCGCCCAGATTTCATCTTCTTGTTGTTTGGCAAGAAGTCGATGCTGCCCTCGACGACTTTCTGGCGCAACACACTGCCCAAGCACTTCTTTGTCGCATGTATCGACTGGGCAATCAACTTCCTCTTCAACTGGCAGACGACCAACCTGTCGCCCGAGGAGAAGCCCATGCTCTACTCACACATCTTCTCGACGAGCAGCGTCAAGTCCGTCGTACACTGGTTCCAGATCATCCAGACCAATCGATTCCAGATGTTTGACGACATGCTGCTGGGCATCACACCCAACGAGAACTCGAACCAACCGCACAGATACCACGGCCGCGTCATCCCCGGCTACCATCCCGGCCAGATACTCACAAAGTGCGCGCTGTTCTTTGGCGGTGCCGACACGCTGCCCAACACCAAGGCTCTGCTCAGACACTTGCCACGCGACAAGGTAGTGTTTGTCCACGAGGAGGAGACCTATGAACATCTTGACTTTATGTGGGCCAAGGATGCCAACAAGAAGATCTTCTCAAAGATCCTCAAGTTGATGAAGTCCAACAACAATACTGTACTATCCGATTCTGAATAAACATACCGACACCGACCGATCAATCCAGGTCCATCACAAAATGTTAATTTATGGGACCAAGGGTTTGAGTTCAAAGTGGTGACGTGATGTCGACCTGCGCATTCATTCAATCATTCATCATTCAAAGTAATACATACAGATACTAGTACAAGTAGTAGTAGTAGTAGTTGTTGTTGTTATAATGTTTCATTCTATTGTGAGACATGTTAACTCTTTGTCGGGACTACATCATGTTGTAGGGCGACAGACTATAAGGTTGTTGTTGTCGCCACAACTTAATAATAATGTACAGCATCATCGACATACCTACATCAGTACATCATACACAACACTATACTCTCAATCAGCATCATGGATGGAGCCAGCACTTGCTGAGGAGCATCAGAGCTATCCAAGCGATACTCCATCTCTAGCTACACCTCCTACCAAGGTCAAGCGAACAAGAAGGTCAAAGAAGTCCATGGCTGCTGCCGCCGCTGCTGCTGTTGCCTCAGCCGCCCAGCAAACTATAGTACCCTCAGTCAACGAGTCACCACCAATCATTCAACATGTTCAACTAACAAGCGAGTTGATGATGGAGACGCCTGCACAGACAAGACGTAGATCGTTGGCAGAACAACTTAAACAGAATGCTTTGGCAGCGGCAGCAAAGAAACAGATGGAGAGGTCAAAGTACTTGGTGTCATCAATTGGAATTGATGAAGCGGGCAAGGGTGCTGTACTGGGGCCTTTGGTCATCGCCGCAGTATCACTCAATGAACAAGCCGAGCATCATCTCAGAGCGATGGGCGTGATGGACAGCAAAAGATTGTCACCAGCACGACGCGAACAACTATACGAGGTGATCAAGGAGCATGCACTATACACCACCATCTACCTGTTGGAGGCTCGCGACATTGACCGGATGCGTCAAACAAAGACCCTCAACCAGATTGAGACCGAGATCTTCCTTGAACTGATCCAGCGCTCGGCAGACTATCTCAAGGAGAACTATAACGCTGCCGGTGTGCTGGCGACAAAGACTGCCACTACCACAGCAATGGATATGAATGAGCATCAAGAGGAGGCCATGGCCTCCATGAAGGAGGGCTGGCGATTCACTGTTCAGCTGGACAGTTTGGAGCGCAACAATGTCAAGTTTGCGCAACCCTTTGTCAGGCAATACCCTTCGCCAGAGTTTGATATTATATGCGAGACAAAGGCCGATGACAAGTATATTGCTACGTCGGCCGCATCGATAATTGCCAAGGTTGAGCGTGACCGTGCCATCGCGGCGTTGCAAGAGAAGCTTCAGACACCAATTGGATGTGGATATCCTAGCGATCCTGTCACTATCTCTTTCATCGAACATTATCACAAGACACACAATAGCGATCATCAAGATGTGCGACTGACTTGGAAGACGTTGACAAGCAAGCGCAACAAGGTGGTAATAGCTCCATTGTCAATGGATGGGGATGGTGCCACGTCGACGTCCATCACTCTTGAAGAGACCAATGCCAATGCCATGGCCAAGACCAAAGCAATTCAAGACGTTCAGAAAGAGATGCAAACAACGTTGCAAACGATGGAGCGGGCTACATCAGAGGCCAATCTTAACAAAGATAACAACACACTGCAAAGCGAGTCTAACGACCAGTTCACAATCATACTCAAGTCGATACAGCGCGACATGTCATCAGTCAGCAAGTCGATCGAGCTGTTGGTTGAGCTGATACGCAACCAGGATAACAACAACAACAAGCGCAAATGAGCTGCAGGGGCAGGGTAGTAAGGCACGACCCTGCTTTCTCTCTGTTCATTCATTGGAATGTAGTTTGTGAGCTTCACCTCGCTCAATCAATCAATCAATCAACACTCAACCAACCATTCATTCATGCAATCAATCAAGCCAACGACCAACAACGATGTACTTCAATGACGAGCCAGCAAACCTTGCAGCATGCATGATCATCACACCACTATGCTCGGTCGAATACTCACAAGACCTACCGGGCCGGGACGGAGCGGGTCATCTTCACTTCATGGATTGGACCTGGACGGAAGACCGGAAGATGATGGATGGGATTGTACGGATTGGTGACGCGCCACAAAAGCCTACCTTGACGGACCGATAAGATTGGAGACCAGACGAATGGACGGATGCATGTACGGGCATAGATGCGAGCAAGACAAAGACTACACACATACAACACCATCGCGAACAGAATGAAGCCGCTACACCTGGTTGTAAATAATGAAAAAAACAAATATCCTTTTGGTAATATCTCCGTCCGCTGTGTCATCATCTGATCAGATGATTGGTATTCGTTTGTGTGTGTGTGTGTGTGTGTGTGTGTGTGTGTGTGTGTGTTCCATGATTGGCTGTCCTATCCTAAGCTATTATTAACTGTTAATATCTAGATGTAGAGCAGGATTTCAAGGTGCACGGGTCTGATCTTCTGTTCCCTGACCTATCGCAATGCCAACATGCTGATGTGACCTTATCTAAGCTCGTTACGACTGACGATTTCAAGAATCTTGGGATATTTTCATTCATCCATCAATCCATTCATTTTGGGACAAGGTGCACCTGGTGATGTTTGAGACCGTTGTTGTTGGGTGAATGTTCTCTGCTCTCTAGAATGCCATCGAACCTTTCATTTATTATTATTGTTGGGGAGTCCTGGTATCCTCAACCTCAAAGTAACTTTACATGGTCATTGTAAGCAATTGACTTATTATTCACATTTGCCTCATCAACTAATTCATTCTTAATCTATTATTATTATTTATATTGTTGTAAAATAATCAATCAATCATACATTGGATCAAGACTTAGTTATGTAAGTATATATTTGATTTAGTGTCCCATCAATGGGACAACAATTATGTCCCATACCCAATAGACCCAACCAACTCCAGGTATCAATTATAGACCATCACAACCAACACATTATACAATCACAAATATGTAACCAAAGGGGTTGATGATGTTCAACGAAGTGTCTCGAACGTTCAATCATCCAATCAATAATTCCTTCAACTTTTCTTTTGAATAATATTTGTTTCATATTGATGTTTGTTTGCAAACAAACAAAAATAATGACAACGACCACAACTTCAACAACATGTCGATCAACAAATAATAATGATCATGATCAATAATACAGATAATATAACTCTTTCAATATCATCACTTCAGTCCACATTCATACACCGACCAAAACATACATAGTATAAATATAACCGTCTATATTTGTTCTGGAACTCTCGGTGGCACTCATTGTAATTATCTTGATTTGGGACGCGACAATCAAACCCCACCACTCGAGGCCCATTACACTTTGTTCGATTCGATTCACACAAACAAAACAAACAAAACACCAAAAAACACACAAAGTCCGAAAAATCTAGATTTCAATTCAAACCTCCGACAATCAATCTAGATATTTCCAGCCATTTTCAGTCAATGCTTTATCCCTTTTATTTTAAATATCTGACGGGATGATAAAGTCGACGAATCCAACTGTCCACTGACTACCTACCTATTTGCACCGCGCCAGCAAAGTTGATGCGTGTGTAACCCCTGCCTCACTGAGATGGGGCAGCAAGGTCAGGTACTTATTTGTTTGTTGTTGTGTCCTTTTGAGGATAGTCGGATGCTTTCAGAAGCAAGGGGAAGGTATCCTACTACTTCTTTTTTGTCTCCAGACATTCGGAATGGTGCATTCATCCCTCCTCCAACATCGTCATCAACCAAATCCAATCATCCCATCCATTCATATTAATTAATCAAACCGTCACCGTGCCACTCCTACTCACGCGAACACCATCCTCCTCCTGCTTGACTATCTTTATCAAGACTAAGCCAGTCAATCAGCCAGTCTGTCTGGTCTGTCGTCTTTGGACTTTCCACGTTCGTGTCATTCATTCCTATCCATCAATCAATCAATCACTCTCACTCCATCACTAAATCTCACTCGCACTCACTCATGCACTCACTGATTAATTTATAAATATATTATAACAAGTTAAATATATCTGTATGTGTAAGTTCTTTATCTGAACATCAATCAACATCATCAGCATCTACATCAACTTCAACATCAACATCAACATGTTCGTCATCATTGGGTCCTTATTGCTCGTTCGTTCGTTCGTTATCAAAGTAAACAATTCATTTTCTTTTCAACAACAATCTTGTTGGTCGTCAATCTCGTCCATCAGTCAATCGGCTCGTAAAAGGAAATCAAGGATATTGTTGACTTGCATTGTGAAGTTAAACAAGTATCACCCATACATGACGGAACAACAACATGTAGCCCAGTTTAGCAACTAGCCTAGTCCAGCCGATCGGCTGATCACCACCACCTTCCTCGATGGAATCATGCACAGAAACATCCAAATGACATGTTACACACACAAACAAACAAACACAAGAGAGACTTGTTTTTCTTTTTTTTTTGAAAGTCCCGCACTTTCGTGTGACCCAACAGTCTACTTCGGCCCTTGTCATCATCAGCCACAGCATGTTCATTCATTTCACACAACAACAATGGCGCCCATTGGCAAACAGCCAATACCAGCCGAAGAAGGAGGCTTACACTTCACTTGCAATTGCCTATCGGACCGTGATTGATGATGATGCAAGCACACACTCTTCCTTGTTCCCTCTTTGTTCCATACCTCCGAGAGAGATACAAATTAGGATATTAACACATTAGCACACATCACAGCCCATAAAACAAGAAGCGCATATCTATCAAATATCTCTGATTGTTTGTGTGTTAGTATGTGTTAGTATGTGTTTGTATGTGTTTGTGTGTGTTTGAGACTCGGACCTGGAATCACAAGCCCCCTTTGTCGACAACAAATATCCCTATTATTATATCCAATACCTCCCGACCTCACATCCATCCTTCATTCTCAATCATTCCATTTATTTCCAACTTTGGTGTAATATATATATTTATATTATTTATTCTAACTTCACTCGCTTCGTCACCCATCCATCAATCGTTCAATCGTTCAATCGATCAATCGATCAAACATACTCATACTTCATACTCATACTTTACTATTCACTTGGACTTATTCCAGAACACGATCAATCAAACAATCTGAAGAATATCAAATATACAGACTAAATATATAAACATCATGGAGACACCAGTCAATGATGCAATGTTTTATTCACCTACCTTTAAGAGGTACGAGTCAGTGTCGTTCTACGCCAACTTGTTGAGCGCACTGAAGCAATATACACAGGTGGTGGACACTTGTCCAGCATCGATAAGACAGCTGGTATGGTCAAATATATTCCAGCTGATGGGCAAGCCACAGCGCCAATACGATCAGCTGTTCACGCCAGTGATCGAGTCGTGGCTGGGCGAGGTCTCGGTCGACCTGATGGACATCGAGACATATTTCGCCGCCTTTGTCCAGGCCCAAACACAGCATCCAGCCGACTTCCCTGTACTGCCGCCAGTGTCACCAATGTTCTCTATACCAGGTATCTCTGCGCCACCCACCAGTGTTCGCGTGCCCAAGGCCCAGCTGTCTCCCAACCACTCTCCATCGCCTTCGCCAAACAACTATCATCCACAACAATCTGTACACACTAGTCATCAAATGGCCGCCGCATCGACCACGTCCACTCCCAACTCAAACACAAACTCAAACACAAACACAAACTCAAACAAACTTCCAAAGCCACACTCAACTCCCTCGACAGCCTTGGCAACTGCATCTTACAAACATTTATTGGCGACCAAGCCCAATACATTGGGCGCAACCGAGTTTCCAACGATCGCAACCACCGCAGGTGGCAAGACACCGTCGGTGTGGAGCACAGACCTGTCGTCGACATTCTCCCAGCTGGCGCTGTTGCTGACGTGGTCGCCGGCGCTCAACAAGCTGACGCCCAAGTACAAGGATCTGATTTGGCGCACGTGCCGCTACTTCAATCAGTTCACCAACTACGACAAGGACTCATTCACCAACACGATCCAGATGTGGACGGCCGACCCCATGCCCAACCTCTTCCACGTCACCGTCCTGTTCTCGGCCATTGGATACCTGCGCGAGATGGATGCCATCCCCGGCGAGTTCTTCTACAGCAACACATCGATCCACGTCTTTTCCAACAATGGTTCGCCAGGCCAGCCTACGGGAGACCAGACCACTCCGCCACCCTCTGATGAGCTGTCCAGTGATGAGACTCCCGACATCTTTGGTGCGTCGCCCACTTCCTCGCCCCGTCGCGAGCATGTAGCGCTGCACTACCAACAACATCAACTCCAGTTCCAACAACATCATCATGCACAGCAACAACTTCAACAACAACAACAACAACAACAACAGCAACAGCAACAGCAGTTGCGTGTAGCCAACAACAACCAACAACAACAACAACAGAACACAGATATTGGACGCCTGTCGCCTGGCCGCGGCAACAACAGCAACAGCAAGCACCCTCACTCATCACTCCCAATGCTGTCATTCAATAGCTACTCGTCACCTGTACATACACCATCGTCCACTCCACACCACCTCTCCCCACGTCACTCACTCGAGCCTCCACATTCCCCATCGCGTGGACATTCATCATCGCTGATCGATCATTTGCAATCTGTTGACAACTCGTCGATCAAGAAGAGGAGATCATTCGACGACGCAATGGGTGGCAGTACCGAGCTTGAAATGCTTGTTCAACGACGTGGCAGTGGTGGTGCCAATGGCGGTGGCAGTCCAATCAAGAAGCTGAGAGATGTGTCCATGGGAGAACAACAACAACAACCACAGCAGCAACAACAGCAACAACCAAAGCAAGGTGGTGGAGATGAAGACATGACCAATGAACAAAGATCATCAATCACCATCAACTCTATACTATGCTCGTGATTGATGTGATTGAGGTGAGGATGTCCACGCCACTAGTGTATGTAGACTCGAGAGATGCCAAGCATCGCCAACATGTTCATAATAAAAATGACCAACCTATACTATTTATTACAATACATACCTTGCTCTACTACTACATTATGGTCATGGTTACATGTCAATGATGACTCACATCCATTCATCAATGAGTCCTTTGGCAAGAGGATGAATGTTTTGCCACCAAACTACCGCCCGCAACTTGCAACATCACCATGTTTGGGGAGATACTTTAAATTGCTAATCAGATGATGTTCATTTATTCAACCATCATTCAATCAATCATTCAATCAACAATGTTATATAGAATAACTGATATATTGGCCAAGTACTCACGAAGCTACTTGTTGCTAGTGACATCATTATCACTCTCGGTCTACATCTTCTACTACTTAAATGTCGAACTTGTACCAAAGGTGACCAATGGCAGGGTATGTAAACACAAGAGACATACACAACATGTCTTTGAAACTCTCGGCACTTACTTATAACTACAACATATATAGATGTTGGACTCATTCATTGCAGGATACACGGCAGAGGAGGGACTGGCAGAGTTGGACAAATTCACAAGATATGAGAGGAGTCTTTACAAGTCGATGTATGCCGATGGTTATGATGTGGTACTACCATTCACTATAGCCGGTGTATTATTATCACTACAAGCGTTCTCTTATCCATTGTTCAACACTAAGCCATTCAAACTATTAATGTTCATTCCACTATTATACATGATAAGTGATCTTTCCGAGAACTTTGTTCACTACCAAGTTTTGGTAATGTAAGTGTCAGTCCTCACATATCACTCACTATCTTGCTCAACCTAACATCACTTCACTTCATTCATACTCTAGGTATGAGAATGGAGCTACAAGACAACAAAAGTTAAACTATCTCTTTTATGGAGGTTGGTTCGATTTGTTCAAGTACATTACATTCTGTAAGTGTTATTATAATGACCAAGCTTGATGATACTAATATGCATACCTAGTCACAAGTTGTATATTTGCCATTGGAGGATTGCTTATTCCAACTGGCAGCAAAAGTAACAAGAATGCCAAGTTCACCAAACAACATTGATTAATGTGGATGATCCTTGTTTGCAAAAACATCATCTCATGTGCTTGGTCGTCTTTTTTGACACCAAGACAACGAATGATTCGCGTGTTCATTCACATGTGCCAGAGATTGATTGAGTCGGGACTCTGATTATTCATTCTTTCATTCATTATTTACAACGTATACAATTAAAGACAGATATATTTATATTTATAACATAACATGTTATTGTCAGCTGCAGGTAGAAGATTGATTGTTGGCAACAACAACAACACAACGATGTTATTTAGAAGATTATCGATTTCAACACAACAGATACATAATGTTCAATCATCATTATTGAGGAGTGCAATGTTCTCAACATCATCATCAATGCCACACAACAACAATCTCAATGTATCATTCATCAGACAATATAGCTCAACAACAACAAAGCCACCAACTTCATCAACAACTGAGGAATCAAGTACATCAACTACCTCGACCACACCATCAACACCTTCCGAAACAGCCACACCATCTACAACACAAACACAACCAGATACACAACAACAAAAACAAGAAGAAGGCAGCGAAACAAAGAAGGATGGAGCAGCAGCAGATGGAGAAACACAACAAGAACAACAAAGAGAAGAGGAACCAAAGAAAGAAAAGACATTCAAGGAGAAAGTCATCCATAGACTCAAGTGGGGAACGTTCACCAGTGTCATTGTGGGCACCATTGGATTCCTCTTCTACGAGTCCTATCTAAGGTCGTCGATGCCTTATCGCATCGTCATGAACAAGGTCAAGGGCGATCTCGAGTCGATGCAGTGCTTTGGCGGTGTGGTCGCTCCGCTGAAATGGTACGAATGCTTTACCGACCCAATCATTGGCACCATCTCGCTGGAGGAGGGCGGCACCGAGTGCAGCGCCTCATTCACCATTCCCATCCGCCGCTTCGTGCCCCCGCCCCCCAAGGAGGGAGAGGTCGTCGTGCAGGCACCCGAGGACATTGAGATGAAGTCCAATGATGGCGGAGCACAGGATGGTCACATCGAGGCCATACTACGCAAGAAGACATCATGGTTCTTTGACTGGGAGATCTACAAACTGCACGTCAATGTCGACACTGGCAAGACCATCACCATCGTGGACAAAGAGTTAAAGATGCCAACTAGAGGTTATTATTAAGAATTGATCAGTCATCATGTCCATCAGTCATTCAATCAATCATTCAAACATAAAATGTAGTATGTGTGATTGAACAAATACTCACTAGATCACTCAGGCCGACATCTCTTCATGACCGACATCATCAGTCAGTCTGACTGACTGACCATCTTCCAGGTTCCCGTTCCAGCTCATCGCGAGTAACTTTGTAAGTTGCCAATTTTGAAAACTGCTAAAAACAGCTCCTTTTGCAATTTGGATGGGTTTGGTGTGGCAGGTCATGCGAAAGGACAAAGGACCTCCAAAAGGGCCACACTCTATTTTTATATCATTAAGTTTGGTCACGAGGACAACTATGATCGATTTATAGACAAGTGTCAGCATAATTCATGAGTTGGGTTGGATGTCATTGGGAGTGTCTATTCCCAGACAAGGCTTATACTTTAAATTTGGGATACGAATATTCGGTTTTGATTGATTGGATCTGTTTTTGGATGGATGTCGGAAGAATATCCAGTTGTTTCTGAATGGAAAGACATCTTTAAAAGATAATGAATTCAATTGATCGAGGAATCAAACAAATAACAATCAATCAATCAAAAAAATATAAATGTCATATAATAACGCCAAGACAATGTCTCAACAACATCAAGTCTATACTACATATATAAATACTGTGGTTCCTGTCGTCCATGTAGTTCCACCTGTTATAAATGTATTCCAAAGTCCACCCCAATATCAACCATCTCATAATAATATAATAGTTTATCCTCCTTCACCATTACATTCACCTCAATATGCTCCACAACCCATATTTCAAACTCATTCTCCTCCTATCCCTCAGCAACAAAACTTTCAACCTTCTTATAATCCACCATACCAACATCATCAACATCATCAACATCATCATCATCATCAACATTATTATCAAACCTCTCCCTCTCCTCAACACTACCATCACAATGATCTGACCTCTGAAACCCCATCACCATCAGCACCTCCTCCACTTGACTACTCTCCTTCAGTCTATAAACTTCCTCTACCAACACCAAAGACTCGTCCCATCTCCACTCCAATACCCGCCTCCCCTACTTCCACTTCTACATCATCAATGTCAACCACCTCATCAAGTACCTCACAATTGAAGACTCGTTCTGGATCACTCCCAACTTCCCCTTCCCCAACCCCATCGCCTCCCCTGTCAACTCAAGCCTGCTCTGTATTGGATACTCAACAATCACCTCCTCCTCTCTCAGGCTCAAGACCAAGAGTAAAGTCAGTATTCCTTCAAGGGAGCCAGTTTGGACCTCTTAAGAAGTCCAAGATTGGATTGATCAACAGCTCTGATACCAAACTGACTGTTGTGATCAAAGGAAACATTAATGGAACTTACACTCAGGAGAAGGAGGCAGGTGTCGATCTTGGAGTTACGGGTCTAAAGGCCAACGGAGTTATAAGGAAGGCACTCAAGAATGAGGCACCAGCAAACTCAGTCTTCCTAGACAATGACAACACTCAAATCAAGTATCGTATAGAGGATGACGTTGTCTTGGTCATTGTTTTCCGAAAGGACGACTCATTGGCGCAAGGTACTTATGTCTGGGTGATGGAGAGAAAGCTCAAGAGGGGTGAAGGCCTACAGGTCCAACAAAGACATATTAATCTCTCGCATGATCCAAGATTTGGCCAGTCAATTTATGATGATTTATTCGTACAGATATCAACTACCTCATTAACTACCACCTCTAAGTCACCAACTCCCAGCCCAAGACCAAGCTCCAAGAAGACCGCCAACGAAGGTAAACCCCCTCAAAAGGCACCAAAAACAATGAACAATTAAACTTAAAGTTATTATATTTATGAATAAAGATTTAATTGAATGTATCGACAATCTCAAGTTGGGTTGATGTTGTTTACATAGTAGTTGAGCAAAGGAACTTGAAACAGACATTGTTGATCGCCTAGATGATTAATAATATATCCAAAAGGTGTCGGGGTTTGATATTCATCTTCAATTTCATCTTCCTCATAGATACCGTCATCTTCAAGTTTTCCTCTGACATGATCTCTTATTATTCTCCTATCCAACTCCAATTGCTCTTCAAATGGTGAGTTGAATGTCTCTGGTATCCATGCCGAGATACTTAATGATTGGTCACCATCTTCACTGTATGCCTCAACTGCTGATCCAGGAGTTGTCCCTTTCATTCCAATCACACAATATGAAGAGTTTGGTTTGATATTGATGAACTTGCATGCACCAATCAATGACATTGATGAATGTAATGCAGTTCTAGATTGAGCACTTCCAATTGACTTGTGAATGGACATGATAACAATGGTACCATTCTCCAAATCTTGTAACATTGTATGGAATGATTCCCAACTATCTGATAATGATAATATGTCCAGACGTGTTGTTTGTCCACTCCTTGGGTCTATCAATATAACTTCCTTGTGGCCATGTACATTGTCTGATGGTAGTCTATAATCACATCCATTCGCTGATATACTTGAGATTGAAGAGATCAATGATTTGAGATTGATTGTGTATCCATTCTGTTCATCATCAATATCCATGTTATTGTTGTTGCTTTGAG
Source organism: Acytostelium subglobosum LB1 (assembly GCF_000787575.1). Classification (NCBI taxonomy): domain Eukaryota; phylum Evosea; class Eumycetozoa; order Acytosteliales; family Acytosteliaceae; genus Acytostelium; species Acytostelium subglobosum. Next base: position 178,661 of record NW_012236531.1, on the reverse strand, counting down.
GTTGGAATGGTACTCTCATATGACATGATGGTTGATGGACCTTATCAACCAATGGTGATAAACATTCACTAATCAATCGATGGTGATTATTCTTTTGGTATTCAACAACACCAATCAAACAAAATGTTTGTTGTTTGAAATTGTTGAACGATAGAATATCTGTGGACCCAAGATAATCTCTGATACTTGCACGAGATTGAGGTGAGATTGAGGCTGTGCCATTGGTTGATGTGGAGGTTGCCATGAGGATGATGGTGCCCAAAGGTAACCAGGAAATGAATTGATCAAGTCCATCATAATGATCATTGTAACTTCCAGGATCAATCACACTTCCATTGTATTGATTGATTGTGACAATGTTGATTCCATCAACGATCATTGTTGATTCATTCTTAATCTCCCTTGTATTGATCCTGAATCTTGGGTTACTCTTTTTTGATTGATTGATTGAGTGGGTTAGCGAGTGATTGGGATAGCTCCAATTTGTATTTGAACGCGTCACTTACATTTGAGCGAGATGAGGGTGTGATATCAACGTCAAAGAATGTTTTGATAGAGCAGTCGGATTGAAAATTGGCAAAGAGTGAAGTAGGACCATTGGACAACAACTCTGGAACTGTTCCAATCGCAGCACCCTTCCTTCCAATCAAACTGTAGCAACTCTTGTCACCACCATTGATATCATATGAACATTGAGCTCCAAGTGTGCTGAGTGCAAATGCCAACCTGTCAGAAATGACAAAGTATGAAGGTAGATTGGCGGTAGTCACCAAAGCCATCGTGCCAACTGCTAGATTATTAAGGATGTCATTGACCAACTCATTTGATCCATAATCACCTGGTAACTCCATGTTGTATCTCTTTGTCTCCAACACCTCTCCATTGATCTCACTCTTTGTTATCATTGTAATGATACCTGGTGGCCAATCAAAATCGTCTTTACGAGTTCCAACTTGTGATGCCAATGTCATGCTGAATCTACCAGAGCCTGAACCATAATTATAACCATTGTTATAGTATGAGCCTCGACAAGGTCTTGCAATGTCAGTTGAGGTACCTTCAAGTAATGGGATTGATGATATCTGTGACTTCTTTGATAGAATGTACCAACAATGGCCTTGTGTTGAAGATGAAGACGACATGTATTCATCAATGTGTTGGCTTGAGAAAAGTTGTTTGATTCGCTCGACTGCAAGTGGTGATTGTTCCAAAGTTGTCTTGGCTTCAGAGCCTCTTGTCATTAATAGTACAATAGTGTCATTGGGTATCGAATCAAGGTATTTACACAACATGTTGTTCTCGTTTGATTTAAAGGTTTTGTAGGCAACACTTCTTCGGTAGTCCATCTCCAAGTCTTTCGTAAATGCGATCACATTGACTCCATCAATCCTCATTGTACAGGGTTTCCAACATCCATCATATTTCAAAACTGGGCTGAGCAATCCATCATCACCAAGTTCATAATGAGGGATCAAGTATTCAGTTCCATATGATTGAAATTCATGTCGAACAATGACTGGTTTGATCAGAGGGTCGCCACATGATTCAAGTGCGGCGCCAGGTTGCATGCCCTTGTGACCAATCATACAGTAGCATGGTGTTGACAGTGTGCCAACTCTATTGATGATTGTTGCGCCTAGTTTGGAGAATGCTCGAATGAAGAGTGGGCTGAGTGGTGATGTACATTGATTGATGATCACTGCCACTGCATTGCCTGGTGTGATTCTGTTGACAAAATCCATGAACAACTGATCGTCTGACCATTTGAAAGGGCGAAGTTTCATGAATGGGAGGAAGGGAGAGCCTGTTGTCCACAAATTTATGTCACCTGCCACACCTCGTCTTACAACATCGTAAATCAATTCCATACACTTCCATGTTTTTAGTGTTGAATCTGCTAAAGTTGTTTTGGCATCAATTATTGTATACATTATTTCTTTGTTTAATAGAATGAATGAATGTATGTATGATTATTCGTTTTTCATCTTGTCATCTAGGTCGGGGTTGAAGGTATGCTCAGACCAGAGTGTCCAAGACATAATGAGGGAACTTTAAATACATGGGATTTTTCCGGAGTTCCAACTAATAGATATTTATTATTATTTTTAATTATTATTTGATCAAGAGTAAATTTTGATTCAAGATGGTAGACATATGACACAACTCTGTGTTATGTGATTATTTGGGCAATACTTACTTCAGGACATCTTTTCATTATTGAACATGCATATACACATCAATCAGTGGATTGTCAGTGACTTTATTTGAATTATGACTCTGTCTCTATAACTCTAACACACCAATACTAACACGCATTGATAACACATACACTCAATTCACTTCTGCTTTAAGTGATCACTACCACATCCACCCTTTTATGGAAAGTAATCATTGATGTTAAGAAGTGAGTGTGGTAGTGATCGATCATCATCATTGTTGTTGTGGGTGAATACCAATATGGGTGGTAGTGAGTGATTGATCAACCACCATATAAGTAGGGGTGTGTGTGTTATATATCCAATGTACATCTGTGGTCATTGCCTTTGAAGTAGTGGCATCTAAAGGTGGTTCAATCAACTAAACACTCATCACATGGATGGATGGATGTGGTATGGGTGTCAACATCAGCACAATGTGCTTGTTTGATTGTCGCACCAATCCATAAATACTTCACAATCCTATTGTACTCAGATGATCAACAACATTCATCTTATCAAATGTGATCAGCCAACCAACCATTGTTTGTTGGTAGTGTTGTTGCTGTTTCCAGTGGTAGTGTGGCAGTGTGTTGTTGCTTTGCTCTCTTCCGGTAATGATGTAATTCAAAGGGGTGTTGAAAAGCATCCAACCAACCATCCATCATTAATCCATCAATCAACTTCAATCATCGGAGTGAATAGGGGGTTTTGTGTTTATGAGTGAGTAAGTGAGTAAGTGAGTGATCGTGAGGACATAAATAGAGGCGCTGCGTTGTTAACAGTGCTCGTGCGCGCGCTCTCTCCATACCCTTGTCTGCCTACCTAACCAACTGGCCTGGCTGGCTGGTTACCATTGATCTCCATCAACCAAAGCCACAACTACATCATTATTCAACCAAAGGTGTCTCATTATCATCATTTATTATTATTCCCCATTCCCCTCCATCAAGGTGTCCATTCCCCTAACAAGCTAGCAAACTAGTCACCGTCACTATCATCTTCGCCATCATCATCACCTCACATCGTTTACCATACACACCTAATCACGTGATCATCATTCTATCAGCTGACTTTCCAAAATTTCTGGAACATTATATTCCTTCCTATCAACAACAAGACATGATTACCGCCAACAATGGATTTCCCATCTTCACCTACAATGAATGATGTATGATGGGGATGGCCATGACGATGTCAAGAAGAAAAGGATAAGGTATGAGTGACGAGGACTCGTCCAAAGGACCATCAATAATACAATATACTTACAAAACTTGAGAGTAGACAAATGCAGAATAGACAATCTGCTGCACAATATAGAGAGAGGAAGAAGGATTACTTGGATAAACTGGAGGCTGTAGTGGAGAAGTTGGAAAGTGAACGTAATCAATTAATTGCCAACACTGAGAAACTTACAATGTCACAGAGTGAGGTTAATATGAAGATCGCTCAGTTGGAGGAGAAGATTGATCATTCTCTAAAAAAGAATAGGGAACTCAAGTCTACGCTGGCACAGCTGGCTAAATCAACTGGTGTGGCAATGGACAATGAGCAACTATTAGTACAAGATGTGGCAAGTGGCTTCAAGCCCATCGCTCATACATTACCAAAACAACAACATCTGCCTCAGCAACAGGTCAAGAGTCCAGGAGGCACTTTCCATCTGGCAGGAAACAGAAGTATACTTAACAATGGAGTGTCATCAACTCATACATCATCGTCCAACAACAACAACAACAATAATCCATTGTTGTTATCAGATATCAACTCGCCAAGTTCATCTTCGGCATCTTCATCACCAATCCACAACACAGTGCTGGGTGATCAGCTCCAACAACAAGATAGATACATAGACAAGTTCAACAACATATCAATATCCAACTTGAGCGTGTCTGATGATAAGGGATCTCGTCATCTACCATCAATATCAGTGATTGGAAGTGGTGGTAGTGTCAGTGGCGGGGGACCATCAATGTTGTCTACATCAATGAAACATCATCATCATCAACAACAACAACATCAACATCATCATCAACATCAACATCAACATCATTCCAAACGTTATCGTGACTTCTCCCTTATCCAAGGTGATGGTAGCATGCTGTCGGCATCATTGGCCGCTGGCAATAACTCACCATGTACATCACTCTACGTATCGACATCGCCAACTCCTTCACAACAGCATCCGCTCTCCTTCTCGCCCCTGCCTCGTCCACTGCCACAGCTGTCCAATAGCCATCCATCTTCGTTCACGCCGCCTTTGGCATCATTCTCATCGATACTTTCGATCACCTCTCCATCTTCATCACCTATCCACTCATCACTGTCATCATCACCGAGCAATTGTTACTTTGCCAACGATGGAGCCAGTTACTTCCCCAACTCACCGTCTAGGCAAACCTTTGTAAAGTCCAAGAATGTCTTTTAAACAACTATATGATGTTCGTTTCACAATAAGGGTTAGGCTTACGGGTCATATATGTATACCTCTATCTTCTACACATTAAATAAATATGTTATATTATTTACATTTAGTTCTCAAATTGTGAAAGTTGATATGTTTGTTTGAAATGATCCACAATGTTTCGATGAGCCAAATGCCGAGACTGAGTGTCAACCATACAGATCTGATGAGTGTAGGTTACACTATTCCTCTGTTGCACTCACACCACTCATGTATACTCATCTCCAATTCAAATGGCAAACGTATCAGTTCACTCACTGGGAGTACAAGTATCTCCAGGCATGTTGTTTGTTTCCAAACATAATAAATAATAATCACAAGTCATATATATAATCAATCAATCAATTTATTAATATATATCAATTAATTATGTTATATTGTCCTCCTGATTCAAGTTCTTGACAAAGTTTTGAATTTTGAATTATGAAGTTTGAAAGTTCACTTTTGGAAGGATAGAATGGAAATAATTTTATTTATTTATTATTATTGGGCACAAAATAAAATATTATTAAATATGAAATATATTTTGTCTGAATAAATAATATTACATTTATAAATTGTTTATTTAATCGGATGGATGGTCCATATCATCATCATTTTCATCATCATCATCATCAAAAGTATCATCGCCAGACTCATCATCGCTCAATAACTCATCAAAAGTTATTTTGCGGGAATAAGGAGTAGGTCGAGTGTACCTGCTCTGGTTGCTTTGGATGATGCTCCTGCCTCTGCTACTGGAAAGGCTGTTGATACTGCTTCCAGGTGTTACACCAAATAACAAGTCCATGTCTGATTGTTGATAGGAATCATTGACATGATTCACCAAACTGGCGATCAATGTTCTCTTATTCTTCATCTTGTCCAGATATTCCTCTAACACTGCTACATCCCGGTCGAGTGAAGAAAGGGACTTCTGATTGGTTAGAAACGCCACGAATGTTGTTTCCAGTGGGTTTGAACATGATAGACCAATGCTGGAGTGTGTTGATTGATCATGTGATTGAGGCTCATCGATTCGATTGATTGTTTGAGTGAACTGGACCATGTTAGTGAGTGCGCTTGGGAGAAGTTCAACATGAGACTTATAAACATCAATGGCTACCCTCTCGGTTGGTGTTGTCCTTGAAGTAACCTGTGTTGCTAAATCAGCTTATTAATATTGAATTAGTCATCAAATTAATAAACATTCCACAATAATACCAAACACATACTTGTCCTTCTTAGTTTGTCTCTTTTCTTCAGATCCTCTTTCGCCCTACTCTCTTCCTGCTTTTTGAGCCTCTCAGCTTTAGCCTTATCATCGTCCTCCTTCTTTTGTTTGGCTGCTTGCTCTCTCTCTTTTTGTTTTTTCTTTTTGTCTGACTTCTCCTTTATCTTCTTAGATGTTTTCTTTTGCTTGAGTATTCCTCTCTCCTCTATATGAAATWTACTGGAATCGACAGAAGGACAATTGACTAAACTATTACAAGGTTCGCATCCATCCTTGCAGAAGCCMTTTGAGTTTAGGATGKATAAACCTTGGCCGTCAACGTGACACTTTTGGCAAAATCGGTAATTACCCATGAATGAATGTATGAATGTGTTTGATTATTTGATTGTATGATTGAATGTTTGAATGMWTGTCGTCTGATTRATTGAATAAACAACTGGAAGAAAGAAAAAATRTATATTTCCTCTAAAAAACAATTAATTCTTGAAAAAATAGACTTTTTGGGGTGTTTGGAATGAAGGATACGATCAATCATTCATTCATCAACAGGTGTAAGATATGACAGATAAGATAAACGAATAGAAAGTGCACTCAAACTCTATTTTGAAAGCGATTTCACCAAGAACAGGATCAGACGACTTACAGGTATTGATGTGAATTACTATTTAACAAAACTATCTGATCCGACTGATTCCATTGATTTAGGAGTCTTTTACAGTACTCTGGAAACAGTCGTCGATACTTTGAAAAGGGAAGAGTTTGACTTAAATAATTATGATATCAAAGAGGAGGAGATTTATCTGTGCATTGAAGATCCCGCTCATCACATCCATTGTCGTCATAATCGGGAGGATTGACGATTTTTTAATAAAAAAATGATAATAGATTTCAATCTAAAGATATATTTGAACAGAATTAATACATGTATTTACAATGGTACTGTAATAAATCTTAGACCATTCCACAATCATATAATTATTTTACTCCATCCAATACTGGTGATAATTAAATATACTTATTATTATTTACAGATACTCAATGATTGAGAGAGAGAGTCTCTCTTTCTATATGTTGGCACTTTGCTCCACACATACTCGGACTCTCCTTCTATAAGCCTTTCGATCACTAACATATAACTTTGCAGCCTCTGGATTGGCTGGTGAATTGGGATTCTCATCCGCCAACAACGACTATTCATCATTAATTGATTGAGTTATTGAATGAGCGACTGAATGAATGTATGAATGTATGAATGAGCTTGTGTATTCATCCAATACATACCTGTATTGAAGTTAATAATGAACAGACAGAGTAGACTGGTGACCATTTGTTCGCCAGGATATCTAAACATATTGAACCATCAGTATATACTATAGAGTGTTGAGTTTGATTTCAATGTTTAATACTCTTCAATCAATCAATCTATCAATCAACAAATCAATCAACCAATCAATCATTTACCATTTGGATGGAATATATCTGTTGTGAAGTGCACCTTTGGAGGTACATTTGGGTACATATCACTGAATAGCATTGATAAGTTGAATATACCACCTTCGAATGCAGAGTCCTCTGGACCAACAATAGTCGCAGTCCAATGCATTAGATTACGACTATCGATTGGACTTGCACTCACACCATCAGGTGGTTCATCCTTCATCTGTTTCAGATCACTCATCAATCTTATCATTGACGTACTCATTCTATGTCTATCTCTAACTCTATATCTTTATCTTTATCATAAGTTGTTGTGTTTGTTGTTTGTTGTTTAGATCTCCACAATTCCTTTTTTTGGTAAACAATTGGTAACATTAGTGGGATCTGTATCATTCAATACATCCAATTATTGAATTCGAATATGATAAAGTAGCTCCTATCTTACTAGTCTGTATTCATTCATTCATTCATTCATTCATACTTCTTTAAATATATAACAAACAATACTTACACTCAATCTAAGTGATTAATTGAAGTTCATAACTTTGATAATAAGTGTCTGCATCAAGTATCCGTATCGGATTGCAAAGGTCACAAAACCTAGGATGGGGGACTCAATTGCCCATTACCCAATTTTTTGATTGAATATCTATGACACGTTTTGAAAGAAAGAGATATCAGTTTGGGGGCATGCACAAAAAGTTCTAGACACGTTCAGAAACATACCAAACTGTCATTCTATTCTTATCACTCACATCACACAACTATATCATATATAGATAGATATATAATAACTTATTATATTTATTAATTTATTTATTTTATTTTATATTCTTTCATTCCTTCTTCCTCCTTCCTCCTCTTCCTTCCTCCTCCTCTCCACATACCCAGCCCGCCAGCAAGCCAGCCAGCCCCAGCTCCAACTGCGTGCCAACAATCAAACAATCAAACATAAAGAACCATGAGACATTCAACAATCATAATGTCCATCGTGATGGTCAGCCTGATCTCCATTACTTATGGTATGACATAGTTCCAATTCCTCCTCTTCCTTCTCCTCCTCTTTTCAGTCATCAGTCAACAACATGAACACGCATATTCCTCCTCTTCTTTCGATCATGATCATGATCATTTAATACGAGTGTCACTCTGAGTCCTAACCGTATTTTATACTATTACATTTTTTTTTATTAGCCGCATTGACTGATCCTATAGTGCTCGATCCACTGACTGGACTTCAGATCCAATGGGAGCTCATGAACGATACGATCACCTTTGCTGTGTCTGCCAACGTGGCTTCATGGCTCGGAATCGGATGGCACACCTACAATGACAACCAACCCAAGGCAATGGTCGGCGTCGACTTTGCCGTGGCAACATTCGAGCCCACTGTCACCGTCACAGACATGGTGTCGACCCCCGGTGGCGGCCCACCCCCCATCCCCGACACCAGCATCAAGGTCAACGGCACCAATGACATCCTGTCCTTCTCTGGCTACCAGACCGCCGACTACTCCTTCTTCATCTTCACCCGCAAGCTCGTCACTGGTGATGTGCACGGAGACAATGATATTGTTGTGGGACCTGCCGGCCTCGACCTTGTCTGGGCACACGGCGAAAATAACACCTTTGCCTTCCACGGCATTGGTCATGCCGGCCGCGTCAAGCTGGACCTAGTAGCACACACCGCCGAAAACGATCTCGAGGTCTTTATCGGTTATCACATTGGCTTCATGTTCTTCACGTTTGGTGTCATCATGCCATTCGGTATATTTATTGCTCGCTTCCTGCGTCAGTCGCATGCCTGGTGGTTCCCCGTCCACATGATCACGCTGTTCACTGGCGTCGTCTTCTCCATCATTGGTCTGGGCATGGCCATCAAGCATTGTGGCGGCCTTGAGATGTCGTCTAACCATGCCATCATGGGTATCACGACACTGGTGCTGTTCTTTGTCACCGTCATCATGGGCTCCACGTCGCACCTCATGTATGATCCAAACCGTACCAAGACTCCCCTGTTCCCAGACATCATCCATCACTTTGGCGGTCGCATCACCCAAATATTTGGCTTTGTCACCATCATTCTAGGTATGCTACTCTATGGCGTACCACAAGGAATCATCGTAGTCTTTGGCTTCCTCTTTGCCTTCTATATCATCATCTTCCTTTTCATCGAGTGGTACCAATGGAGGTTTCCACACAGCCAACAAGTGTACCATACAGTCAACTAAAGTAGTCCATACTTCATCGTCCGACATCACCCCATTTGAAGTAGTTGACGATTCTATTGTCCTTGTTACCCAAACACATCAATGAATAAATATTCAAACAAATAATCAATCGTTGTCATTGTCATTATTGTTGACCTGTCTACACCATGTCATTGCATGCCAAAATGTCAACCGACATTGATGGGTAATGTTTGAGTCGTGACATATTGGCCCTTGCATTGGGGGTCGATTGTCGGGACTCACAACTACTCCAAGGAAGCCTCCAAAGTGATTTTTTTAATTTTTTTGCAAATATCAGATGGCTTGGAGTGTTCTTTGGGGTTGTTTGCATGGTTGTTTGTATCCCACATGGAAGCATGAAGGTCCATGCAAGACCATCCGTCCACATCCAAGTCCACCAGCGGCAGGGATTGCCTATCATACCTTCTTTGTGTTTAGGCTCCACTTTTTAAAACACATATATTCATACTACAACATATACAACTACACACAACAAACAATGAAGTTTATTGCCTCCCTCCTTTTGACTGTTGTTGTCTTGTCCGCCGTTGCCTCGGCTGGCAGACACCCAACCTGCTACAAGAAGAGCTCTGAGAAGTTCGTCGACACCATCAAGACTCCACTTCCAAAGGATACCGTCACATCTATTCCATCATCATGGGAGTATGTTTCAATCAATCAATCAATCGATCAATCAATCACTCATACTAACATCATCAATCAAACAGTTGGAGAAACGTCTCTGGTATCAACTACTTGACCTGGTCGAGAAACCAGCACATTCCACAATACTGTGGTGGCTGTTGGGCTTTCGGCTCCACCTCTGCCCTCTCGGACAGAATTAACATCCTCCGTCGTGGTGTTTGGCCCCAGGTCAACCTCGCTCCACAGCACTTGATCAACTGCAACGGTGGTGGTACGTGTGATGGTGGTGACCCCCGTTCCGCCTACGAGTTCATGAAGAAGAAGGGAATCGTTGATGAGACGTAAGTTCATTCACTCGGCCAATGTTCATGGAATGATTCCATCATACTAACAGACATCTTATCCCAACATCAATCATTAGTTGCCAGCCATACCAAGCCGAGAACGGACTTGCCTGCACCCCATCCTGCAAGACCTGTTCCCCAGACGGAGTATGTTTGGATCAATCACTCACACCCTCACTGCAGATCACATGACTAATCAATTAATCGAATCAATTTTTAGACCTGCACTGCTGTTGCCAACTACACCAACATCTACGTTGATGAGGTCGGAACTGTCTCTGGTGCCAACGACATCATGGCTGAGGTTTACGCCAGAGGTCCAATTGCCTGCAGCATTGATGCCACCGACAAGTTGGAGGCCTACACTGGAGGTATCTTCAAGGAGTTTGTTGCTGCTCCACTGTATGTATTACTACCATAACCATTACCGAATGGTTGAACATCAAAGCTAACCTACCTATACCTTAGTTCCAACCACATTGTCAGCATTGTCGGATGGGGTGTTGAGAATGGCGTCAACTACTGGATCGTCAGAAACTCCTGGGGCACCTACTGGGGTGAGCACGGATTCTTCAGAATCGTCCAGGGCTCCATGTTCGAGAACCTTGGTATCGAGGTATGTACAACCAATACTCGCCATCTGATTGGTTTCCCTGTATACTAACTGCACTATTCAATCAACCAAACAGCTTGACTGCAACTGGGCTACACCAGACTTGAAGGGATTCCCAATGAACTAAACAGCTCGACCGACTGCAATTGGGCTACACCAGACAGACCTAAATAGTAGTACTAAAATGATGGATTGGTTTTCCCATCCTGTCACGCCACCAACTACTTCTACTCCTACCGCTACTACTGTGTTATTGCCCATAATTATTTATGGCTGGATGTATATGATATATATATAATGGTTTATTGGCTGTGATCAAACACAGGTGCACACCAATGTCTTTGTTGTCTTTGTTGTAGTAGTTGTTGTTCATCGTCCATCAATCATAATATCGATAATACATTCAATAGCAAGGTCGGAGAATGATTCGGAGAGGGATGGGGAAGAAAGAAGAGAGACGGAGAAAAAAAGGAATGAAATGGAAGGGGAGGGTAAGGGTAAGTGTAGGAAGGGATGGGATGAGGGAACCAAAGGTGTGCACCAATGTCAGAGGGGTGGTAACTCTGACTCGGACCAATCTACGCGATCGGGCGTAGGTGTTGGTTTGACGTGGGGACGCACTGTGGATGTCTAGACTCCAGAGTAGACTAGACTGGACTGGACTAGACCAGACAAAGACGCCCATTTCATGTGCTGGCTGTCTGGCTGGTTGGAACGGTGCATAAATAAGTTGTTGGCGTTGTTGCTTGTTGTTGTTGGTTGGAGGGGAGGAAAGGTGGAGTGAACCCGAACGAAGGATATGCCCACGTGTTGGGGATGTTATATAAATGACTTTGGCTTCTTGCTTAATGATGTTGGCACAGCAAAGGACATTGCCATCTCATCATTGTCCATATTGTGTAGCGTATCCACCCATGATTGTCTTGGTGTCACATGTTTCTAAAGTGCGTGGTATAGAAGGATGTGTCAGACTTGGGCACACTCTTGAGTGATCACATAACTAATCTAATCATACCTTCTTCTCAGACTCTGATGGGATGATGTCCATCGTGGCGAATGAGTTCTTTTGTAGGCTTTGAGCAAGCCTGGATGGTATCTCCATTGGTAGTGATGTGCCAAGCTTGATCTCCTGAACAAGATCATTACTTCTCAGACGATTGGATGATGTTGGCTCCACATGTTGTGGCTCATCATCATCATCCATACTCATCTCAACCTCATTAACTCTTGATGTCTCGCTTGCAGCAACCTCTTCCTCAAATTCTTCATCAAACTGGAATATCTCTGTTGTCGTTTGATTGATTGATTGAATAAGTGTCAGTCAGTAACCTTAATGATGATGAGGACATAGTTTGATTTGACAAAGACATACCGCGTCCACTTCGTCCAAACATTGATACATTGTTAAGACTGTCGATAAAGTTGTTGATGTTGTTCGAGTTGAGCATATTGTTATTCATATTGAAGGCAGCACTGCTACCTATACTATTATTGATATCATTGATTCTTTCTACATTACTATTATTATTATTATTATTGTTGTTGTTGCTATTATGTACATTATTATCAGTTGCAAACTCCTCTACCAATGGTGAGAATGATACTCGCTTTATGATTGATTGATTGATTGATTGATTAAATCAATGTTAGTTCACGTACACTCATTCATTCATTCAATCAATCATTTGATATCGAACATACCTGCTTCTCTTTGCTGAGTGGAGATAGTGCCCTTGGCTTTTGTGATCGGTTGTTGGGCAGCACTGCTGTCTTGAATGTTGTGACGGTTGGTGCAGCGGCGGTATTGGTTGCTCCGGCAGTACCCGTTGTTACAGCGTTATTACTGTTTGATAGTTGATTATGTTGTTGTTGTGTTTGATGATGTTGCTCATTAAAATGTAGTGGAGATGTTATTGTAATCAATGTACTTGTGCCCTGCTGCTGTTGTTGTTGTTGATTGTTATCAATATTCAATGATTGGAATGATTTGTTGAGACCTATCACTAGACTATTGACTCCCCCTACTGCTGCACTCTGGTATTGTTGTTGTTGTTGTTGTTGTTGTTGTCTAATGTTTGCTGCCAACTCATCATTGTTGTCATTGTTGTTGCTGTTATTGACACTGCTGAAGCTCATAGCTTACACCCTAGTATCTATCTATCTATATCAATTTAAAAAGAGAGATGAACTGATTGATTGATTTGATTGTTTGTTTGTTTGATTGTTTGTTTGGTCCCTCAAGTATAATGTGATATATATATTATAAGTTGTGTGTATCTGTGTGATGCGGAGTGAATAAATGAAAGATTGAATGACGATTACGATCTTGGTTGTGGTTGACTTAGAGGTGTGGGGTGGTGTGAGTGTGATAATAATGTTGTAAAGAAGAAGAACACTTAATGATTTTGACCTTTCAAGATGAGGCTACCTGGGCCACACACACAAACAAAGTTCACAATCATGTCCCGAAAGAGTCAGCTGGTGCCGTTCAGATAGAGCCGACACTGCTGCTGTCAACATTTCTTTTATATCTCCCCTATATATTTTAATGATCGTCGTCCCGCCCTTCCCCTCTCTCCCTAACTCACTCGCATTCTTTGCCTTCGTCGTCGGGTCAATCAATGTCTTTTCGTTTAGAGTGGATGCCCCCTCTAGATGACAACGAGTGCTCAGTGTTCGTCGTTAGTTCCAGAACCAAATGGAGTCTTAGTAATTGAATATTGAAACGTTGTGTGAATGGGCCATTCATCGGTATTACTTTACTAATTACCTTAATTAAAATAGTAAGTGGAAACATTCTCTTCTTGGAAAACTATAGTATACTATTGACATTAGGTACATACTCCAAAGTTGAACAACTTTGAACTTAGACAACTACAAGACCCAATGCAGGTAATGGCATGGTCATTCAGTTATAAATGCGCGCATTTCCAATCATTTTAAATTAGTGTGTGTGTGTTTGTGTGTTCACAACAACAAGATGAACAAAGAATGAAAGGGGGTTGATTGTTATTGCTTATTATTATTATGTGTTGTGCGGGGTCTAGTGTTAATATATATAAACATTTAATATTATAATACATCTCATTTATTGTAGTTTTACGTCTTTATAAAGGATAAAACAAGAAGTGAAGGAAGAAGGAAGCAAGGAAGCAAGGAAGCAAAGGGACAAGACGACAACGACAAGACAACGACAACGACGACGAAGACACTTCTTCTTGAATGAATGACAATGGTCATTGACAATGCATCAACAAACAGAGTGATCGAGATGATACAGTCGACAACGATCGATTCATGGAGATCTCGTGCATCACCCTTACAATGGTCAATGCGCATATCAACCGCTGTATCAATCAACAACTCAAAGTCAACCCTATCAAACAATGATAAACAATCAATTGCAGGTATGTAGAGTGTTTGTTTGATTGATTGATTGAATGAGTGATACTGATCAATCAAACAATCTCAAAGATGTATTGATGAGACAGATGTTTGTTGGACCGGTCCAAAGTCCACTGCTTGTGTCTTATCTACGATATGCGTTGGCGACAAAGATGGTTGAGTACGGTCAACTGTTCAATTCGGTAGCTCAGCATGCAACTCCAACAAAGCCTGCACACTTTCAGAACGTACTGCTCATTCTATTCGATGTTGTCAGACTCATTCAACAGCGTTCACAGATCAAGTCTGTCAGCATTGATGCTGCCCATGGCCACCAGCATGTAGATGGATGCGAACGCAACAGCAAGGCATCAATGAATGGAGACTGCTCGATGGACATCACCACCCATATCAATGGCAATGTCAATGGCAGCGGCAACGGCAAGGGCAAAAGCAGGGACAAGGGCAAGGGCAAGAGCAGTGTTGGTGGCGGCGCCAACGGCCTCCCGAACGGACAACATACAGATGGCTTCACTTTGGAGACAAAGAGGAAGAGAGGCGACGATGATGACAATGATGACGAAGGTGATGATGGGGGCATGGGCGACGACTCGGTTGGCGGCGGCCCCGACAGAAGTATACTCAAGAAGCGAAAGAATCAGAACTCTTATCAATCGATATATGGCGGCGGTGACATGGCCAATGTTGACGTCGATATGGCCAATGCTAGCACGTCATCTCCATCGCCAGTCGTCGAGTCATCGATGAGCGACGCGACATCATCGAACGATAGGCGAGCCATATACATCGATCATCTGACCGGCCTATGTCGAGTCATTTCACTTCTGTTGCGGACCATACTCGATGTTCTCAACGATCATCACACCCAGCCAACACAATCGACGACGACGACGACCACAACCTCACGCGATCAATCACCAACGGCTATGCGCGCCAATATGCCATTTGAGAACGCACTTCAATGTTTGAATGTGCTGGCGGGCCTGTCGCAGAACCAGAGACTGACGTCGTACGTGCAGCAGTCGCAGCGGGAGGTGCCCAGCGCGTTTGGCGAGTTGACGCAGCTGCTCAGCAACATTCAAACAATCGTGGACAACACCTATGTGGCTGGCGACTCGGAGCACACGGTATCCTGGGCGCTGAGGACATCGATCGTCTCCAACCATCCCAACCTGCTCTCGGCCACACACTCTGCGCTTCTCCAATCACAGCTGCCCACGAGCGAGATCCAGGCGCTGCACACGACCAACCTCCAACAACAACAGAACGACATGTCGATGAACTTGGACAACAACAACAACATGCAACAGAGCCAGTCCGCGCATATACTCGCGCTGCAGCTGTGGTTCGACGAGGAGGTCGCCGGCACCAACATCTCAATGTCACCCTTTGACGCGCTGTACAAATTTGACTGGCTCCGCTCAGTCAAGGCGATCGCGCCCACCAACTACTTCTTTGAGCTGCTCCGTATTGCCTTCCAACGAATGACGGCCAACAACGACACACAGTCCAGCGAGTTCCGGCGCATAAAGGCATTGCTGCTCATCAAGCTGCCGCTCTACATTGAGGCCACATCGCCCAGCACCAATGCACAGTGTATGGTCGATGCACTGTATCAGATATCTCAGATACCCAGTCTGTTTGAGATGATATCATACACGGACAATGTATTGCTCGCGATCCTATTGGTGATGGTCAAGCGCAACCTTGTTGACGTGTCCTCTCTACGCGAGCGATTCCCACTCTATCAGAGTGAGATTGACACTGCCGAGATCGAGATGCAACAAGGCTCGCCATCAGTCCCCAACTCTCAGTTGCCCACCAACTTTACTGTTCACTCACAAAGTGTAAGTTCAATCATTTGATCACCTGATCAATCAATCAACTGACCAAATGGATCACACACAGGGAGTTGCGAGACTGAAGGATGCGTTGATGTCCCTGAACAGTGAGACGAGTGTCCAGGATATGCAGGATGTCACTGCGTCGTTGAGACAGAATCTGGTCAATCCTAGTTGTGACTATCAGGACAAGTTGATGGCCGCTCTATTTGAGGTATTGGACACGGTAGATCCCTATGGCAACAGGAAGACGCTGATGTTCTTGCTGGCCACACTGTCCGAGCCATTGGTCATCGATATGATTGACGTGCATGGATACATCATCCAACTATTCATGTTTGTCATCAAATGTTGTGACTCACTTGGCCGAACGACCAACGACTCTGGCATCCATTCATACTTCTCAATCCCCTTTGCTCTTTTATCCTATCTAGTCACTCTCTACAGGGTATGTTTGATCAATCAGTATACCTCAGGTATAAGCCAAGCCCACTAACTCATTCACTCACTCAATCAATCACATTGCAGCTCAAATACAATCAATATAACTTGGACCTTTTGACCTCGCGATTGAGACTGACACAGGATACTACTTATGAGAATCCATTCATCAAGTGGATCTATGACAGCTTCAAGGACTCTGAGATCAACTTTAGTTCCAATCATCAAGAGGGCATGACCTCAGAGGATGTCAACATCCTTCAAATACTCGTTAGCAACAACAGGGACTCATTCGTCAATGAGGTGCTAAAGTATGTCAAAGAGACAACCAGTGACGCAAGCACTCACTAACATCCTCCACACATAACATAGCAACTACTCTCCATGGCAGTTTGTTCACAAACTACCACAATTGATATTCTTATTGATTGGATGTTATGAGAGGCTACTGACTACGCCAGAGAGCATCAAGGATATATTGACAACAGTGATTGATGTTGTACCATACTCATCACTGATCATCTTCCAATACCTGGCAAAGAACCCTTCAATCTTTCACATCTTTATCGACCCACTGCTGAGCATCTACCTGAATCCAGACGGCAGTGAGAATGATCACTATCGCTTTGTCAACTTCAATCTCGACCAGGAGCAATTCCAAATCAATCATCACGTATGTCCAGTCTCACACAGATGACCCCAATATCACTAACTCACACTCATTCATTCAATCAATCAATCAAAGATATGTGAGACTTTAAATATTACACTCTTCCCCATCATGCAGAAGTTCCCTCTTCCATCGACACAGTATCACTCGGTCGTGTTCACTCAGGTGGCCAACTCGTATCAAAAGACACCAATGCACTTGACACAGCTGACATCGCCACAGGCAACCATTCAGGAGATATTTGATGGCTTCATGGTGCGCCTGAACGAGGTGCCCAAAGACCTGATCATCAACATCATCAACAAGACCGACGTGGTACAGTTTGTAAACATCGTCGCCAAGAAAGTGCTGCATTGTATAACGTCCACCAATGACAATGATTCCATCTCGACCAGCAACACCATACGCATCATCGAGCTCGGTGGTTTCATCCTTGGCAATGTGGTCGGCGTCGAGTCCATCCCAATACTGTTCAACTCCATCGTACCAGCCAGCTTCAATAGCTCATTCAACACATCTCAGAAGGCCCAGTACCTTTCCTACTTCTGTCTCACAGTGTTTGTACATTGTAACTGTTCACTCTACATCCAACAGTGAGTATCATACACATCCATCATTCAACCATTCATCAATGTACTGACATCAACACGTTCATTCATTCATATTAGAAACCATCCATACATGTCCAAGACATTATCCAAGTTCTTTAGGTTGATTAGCGACAGTGCAAACAGGGTTGTCCAGGATGGTGACCCATTGAACTCGTTCATAATCTCACTCATATCGTTATTTATACATTTGAACAAGTCACTCAATCTTGCGAACAACAACAACAACAACAACAATATGAACAGCAATGGCAATGGAAATGATAATGATGGGCAAGCATCGAACAAGCACCTATCAATCTTTTCCATTCTATCACATGAACAATTGGATGAGCTGTCGATATCAATTGCCAAGATATCCAATCATCGCATATCACCATCAAACTACGAGTATCGAGGCGATCATCATCTCTACAATATACCATAATCCAACAGTGTTTGGATTGGACCATTGGTCATTCACATTCATTCATTCATTCATTCATTCAACACAATCTCTCCCTTTGTTTATTTATTGTTGACAACCAGCTGCCTGAAGAGTATTCATTCTCTTCTTTGCTCTGATCACGATGGAGTATGGTCTAACACGCTTGTCTGGATCCTCTGGCGCCCACTCCTCCATGTCGATCACGTCCATTCCATTCTTGGTGATGCAATTGATGAATGTTGATAGCATGTGATGTTGTTTGATCAGGTTGGTGCCGAGCCAGAACACCTTGCGTGGTCCTTCCTCCATGTAGTCGCGCAGGGGATAGAAGGTGGTTCCATTGATCTTGGTCAGTGTTGTTGGGTTCGACGTGAACAGTGGATGTTCAGCGATGAAGATCATCATGCCATCGGGTTTGAGCGACTGTCCAATTCACCAAACAATCTATTGATGTTGTTGACGTAATGATAGCCGTAGGCAGAGTGTACCAGATCGTATTGTTCAAAGGGTAGAGTGATGGTCTCGAGGTCACCGATGGCGTAGGTCAGTCGGGGGTCGGCGCATTTCTCACGGGAACATTGAGCATCTTCTCAGACAGATCATAGCCATCGACACGTGCAACTCCACGATCAATCACACGTCTTCCAAAATTACCATCACCACAGGCCAGGTCAAGAATGCTCCAAACACTAATATCACGTGGTAGACCATTGAATAATATATCCCTGGAAGGTTCAAAATCTGACAAGGCCACATCTCTCTTTGAGTATTGAGCAAAGAAATTGGGATCATCATAACAATTCTTGATTGGTGTCTGGCGTCCTGTAATCAGTTCCTGGGTGAGGAGACTTCCTTCTTGATGAATTTCCATTATTATTTTTATTATTATTATTTAATTGGATAAAAATATTGGATTGTATGGAATTAATTATAGTGATTCTTGGATTGAATTGGAGAGTATATATATTTGAATATGGATATTTATCAGATCCATGGATTTAATTCTCATTGTCAATGTCAATGTCAAGGTAATGGTAGAGTAGTGTAAATATGATTGGGTGATCGATGGCATTATTGATCACGTGATTGGTCATGTATGTGATCATCCCGTATCGAAGCTCATATTCAAATATTCATACATAGTTGATGTCTATCTCTGTATGCAATTGAGTGCATATAGTGATTGGGTGATTGAGCGATTGAGTGATTGAGTGATTGAGTGATAGAATGTTGATTGATTGGAATTGTCCAATGATTGAATGATTGGAATAGTTCCCCATTTGATTGATCTTGAGATCAATCAAAGATATATATCACGTGATCATAGAGTGAGACAGATTTGTGAGTGCAGTGTTTAGAGATCATAGAGATGATGTTAAACAATGCCTTTGGATGCCACACACCCGGTCCACCCAGGAACAAGGGTCACCTATCCTATTAACTTAAACATTGTTTCATTGAATGTCGTCTTTTTTGCAATTTTGACAAGTAGGGAGCACAACAACTGATGCGGCGTGGCATGCCTCTCGAGAGACCAAATGGTTTAGTACATCCAGGGTCACCACTATCAATTGAATCCAGGATACACTCTTAGTCCTTCCCAGCTAACACTATCTCTCTAATAATTAATTATTAACAAGTCACTCTTGTTCAATCATCATTCATTCATTCAATTATTACACAAATAATAACTCTCTTTATTCTTCAAATTAATGTAAGGATATCATTCTTTATTCACCGTTCAATCATTCACCAACTCTTGAGAGTTGAGACTTGTATTATTACCAAAGGACAACACGACGACGGGTATTATTACGGCAGAGACAAACAAAGAGACAGGGTCAAACAAACATCATCATCAACATCAACATCATTCAGTTACAGAGATACAAAGAATATATATTTAGAAACCGACAATAAGTTGTTTAAACGACTTTCAATTATAACTATAGTCGTCGTGATACAGATAATCATACCACTATATGTTTATCTTTATGAGTGTGTGTGTTTGTGTTGGACTGATTGATTGTCGTCTTTACTCCACCACCACACACCACTCACCACCTCCACCACCACATTTACAACACTGTTGTTGGAACCACGACCACCACGACCCACCATCCATTCCAACAACAATAACACTAACAATCAAATAACATACTCTTGCTCAGGTGATATACACATAAACTTCATCATCACTCATTCATTCAATCATTCATTATCACACAACAACAACATCAACAAAGTAATATTTACAACATATATCCATCATTATCCACAGCAACAGCAGCATCATAAGGGCTGGATCGCTCGTTCAATCATTCATTCCACTCCATCACCTTATCACAACAACACTCAATCACTTACATCTCATCGCACTTCTCAACAAGTTGTTATTGTAAAGTCTATTAACAAATACAACAAACCACATAGAGTCAATACATTAATATATATTCTAGACATCCAGACATTATTTGGTCCAACCTACAATCAATTATAGCTTAAATCGATATCTAACACAGACATCAATCATCACTCCCACGTCAACAACAACATCATCAACAACAAAGACATCGATCTCATTGCTCCATCTAACCCAATCAGTGATCCAGAGAGAGATCCAGGATCCATCAACTACCACCCCAACACTTCAGCCCAACTTACCCATTGCATTGGCCTGCCTGTTCAATGCCATCATCAATCAATCAGGCACCATCAAGATAATATAACACATAGAGGAGAGGATAACATTGGTTCAAATATGATGATGAATAGAACCCTTGCCAAGCCAACCAAGAGAGTGGTGGTGGACAGGCCTACAAGACAAAAGGATGGCGGTGGAATGTAAGTTGCCAACGAACATGACGACTACCACCCACACCCGCGCCACATGCGCCACACATCAGCCACCTCATGATCTAACTCAATCCAACTCAATCCAACTCAACTCAATCCAGCATTGTATCCAAGAACTCACATAGAGTATGGTGCATTATTAAAGTACAATCAGTCGTAAGAAGGTGGCTGGCCATTAGACTTGTCAAACGAATGAGACTAGATCGAGATCTGTTGATGCAAAAGGCAGAGTCTATGATTGACTCGGCTGCCATTGCTGCTGCTGCCTCTGCACAATCATCACAAGCACTTGAACAACAACAAGTAGAACAACATCAACATCAAGAAGAAGAGGAACATAAACAACCAGAGGAGGAGCATCAGCAGCAACATGATGAGCAACCACATGTTGATCTCACAATAACACCTGCTTCACCAACAATATCTTCGCCAACAACTCAAGAGATTGAACCAACTCATAGCAATAGCAACAAACAAGTTGAAGACATACATAAGCAAGCGACAAGAGTATCTTCTTCATTGTCGATTGATTCAATCGAGGAGGCAGCAACAACACCATTCACATCAAGGTCATCTTCAATGTCCTCATGCATATCATCGTCATCGGTGTCGAGCTCACCGTCAACACATACACTCACATCAATCACATTATCATCGTATCGCCAGACTGGCGCCACATCACCCTCGGAGCGCAGCCACACCAGCAGTCCCACATCGCCAATCTCTTCGCCAATTTCCTCGCCAATCTCCTCGCCAATATCGCCAGTCGTATCAAAACGACGCAAGACAATAGATGAGTTGGTCAAGGTGGAGAGGGGCTACGTAACAGACATGACGACACTGGTCGAGTTGTTCATGCAGCCACTGAAACAGAGCGAACTAATGTCCGCGGATAACCTGACGCTACTCTTTAGCAACATTCAAGAACTACGACAAGTCCATGTTCGTCTACTAGAGTGTCTAGAGAAGTACATTGAATCATTCAGCGAGTCATCCACCCTCGGTGACATATTCCTTCCATTTGTAAGTTTTCCATATCGCGCCAGGCGGAAACACGTGTGGAAACACGTGTGGAAACACGCGGAAACAGGAGCGGAAACACGGAAACTCATACTAACTCAACTCAACTAAATACCAATAGATGGGCGACTTCCAAAAGCACTACGAGATATATATTAACAACTATGAGAAAGCATTCACTTATGCCCAACATATACGTACGAATGGCGGAGCCGTCTACAAGATATTGCTGGCGGGCGAGTGCAATGATATATGTAGGAACTTGGATTTTGGAAGCTTCTTGGTGATGCCAGTGCAACGACTGCCGCGGTACATCATGTTGCTCAAGGAGATTGAGAAACATACCGCGCCCGACCATCCCGACATCAACACAATTGGCCTGACGCTGTGCCAGCTGCACGACCTGACGCTCTACCTAAACGAGTCGAAGCGCACGGCGAGCGCCACCGACAAGGTCAACGAGATCAAGTCGATGGTGACGGGCGCCGACGCCATCATTGGCAACTCCAAGTACATCATGGAGGGACAGCTGGCGCTGCTCAAGGGCATGGTGGCATCGACCAAGAAGGAGCTGTTTGTCTTTTTGTTCAAGGATTGTTTGATATGTACAGAGGTCAGTGCTGCCAGCGGAAGTGGCGGCAGTGGCGACGGCGCACATCACTCGAGCCCCAAGAGACAGGTCAAGGCCAAGACATTATCGCCATCTTCCAACTATCCACCACTATCATCACAGCCTTCAAACATGTCATTGAATGGATCATTTGGCAATGGACACGGACACAAGCATAGCAGTCTAACCAGGAAGACATTATTCAAGAGTATATTATTCACTGATGTAAAGGCTATATCTGTTTTAAAGAGTATGTATCCCATCATTCAATCAACAATCATGGAACTATTCCACTCACTCACACTCAATCAATCAATCAAACACTCAATCATTAGACTTTAAAGATTCATTCCAAATAGTGTCATCAAAGAAGGTTTATACATTCGTTGCACCATCGACAGAGATGAAGGATAAGTGGATGACTGCATTGACAGAATGTCTACCTCATACTTCAGCAACATCAACATCTACATCAACATCAACATCCAGTCCTAAACTTGCAAGGAGACCAGCAGACATGGCCTCTTCATCCCTATCACCAAGCCAAACATCATCACAAGGTCCATCCTGGCGGAACAAAACATCAACAAGGGATACAACTGTACAGCTGACAATGTAATAAATAACTATAACATCTTAATTATTACTACCAACACTTCACTCATCGTCATCACATATTTTGATTTGGCAACTTCCAACGAATATTATCTTTCGGCTGTCCGAAAGACAAACACTCCGACAATTTCATTTCAAAAATCATGATATAATTTTCAGAAACAGCCGATAACTGCAACTTCGCACTTTCATTGCCATCAAAGAGAGAGAAGTCGTTGCAAATAAGTGATGCCCATTATTGAGATATTTGTTATCAAATGATTGAATAAAGGTAATATAGTGTGTGTTGTTGGAGTGAGTGTGTTAGTTGGAGGGTGGTGTAGGGGTGCTAACATCTCTACTTTACTTGTTTGTGTGTTTGTTACTTTGAGCTCAGTTCATCATCAGTCTTTGAAATTTACTTAACAACAGATACATTATAAACATACTTATAATTATATATTTAATTGTATTAATACGTCATTATATTAAATAATAATGATGACAAATTATAATAATAATAATAATGTTATTTTATTTATAACAATGATGACGTTGGTGGTCGCGACGACTACAATTACAATGACATTAGCAACATCAGTCACACCTCCAGAATATCATATTGGTTACCAGGTACATAGTTGGAATGATTTGGATGAATGGCAACAGATGTATAGGAAGGGTACTCAATGGAATAAGATTGATTTACATTATATGGATGCAGAGTTCTGTCGCTCACAAGATATCGATAATGATCTGGGCTGCTTTGTGCTCAGCCACGACATGCCCTCGAGTACAACACGTTACAACACATCCACCGACGTCATCAACTTTATCAGCGCCAATGCCGACGCCTGGTACAGCCAGTCAGCCATCAAGAAATACATGGCACTCTGCTTCAAGCTCGACGTTGTTGACGTGTGCGACAACTCGTCCACCTCGCAGAACTACATCGCCCTGGTCACCCAACTCGTCGACCAGTTCGTCTCGACCATCTCCTCGCACAACCTCAATCTTGAGGTCATCCTCGATGGCTCGGGCGCACCAGTTGGCGCGTGCTTGGCCGGTCTCTGGCAGCCACTCGTCTCCACTTGGATCAGGAGTCCACACGAGGCTCTATACTCGGACAACCCCGCACTTGGCTACGATCGCTTCCAAGTGATGGACCTGCCAATCGAGCCCATCGTGCCAGCATTTTACTTGGACCTCATGTGTTTGGAGTCGCCGCCATACGGCAAGTTCAGCGCAGACAATGCAACCTACCCAGTGCTCGTATGGGAGCCATCGACACAGGCCATCATCGAGTCGGTGGCCTCGTCCTACATCTCATGCCAACACCGCCATCCACAGCGCACATTCTCTCCAATGCGCTATGCCACCAACATCGATCCAGCCCAGTTGCTGGTGTATCTCGCGGGCCAGTCAAGCACATACTCATGGAATGCACGACTCAACAGCGAGTCGCCATCAGCCAAGAAGCATCTGGGCGCATCTACCAACTTCTTCAAGCCATTGGTGGCCGTGGCAACAGTCGATCGCATGACCTACACATTCGCCATCTTTACCAACGACACCAACAACTATTATTACCATCTACTCGCCTCCAACGGTGAGTTTGGTCAATTGAATGAGATGGGCATCTTCATGCTTGGCGGCCACGAGGCCATGAGCACACTGGTCTCTGTAAACGTTATCTACAATCAATCATCCGGTGCTCAACTATTCACCTACGACATCAATGGAGCCTACATGATATACTCGATCACACAGGACCCGGTCCAATTGTTGCCAGTCGTGTCTGGTCAGCTGGAAGTTGAGACCAGTGGCCAACCAATAATCTCCTCGACCATCAACATCCTTGGTGCCGTGAACAATGCTGGATCATCATCATACATCGAGTTGGTGCAGTACTATGCCATGCCAACCTGCCATCTGGGCGTCTATGTATGGGCCATCGACCTGACCCAATCCAACAGCTCCAAGACCATCAGCTCGCCTGGATGTCTGTATCCAAACACTCCATCATTCACCGTTGCCAATCTCACGGCAGTCAGCGCCAACAACTCCAGCTCCTCGTGTGCTTACGACGCGCTGGTATTCTACTCCTCAGGGGACAGCCAGGAGATTGGTGGTTTTGCCCTTTGTTTCGATCAGAACCTCTTTGCCACACTCGTAGCCGGCCCAACTGTGCTGGGCGTTGGTGCCAATCCTCAGGCATCCATCGTCAACTTCCAAGGCAACGACCATGTGATGTTAGTCAACGATCAAGGTTATTGCTTCAACACCGAAACCAGGAACAAGCGTCCATACCCCAGGGTATGCGAGTCGCAAGCCCTCGCCGTCTCTGGCTCCCGTGCACTCAACTACAACTATGGACTACTTAGTGACTATCTCCAGCATGTTCACCAAAACGTGGCATTCTCTCCATGCAGTGAGATCGTGTTGCATGGTGCCTATGACCAGGGTAGCTTCCCATCCATTGCAATATTCCAAACAGTTGATGCCACTGGTAACTCAACAATTGGTGTGATAGAACTACATCAAGGAGTTCCAGCCGACTTTGTTGATACCGCCGCCTGTGGTGCACCGACTACGCACGCTGACCTCGTCATTGACAGCTGGCCAATCTATCCATCACTTCTCAAGGCATATCTCTAATTATATAAATACCCTTCTTGACCCTTACCCTTGCCTTCACTCCTGGAAGTTCGTCTTGTATTTGATGATTTGACGTTTTGTATTTAATTTAATTTAATTTTTTTGAAAACAAACAACAGTGTGGTGTGAGGAGTGAGAGCGAGGATACCCAGGACAGCAGACCCTGACCAAGCTCAAAGTGAATCATAGTGTCAATTGATATCCTTCCTCTTTCCACATTGTCCCTCATCCTACATTGATCCTTATAAGATGGCTGAAACTAGAGAAGTCGAGTTGTTCGGAAAATGGTACGATCCTACTATATACAGCGTCAATCAATCATCCAATCAATCAATCCAATCGATACCTACATGTGATACGCGATACCTACATCAGAGGATACAACAGGCGACACTAGTACAGCGAAGTGATCATTCGATATACGATGCGACTCAACAAGCTTAAGAATGCGACAGCACAAGGATTGGAGGTAGACTTGAAGAATGAAAGATTGAATGAATGAATGGATGGATGGATGATTGAATGATTAATCGCGAACAAGAATAGAGGATGTTAATGAACATGAATTAACAAACAAACAATCAATCAAACAATCAAACAAACATAACAATAGGTCCTACAGAGGAGTTATCTGTGCGGACATCTCCCTCCAAGACTACATGATGGTCAAGAAGGCCGCTTTCTTGCCACATACTTCTGGACGCTACAACAAGGTCCGCTTCAGAAAGGCCCAGTGCCCCATCGTTGAGCGTCTTGCCAACTCTATGATGATGTTCGGTCGTAACGCCGGTAAGAAGGTGATGGCCGTCCGCATCATCGAGAAGGCCTTCGAGGTCATCTTCCTCTTGACCGACAAGAACCCAATCCAGGTTCTGGTCGACGCCATTGCCAACTCTGGTCCACGTGAGGACTCGACCAGAATCGGTTCCGCCGGTACCGTCCGCAGACAGGCCGTCGATGTGTCCCCAATGAGACGTGTCAACAACGCCATCTACCTGCTCACCCAGGGTGTCCGTTCGTCCGCCTTCAGAAACATCAAGACAGTGTCTGAGTGTTTGGCCGACGAGCTGATCAACGCCGCCAAGGGCTCACCAAACAGCTATGCCATCAAGCAGAAGGATGCCTTGGAGCGTACTGCCAAGTCTCACAGATAAACTATCGAACATCAATGTGGTGGACATCTATTAGTATTATTTACTAAGCCAATCAGTCATGGTTATTATTCTTTCTTCTTGTGTTCATTCATTCGTTCATTCATTGACGACTCAACAACCAATCAATCAATTGGTGGAGTGGGTGGGCCATTATTGTCATCAAGGCCTTTCGTGAGTGATCGAAGGAGGAGTAAAGTTGTTGACCCATTATCTTAAGTCGTCCTTCGATTCACGACGCGTTTATCTGAACGCTTCACAGCCTCCAACACACACAATTTCAAGTCCTCACACTCACACACTGTTTGATCGATCATTAAAGTCCAACAATATCTTTGTTGTGAATAGTTGCGTGAAACACAAACACAAACTTCAAAGTTATCAAACACAAATACACATACACACATACACACATAACATAGAGATAGATAACAAGTCACTCACTCACTCACTCACTCTCGTTATTATCTATTCTATTCTATTCATTCATTCACATTCATTCATACATTTGTGTTGGTGGTAATTAATAATATAATATCACTATATATAGTATGTATGGTGATTGATTGTCAACAGATTCGCCTAAAACAACAACAACTACATCATCACCATAACAAGCTATCAAGTTAGTTAAACTTGATATCAAGCACAAGCAAGCGAAGCAACAAAGCAAGCATCTTTAAAGAATACATATCATCTCTCTCTACTTTATTTACTTCATTGTAATATATTGATAGAGATAGAGATAGAGATAGAGATAGATACACATAAATAGAGATACATACACACACATAATATTATATTTATATATATATATAGATAGATAGATAGATAGATAGTTGTACACATACATAATATATACATATAGTAGAATGTCATCGATAAAGAGTATATCTAGTGCTAATGGTGGTACTACTACTAATGGTAATGGAGGCACACAACAAAGACCAAGCTCAACTGGGATCAAACCATTGTCATTTGCACATTTGAATCATGGAGCAAAGTATCAGAGATCGGCATCTTCTCCACCTGTACAGGCAACGTCACCAGCTTCTTTGAGTGGTCCAGCCACACAACATGGCGCCTCTTCAAGTGGCCACTCAACACCGCGCAGTGGTCTAAAGTCTCCAAAGTCACCGCTGGTCAGCACGGCGGATAGCGACGATCCCCTGCTACGCAAGTCATCGTTTGATCAACTACGCGATTGTCTCAATGACTATGAGTTTGATGGCGAGGTGATCATCAAGCAAGATGTTCCAGAGCAAGATATTGAACGCTACGAAGATGACGACGATGAGGAGGACGACGATGACGACAACTACACAGATGAGAACGAGCCTGGCGCAGACGAATCGGCCGACAGCCAAAACGATGTGAGCAACGAGAGCATTCAAGAGTCTGAGGAGGAGGAGTTGTTGCGTGTCAGTGGAGGGGCATTGCCGCCACTCTCACCAACAAGGCCATATAGTTATACTGTGGACTCTGGATCGCCGTCAAAGAGCAGACTGGACCGCACAGAGTCCACAATAATCCATCCGGACAAAAACGCTTCATCCAAAGTTAACAATCCTACTTCTTCAAACGGTTCGCCCAGTCGAAGAATGGTTCCCTCCATGACCATCAACAGGGCCGACCAATTCAAAGAGGCCATATCATCAGAGTACCAAAAGATGGTTGACAATCCCGATGAGTTTAGACAACAGAAACTCAAGCAGCGCAAGACAGCTCCAAAGAAAGGTTTGTGTCCTGGATACTTTCCTTTCCTTCAAATCATTAGAGACATGGTCACTGACCCTCTCTTCTTCTTCTCATTTTAGACTTCTCTTTCAAACCATCGTCTGGAACACAAATGAAGTCACAGTTCTACAAACAATTTATTGAGAGCAAGTCACAATCAATACATGACAATGTGGACAAATACAAGACAGATCTTCTAAAGAACTATATTACAGAGCTCCAGACATCAAGGAACAGTGGTCCAATCACATTCAACAATCTGAAGCCTGTAAGTGGGTCGAACAGCATCAACAACTTTAGTTCATAATCATTGACATCTTATCATCATCATCATCATAATATAGAAGACAAAGGAAGTTCAGCCAATGAAAGACAAGATCAAGGCATTGCAAAGACAGAGAAGTTATAGTCAGGTATGTGGTGTCCTCTCCCTCCTCATGGTGAATGATACTAACATTCATGCATCAATCAATTGTATTGTAGCCTGTGGAAATGAATACGATAAAGCCAGTTGGAATGATGTTGGAGGCGATAATAGCGAGAGAGAATAGTAGAGATGGGACCAATAGGAAGATCCCATTACTTGTTACAAAGTGTATAGACTTCTTGTTTAAGGATAGTGGTATGTATACTTAACTTGATTGATTGGCGTTGATTGGAACATCAACCAAACCTAACTTAATCGTATATACGTAGTATTGGATACAGAGGGATTATTTAGAGTTGGAGGCAACCAATCAGAGATGGAGACATTGATGAAATCACTGCTGCAACATGGATTCGATATTCCAAGCGATTGTTGTATCCATGTAGTGTCAAGTGTATTGAAGAAGTTCTTGCGGCAGCTGGCCAACCCCGTCTTTACATTCAAGTATCACCATGATTTCATCGCCACACTCAGTATGTATACCAATACCAAACAGCGACAGGCCATCCATATTAACAATCAATCAATCACATCATTGTAGAGCTACAAGATGATCAACGATCACCTGCCATTAAGAAGTTGCTGAGTACTCTGCCAGAGTGCAACCAACAGTTGATCAAAGAGTTGATGCGCTTCCTCTTTGATGTGACCAAGCACAGCAGCGCCAACATGATGCACGCACACAACTTGGGATTGATGTTTGGACCGAGTCTTATGAAGGCACCCGACGAGAACGAAGCAACGATCATGTACGACACTGGAAGCAGTCAAGTCATAACACATCTTCTTGAGGACTATGCCAACATTTTCGATTCTGTCTAGAACATGGTCACGATCGAATGAATGAAGTTGGTAACTTTGATCAATCTGCAAAGGGACTTAATTTATTTTAATTAACATTCGTCTTTATTGATAATTATTATCCAGTGTAAAAACATCTCTCTCCTCGGGTAATACGGAAGACGTAGTCACCTCCTAGATACCAGTTTCTGTTGGAGAGAATAAATGGGAACTCTGTGTATCCACATTAGGAAATCTTGTGAGGTGTCATTCCAGACCATTTATGTGACTTGACTCCATCGTCATATTCGATTGACTCTTCTAAACCACTGAATAGATAATAAAATAACAATAATTTATATAAATAGTCTTGCCATGGTTAATATTTGGTGACTATTAATATATTAGATATAAATAATGATAATGATTATAACAATACCAACATTATGTCAGACTTATTTGTTGTGGAAGCTGGAATCCAGATTCGAACATCACCACCTCTATGTGAGAATGACTCGATTTGTCACAGAACCTTTATTGATTGATTGATTGATTGATCGATCATAAACATGTTGGTCCAGTCATTCGCAAAGAGATGGGATGGCGTTTGGAAATTGTTCAAATGTCTACAAGCTTGTCACCAATCTCAGTCTCGGCTTGGAGAAGTGTGGCTGCGGCGTTGTTTGGTGTACTCTCAAACATGCCAAAGTCATCGGCGGTGGTAGTGCTACTTGGTACTGTTGTGCTAGATGGGACGCCGCCGAGCGATCCAATCAAGTCGAGGTCGTCAATGGAGAGTGTTGTTGTTGTTGGTGGTGCAGTCTTTGTCTCCTCTTCCTGCTCATGAGTGGACTCGAGTCCAATTGGTGCGTCCAAGATTGATGCTGATTGGAACTTGCTGTCCAACTGATTGATAAAGTCATCGAATCCAGTGCTGATCGTAATATCCTTGAAACTCTCTGTTGTGACCTCCTCAGTATTTTCACCGTCCTCAATCACTACATCATCGTCTGCCTTGATCTCCTCAGTTTGAGCAACATTCTCTTGCTGCTCCTGTTCCTGCTCTTGTTCTTGTTCTTGCTCCTCGACTTGCTCTTGTTCTTGAGCTGGCTCCTCGACTTGCTCTTGCACGTCATTGTGCTCCTCTTCTTGAATTTGTTCAATAACCTCTGATGACTGGACGTGGTTTTCCTCGCCAACAATTGGCTGCTCAGTTGACTCCTCATGTTCAACAGCCTTGTCTTCCTCTACAACAACATCTTCAACAACCTCCTCAACTTCGGATTGCTCATTTTGTTCCTCCTGTACCAGTTCCTCTGATGCTGGGGCAACCTGCTCCTCCTCTACATGTGATGTTTCAACAACTTGAACTTGCTCCACGACTTGTTGTTCGACCTCAGACTCGTGCTGGACACCATTCTCTTGAATGTGATTGACCTCCTCTTGATGAACCTCCTCTGTCTTTGGTTGCTCCTCAGCAACATGATTCACTTGCTCCACATCTGCCTTGGGCTGCTGCTCCTCCTCTACAACATGTACATCCTCAACCTTGTCGACCACAGGCTCATCCAATTGTTGCAGTGGAGCTTGGACCTCGACTGGATGTGAGTTGATACCATTCTCTTTGATTTCCTCAACTGGGGCTACCTCTTGTTTTGGCTCTTCATCAACCTGCTTTGGCTCCTCTACAACAGCAGCAGGGACAACAATAGGCTCTGCCTTGATTTCCTCAACTACAACATTTGTGGAGGCAGCTGGGGCTGTGACTGGGGCCGATACTGGAGCTGCAGGGGCAGAGGTTGTGGTGGTTGTTGCAGCCTTGATTGGCTTGATAGCACTGTCTTTGGTGGCAGCAGTCTAAATAGATAAGATGATCGGCGTAAGATTTTGAACATGTGCGTGACCGATTGATTGATCAATCATACCTTTACAGCAGTGACTGGCTTGACGATATTGGATGGCTTGATGGAGGAGACGGCTGGTTTGACAGCTGTTGCTGATGGCTTGGTAACAGTTGAGGGCTTGGCCGCGGTGGTGGCAGTCACTGGCTTTGATGCTCCTGTGGTTGGCTTGGCAACGACCGATGACGCTGTTGTTGTGGTTGTGGTGGTCGTGGTTGTCTTTGCTGTTACAGGCTTGGCAGCAGTGGATGTTGTTGAAGTGGTAGATGTTGTAGTTGTCTTTGCTGTTACAGGCTTGACAATAGTGGATGCCTTGGGTGGAGTTGATGTGGTTGATGTGGTTGAGGTTGTTGATGTTGTCGATGTAGTGGCAGGCTTAACCTTGACAACAGATGGTGATGATGTGGATGGTTTGGCAGTTGGGATGACGCTCTTGGTTGAGGGTGATGAGCTCGATGCACTGGCCAATGATGATGATGGCTTGGTTGGAGTGACCGATGGTGATACCAACTTTGATGAAGACAATGTCTTGGTGATTGAAGGACTTGACTTTGGAGTAGTTGTCGTCGTCGACGAGGTAGTTGGCTTCTTGTCCGGAGTGGATACAGTTGTTGACTTGCTCGCAATAGTTGACTTGCCTACAGGAGACAATCCTGTGGCAAGATTTGATGATGACGTTGATTGTTTGGTAGTTGTGGTGGTAGTAGTTGTTGTAGTCTTGGCAGCAGTACCAGTAGCACCAGTAGCACCAGTTGATGTAGTTGTCTTCTTCCTCAACTCTTCATATTTTACATTGAGTGACTCATTGTCCACTCTGACACGTTGCAACTCTTCACTGAGCTTCTCATTGGCAGCGATGACCTCTGCCATACGCTTCTTGTAATCTTCAATCTCCTTTTGAAGCAACGAGTAGTCTGTTGTGGTGGCAGGTGTTACATCCATTTCTTTCAAAAGACTGTTGTAGCGAGATATAAAGATTTATAAATAGATATATAAGTAAGTATATGAAAGTATTTATAAGTATATGTGTGAATATGTGAATGAAGTGATGTGATGTGACTTGGGTCATATGCAAGGCCTACCCGTAGATCACTCAACAACACCCAAGCCCCCTCAATCTAGCTTCAAAGACTCAGGTGATGATGAGACAATGAAACACCTCTTTGTTTGTTGATAAAAAATCAACTCAAATTGAAGCTATTCACAGAAATCACTTGATGTTTGGGCTCTTGATTGGTTTTTGATTTATCATTCGGTCAAAGTCAAGACCAAATCATTTCCCTTATTTTCAATCAGTAGATTATATATATATATGTAGTTTTATATTAATATAAAAAATGAGATATATATATATATAATTATATAATAAGATTAATCTTGTTAATGATTCATTATCCGAGATTGGATGGAACTGAGCACAACACAAACTAGTGTAGTTTGAGCATCAACGTCATTACTAGCAAAAATATGAGGTGGGGGGTTCAATAAATTCGCGAACATTAGCCCAATGTTGTGAGAATGTGACTTTGGTTTGTTTGTTTATTTGTTTGTATTGTTACACATAGAGTATATAGAGATAGATAGATAGATACTTATATATAATATATAGAGAGAGAATGGCAAAGAAGAAATATATGGTTCTACCTATTACAAATGATGATGATCATCTATCAAATGAAGATATTGTTGAAAATGATTCATCATCATCGTCAATGTTAAACATCAACACCAACAACAACAACCGCAGCAATAATAATGATGTCGTTGTCGATCAAGATGATGATGAAGTTGATATAGATAGTGATGCTACTACAACTCTGTTACAACAACAACAACAACCACCAACTGGTGTTGGTGATACAATCATTCAATTCAATCCTTCACGCTCAATGTTTGATGATGATGGGGAGGAAGATCCTCAACTGGACAACCCATTCGAATCGGGCTACAGACCAACACTGACAAACTGGCGAGACATCATTCGCACGACACGCTCTGTAAATAG
Source organism: Acytostelium subglobosum LB1 (assembly GCF_000787575.1). Taxonomy (NCBI): domain Eukaryota; phylum Evosea; class Eumycetozoa; order Acytosteliales; family Acytosteliaceae; genus Acytostelium; species Acytostelium subglobosum. Next base: position 144,388 of record NW_012236531.1, on the reverse strand, counting down.
AAACACAAACTTACCTCGTTCAATGTCAATTGGAGGCACCATGTCCAACACATCAACGGCAACTGTGGCGACAGTGACCACCTCACCGCCATTGCCATCAACAACGTCACACTTCCCCTTCCCATCCACTCTGTCGACGCGATGGGAGAATGCACAGCTCAAGGAGAAGGACACGCTGGTGATCAGACATCCCGATGGCAAGGTGTCGTTGGGTCTCAACGAGACAAAGTTCTACCATCACACAAGCACTGGCGAGCACGATCCCAATGGACTGTACGCAGGATTGGCCGATCCAGACATCCTACTGCAACACTACAATCAAAATGGCATACCATCAACACTACAAGATCAAGATCACATCTATCTCGAGTCATACGGCATGTATGATGGATTCCAGAATGGAGGATTTGAAACATATAGACGAAAGTTTGTATCTCTTACATCATGTCCAACAAATGATCAATCACTCACTCACTCACTCAATCAATCAATCAATCATCTTTACCATTTTAGGAAGTTCTTGGTGTCGTTGATCACGTGCGAGGTATTCTATTGTGCACTGTTGATGGCCCAGATCATGCACTTTAACTCAATGCTGTTGATGCTGATATTGGTCATACTCTCGGATATAATGGGCGTATATGCAGTGTCCAAGAACAAACCGATATTGCTCTCACTGTTTGTCTTTTTGGATGGACTGTCAATGTTTGTTCAGATCATCTCTCAGCTGTATTCACCACTGTTCCTACTGCGAATGATCGTCTTTATGATAGCCTGTCGTGTCCGCAATGACATGGTACTGTACAGTTCCGCCGCGCCAGTCGTCTCAGCATAACAAGTTGGAGTTGACGAGGTTTCAAGCACACACATCACTCATGGGCAGCGGCGTCAGCAGCTACAGATGACAACACAACACAACACAACAACAATACCTGATGGGAACAAACATCCATCAGACTGTCAAGTGGTTGTGTGTCCAAAGAATACAGCCATATTCAACAACAATAATAACAACAACAACAACTTGTATAAATGTGACAGTTTAATGATTCAAGAAAACTCATTGATTGATTGATTGGTAACACACACTACTTATTGCTGCATCTTGGCCTGCTTCTTTGACTTGATCCAAGCCTCAATCTCCTCCTTTAGCTCAGTGGCAGGTAAGAGCATGTCCTCAGTGAGCTTGTTTCGATTGAATGGGTCGGTTTGGTCGCTGAGCAAATGACGCACGATAGTGGATCGGTCAATGATGTTCTTGCTAGTGGGCAACAGGACTGGGTCGCGCATAATAGTGCTCATGATTGGATCCAGGAAGTGATCGGGCACCTCGCCAAGATCCTCCTCTTCCTGCTCCTCCTCCTGGTGTGCCTTCTCCAGCTTCTTGATCAAATCGCTGAAGCGATCTAAATCGTCCTCACTCTTCAATCTCTCTCTCCTCATGATCTTGTCGGCAGTCTGGAACATACTAATCTTGAAACTACGGCCATCCCTTACCAGTGCTCTGATGTATCGCTCATCCTTTGACAGATATACATAGATATCAGTCAGTTGCTGAAGCAACTGCTTTGGATTGAATGCATACTTCTCTGGCTCCTTGACCTATATGTGTGTGCGCGTGATGTTAGCATCGGTCCTTACTCCATCAATCAATCAAATAGACATTACCTTTAGCTCTGTACACTTTGGTCCAACGAGTTGGGAGAGATAGTAGTTCATCATTGCGGCAATACGGTCCAAGATCTCTGGACGCATGAAGGGTTCAATCACCTTTTGGGAGAGGAAGCGCAACATGTTGATGTTGTTACCACCCAGTTGGAGACTGGAACGGGCGATACTCTCGTAACGATGGAATCCTTCGACTTTCTCACGCTTCTGATCCTCTGGCATGGTCTGCCACGAGGGGTCCTCAAACATCGCCTGGCAGTTCCTGATCTCAGCAAGCTTGGCCAGAGACTCGTCCAGCAAATAGATCGAGTCGTTGAGCACCATGTTGTTGAAACGCAGGAATGACTCTGGCTTGCGCGTCTCGGCAATGATCTTGTTCTTAAAGAACGGGTTCTCCCAGAGGTAGGTGAGCATGCTGCTGGCCTGGTAACGATAGTTGAACTTCTCATAGAACTGGTTGTGCGAGCCTGTGAACTCAATGTCGACGTAGAAGCGCATCAGGGCGGGGATCAGGTTGTCCTTGACCAACTCGCTGCACTCAAACAGTGATACCAGATGGTCGTTGTTTGGACGGTTCTTCTGGGGCAGGAAGCGAGAGATGATCTCTACGATCTTGGCCTTGAGGTATGGGTTCTTGATGTACTCTGGTGTGGCCAACACAGTGATGAGGAAGTCCATCAAGTGCTCCAATGGTAGACGCTCAAGCTCGTGTGAAGCGTACATTGATACACTCTCAAAGAAGTCCACAACATCCTCAATACAGAACTCTGGCAATGCTGCAAACTGTGGAGGTGGAGTTGGAGGGAGTGGAAGCCTGGTGTGGAGGATGTTTGATTAGACCATGTCACTCATTCATTGATTGAATGATTGATTGATTGGTAACATACTTTTGGTTTGTTGGATTGATGACCTTTTGAAGCCACTTGCAAGTGAAGATCAGGAAGTAGGATGTCTTCTGGAGGAAGGTTGTCTCGAACAACTGAGCTTCTGATGCAAAGAGAAGACCCTTGATGTGATCCTCCTGTTTCTTCAACATTTGGAGACGGGCTTCATTCTGGCGACCTTGTGGAGTCTAGGCATTAAAATTGTCAGTCAGGCTGATCAATTGATTGATTGATTGAATGATTGATCAACTTACATTTTGCCATGCTGACTTTGTCTCCTCGAGTGTTCTCTTCTGTCCCTCAAGATACTATTGATTGATTGGAATGATTGATTGAGTGAGTACATTGGCGAAATGGACTGCGATTGATAACATAACATAACATACGTCTAGATTCCTTGTAATATTCTTGATCTTTGTGAATGATGAGTTAAGACCAATGTGGATACATCGGAGAGCGACAAAGAAACACTCGGTGATGAAGTTGGCTGGGAGGGTGGGTATGAGGAGCTTCTTCTCCTTCCACTCTTGAACCTCGTCAGAGGTGGCCATCAGACGTGTGTACTCTGTGAGGTTATGTCTTGGACTGTCCAGGAGGAAGTTGGTGTCGACCGAAGACACCTTGGAGAAGGTGACGTCCACAAACGCCTCACACAACAATATCATCACGGCGCAGAGGTTGAGGGCAAAGCCGTCCGAGGCCGTGGTGGCCGCGTCAACGTTCAACTTGGTGCGGCCAAAGTTCTTGTCGATCGCTGAGCATATCCATACGAGGAAGGCTTCCTTGGCCTCGGGCGATGACTTGAGCAAAGAGCGAACCAGCTGATGAACACCTGCATGATAGGTTTTCAGCAATGCTTGAATGGATGTGAATGCATCCCTGATATTGGTCTGATTCATCTCTGATGCGTTCTTAAAGTAGTGCATCAATATGACATTATCCTTTGATATTGCGCTCGGTGCAAAGAATGCTCCCAACAATGTTGCATTCTCCATCTGAGCTCCATTGTTCTGTGGTGGATTCCAGTATTGTGATGTTATAAACTGTTATCCATTCATTGATTGAGGGATGGTTAGTGATGGACTACATCTTGAATGAATTAGTGGCGGCAGGAACATACAATGTCTGCAATCTGTTTGAATTGGATGAGTGTAGAGAAGGCCTTGAAGTATGGCATGAAGTTGCCAATCAATGAGAGTTGCACCATCTTGGTCGATATCTGTGTGAACAGTGGCTCGAAGATCTGATTGTTCCATGGTTGTTAGTAATGGCCCAAGTCCAGGCCAATGAGCATCCGCTTTACTATACATACCTGTCTCTTATCCTCTTGATAGAGCTCCAAGAATGATTGAAGGAACTCGTATGTTATCTCCTCGACACTGTCACCGTTGAGATGGGGCAGTAGCTGCATGGGTCCCTTGCCATGGATGCTGGTGGAGTTTTGGAACATGTCGGGGATGGTCAACACGATGCCCAAGTAGCGAATGACCAGCTCGGTCAGATTGGTCTCGAGTGTGGCGTCGATCGTGAAGAATCTATTCTTCTTCCTACACTCTGTCTTTGCGCGATTGTAACAACCGATCAAGTATTCCACCGCTGGATAGTTGGTCTGTGTCGACAATCGCTCCACGATGAACCTGTCCAACAACTCACTGTCCAACTTCAAACAACTTGTGCCATTGCTTTGCATCTCATTCTTCAAGTCATTAGCCATTGATTGAAGATATACTGCTTTGTTCTCATTCTAATAAAGTATGATTGATTGATTGAGTGAGTGATTGAGTGATTGATTGATCGATCAGACACACATACAGTTGGCTTCAAGTAGATTAATAGTATCTTCTCGAGGACGAAATAGTCTGACTCTGTCATTGGCACATCACATTGAACAATCTTTGGTGCTTGTGGACTCTTGACTTGAGTTGGTGTAACAGGCTTTGATGGTGTAACAGCAGCTGCAGTAGCAGCAGGTGATGTAGTGCTCTTAGTTGTGGTTGTAGTTGTAGCAGTTGGTGATGTAGCTGCAACAACAGGTTTGTGAACAGGTGATGATGGTGCTTGGGGTGATGGTGACTTTTGTTGCTGTTGCTGTTGCTGTTGCATTTGAAGTTGTTGCTCCTGTAACTCCAACTGTTGAAACCTTTCCATTCTCCTCCTTCTCAGATCATCAGCAGAGTCTGCTGGTGCAGCTGGTGCCTCAGGTTCAGCCATTGGTTGATCCTGTCCAGCATTATTCTGATCACCAGGATCTTGTCCAGCCAATTTAAACAACAATTTCTTCATTATCAAGTTTTAAGTATGTATGAGTATGTATATAAATATGTATGTATGTATAAGTATGAATATATATTATATGTTTGATAATGGTGAAGTGAGTCAAATGATTAATTAAATGAACCTCTCAAGAGAGTGTGAAGAAGAATGGAAAGTCACTCTTGGGGGCACATCCCAAATCAGGCTGAGTCACTGCGATGAAGTGATTGATTGACTTGATTGTTTCGACTTTCATTCTAAGAATGTTTGTTGTAATGATCAAATGATGTGTACAATATCTATGAACATGTAAAGTCTACAACTAAATTATTATTATTAGTGCACCGATCAATCAATCAATCAATGACATTGACAAAAGTCATAGGGTATACCAAGATCTTGACAGGATATATCGTCTGGTATGGTAGAGAGTAGTCCTTTTGATGTCCTTTGATCGTGGATGTCTTGTAGATCAATGCCTCCAAACTCTGGATACTTGGAGAATGCTCGTAATGTGTCGTAGAGCAGGAATGGTGTCGACAGTTTGTTCTCGTTGGCCAATAACATGGTCTTGACTTCGGGATGTGCTGCCAAGAACCAATTGGGTAGCACAAAGTATAAAGCAGGCATGGCCACTTCTACATGACCACCAGGTGCCCAAAGATAGTACGGTCCCATGTGTGAGCCGTGATCGCCGACCAGAATCATGAATGTGTCGTTGTAGCGTGCGGCCATCTCGTCGCCGACGAAATCTGAGAATGCGTCGTCGGCAAACTTGATGACATCCATGGTGCCCTCGTGGGCATCCATTATCGTAGCGTGCACTATCTTGCCCACCGTACGGTAGTTGTCCCAGTACTGATTGATGTAGTCAAAGACGCGACGATGTATCATCTCGTTGCCCATGCATCGACGCTTAAATGAGTAGGGTCCGGCAAAGTTGCCAAAAGGCTGCTGTGGGGGATAGGCCTCAGGCGAGCAGAACGGCAACACCAGCTCGTGATCGATCACGTCGGCCGGCTTGTTCTTGAAGAGGTAGGCTTGGAACCAGTCCTCGCAGAAGCCGTACACCCAGGCGGTGGAGTAGCTGTCGTTCCTGAACGATTGGAAGTAGAGCGGGTCGCGAGTCCAGTCGTGTGGCGCCCGCTTGTGCTTGGCGGCGAGCTCGCTGTCAAACTCATGATTGTAGTTGAGCGAGTTGTAGCCAGTGTACATGGCGATTGTGTTGGGGTCGGTGAAGGGCTTGAGCGAATGATAGCGCATGAACTGGAACACGGTCGAGTGTCCAGCGTCTTGAATCGCCTGCAGGCGATCGAATGTCTTTGGTAGAGCTCGTCTAAAGTGTGCGCGGGACAACGCGTCGATCATCATAAACAATATATTGATTGGCTTGGTCGAGGCTGTTGTGGCTGTAGTCGCAGTCCCTGTCGCGGCAGTCGCAGTCGACTGCTTAAAATGTGATGCTCGCTCCAACACCTTGTCCTTGGCTACGTTTTGCATGTGGACCTCTTGTCGCTGGCCACACGTGGCCACTACAGTCTCGTCGAGTACTCTCACTGGTTCGCCTGCCTTGTAGGGTGTGACGGTCTGTTGTGGCGAGTATAGTTCGTCGAGTGGCCGCAGCTCACGACCAAATGTATTGTGCTCCTTCATGGCGGTGAAGAAGTTTGGCGACTGTGTGAACGAAGCTTCCTCGCCATCGCCACACTCAATCGTCAGCATGTGATCGGCCGACAGATGCGAGAAGGGCTTGTCACGAGGACAGCTCTGTGTGCCCACCAAGTACTTTGTGAAGCCCTTTGGTATAAAGTCAGGCCACGGTGTAAAGTCTGTTATAATCTGACATTGACCCTTATCACCCGAGAACATAAACTGTTTGCCATCAATTCCAACAGGCCAACGTCTAACAGACTCTGTCCTCTTTGATTGAAACACAGCACCAATCACAAATCCAACAACTATCAATGATATTACAATGTTTCTAAACTTAAAGAATCTGAAGTAATTCGAGGTTTGAGGGTTAGAGTCAAGGGTCGAGGGTCGAGGGTCGAGGCGAGGGTTGAGGGTTGAGGGTTGAGGGTTGAGGGTTGAGGGTTGATGATGAATGATGACATACCTTAATGTAATGATCCAGAATAATGCTATTGATGTATATAGGATCTCGATACCAACAAGGATGATTAGGTTGTACTGACCATGACGCTCAAGTGATGCATCGGTGTCGCTTAAAAATTGGAAAATAGTGACTATCAAACATAGAGATGCAATTGCACGTATAGCTCTACGATCAATATTCATAAATAGTTTACTAAACTTATTAATTTCCTTATTATTACTATTATTACTATTATTATTACTATTATTAATGTTATTATTACTATTGTTATCATTTAAAAAGTCAGTGAAACTTAGTAATATCATTACAAAGAATCCTGCAAAGTAGAGTATTGATGCAATAAAGATATAGACACCGAATATACCAATATGATGATGTATCCAATCAACATCTTTCTTGCCTTCTAATGACCAACTATATAATATATTGGCAATGAATATAGCCAATATAGATAATTGTATATAATATATATTATTCATCTTCCTACTACTACTACTACTACTACTACTACTCCCTCTTTGTCTATCTGTATATGTATCTATTGTTGTGTCTTTTATGTCTCTCGTGAGACTATATCATTTAATCAATCAATGATGATAGAGGTGAGGTAGGTATGTGTACTTATACAAAGTATAAATAAATAATAGTAATATATATATTTGTATAATATAAACGAATAATGAATAAATGAATGAATGAATGAACATGAATAAATGTAAATAGATTGGTGTGTTTGTGGTTGTAATGATGTTGTTCCGCAATAATAGGGTGGATGTCCTGCTTGTGCCAGAGTACTGCAACCTCCCATTGATTACATTGTGGTGCAATGCATCGCCACACACTCGACATCATCACATTTCTGTTTAACTAGAAAACGAAGTATCATCACTCTGAGTGGGAGATGGCAAGTTTTTGTTCGACTTTTTCATCATTGAGATTTTTTGTCGGTTTGAAAACAAGAATGAAAAAAAAAAGTTGTCATCTGCCATCTTCAAAAAGATTGGTTGACTGATCCAAATCGTTTACTTATTATTATTTCCACTTAAAGTCAATGATGGTCTCTTCGTAGAGGTCATCGAGTGCGTCGAGGAAGTCATCGTCACTCTCTTCTACATTGCCAGAGTTGCCCATGGATTCGATGATCTTGAGTGAGGCAGGGAACTTGGTGAGTGATTTGCAAAGGGCAAGTTGTCCATTAATTCCAATGTTGATCTTGTTCAATGATAATGTTTCAAGGGATTGTAGTTTGTTTGATTGTAACCATTGTCCAATTAGTTCCACACCAGGCAAACCAAGATCATTGCAACTAATGTCGAGACTGATAATTGTGCTGGGGTTGTCTGCCATCAGCACTGTACCAATTGCCTGCAATGCTTGCAATGTCAGTGAGTTTACAGCAATGTCCAATACAGTCAGCTTTGGCAAACGTCCACCTTGAATTGCTTCGGCGATGGCCATGACGCCCTCATCTCCAATGTTGCATCCGCGCAATGCTAGATGACTTAGTTGTCCAGGTTGGACCTGTGATGAGGACTTGAGTGCCTCTCTGATGCCCAATGCGAGTCCATTGGAGAATCCAGCATTCTCTGACGCGGCAAGGTGGAGTCCCTGCCATTGGACCAAAGCTTGGCCGAGTGCGTTGGCGCCCTCGTCGCCAATATGACATTCATTGATCTCAACCTCGTGCAATCTGTTGGCTTGCATCAATCTGGCGACTTGTTGCCCACCTCCATTACCAAGTTGATTGCCTGTCAAGTTGATCAAGTTTAGTTTGGTAGACGACTGTTGTAGGATGATGTCCACGAATGATTCCAATCCATTGTGATCAAATGAGTTGAGTGAAAGATTTAGATTGTTGACCTTGGTATGATTGAGTACACGAGCGAGTGATGACAATGATTCATTATCCAATGCATTCTGGGATAGATCCAAACTGGTTATCATTGTAATATTAACATGTTCCACTACATACTTCTCCACAATCTTCATACTCAATGCATTGAATGATCTCTTTGCCAAATCAATATGCAACAATGACTTGCATTGTAACATTCCATCCATCAACAATTCAAGTTGATCATGATCCGATCCCAATGTCTCATGTCCCAAAGATACACGTGTCAATCCTCCATGTGACTTGATAGCATTGCTCAATGCCTTGCAACCATCTAAGAATGTGATTGTATAAGTATGTATTCAAACTTGTTTGATTGATTGTTTGAGTGAACATACCAACACCTAGGTTATGACCACTTAGGTTTAACTCGGTTAGGGAGGTGTTTGATTGAAGTGCATCACTGATGAGTGCAGCAGACTCTGGTGTCACTGTCACGAATGATTGAATGAGGAACATTGATTGAATTGCATTTCTTCTAAGTTGTTGTGTCAATGCTGTTATCTGAGCCTTTGCCTGTTCCTCACTATTAAGTAATGTTCCCCAAGCCATTATTATATATTATATATTATCTATCTTTACAATTAATATTGTTATTATTAAACTCATGAATTAACGAATGAAGTCAACAACTTTGTACCTGGTTGATGTTTGACGAACGAATCTGGCAATGAAAAAACCAATCTCAATTTATGGGACTCGGCAACAATCTTGCGTAATCAACTCGTCTTCATTCATTCATTCATTTATTGATAACAAACACAACATTGTATAATTATATATATATACTACATTCATACATAATACACATACATACAGATAGAGATAGAGATAGAGATATGAATCAACAAACCTCAACAACCAAAGACGATGGAGGAGCTGAAAAAGGAAGCTAACGCATTTGCATTGAGTCTGCTGCGAGAGGATATCAATCTAAARGTTGGCTGTGCCTTATATTAAGAAATATACCACCTTATGATGCGACAGGTGCTATGATTATGAACAGTTGTATAACAGCCGCAGTTAGAGGCGGTGTGATGGGTGGTGGACTTGGATTCTTCTTTGGTGCGCTGTTCTCGCCAAACAGTGGCTTCATCGAGCCGACTACACCGGCGCCCATGTGGAAGCAGGTTATCGATGGATTCAAGGAGCAAGGTCGCGCAGGTATTCGCAGTGCCAAGTCATTCGCACTGATCACACTGATGTACAGTGGCACCGAATGTGTCATTGAGAAGGCTCGTGGTCGTTCAGACAAGTTAAACGCACTATACGCAGGTTGTGCAACTGGCGCAGTACTGGCAGGAAAAGGTATGTTTATCTCGATCGACTCAGTGGTAGGACATCAAAAGGACTAACACACGTCATGTTTGAATACAGCCGGACCTAAAGCGGCAGCAGGTGGATGTGTAGGTTTTGCATTGTTTGGAGCGATGATGGATCATTTTATGAGCCATGATTAATTTGATTGATTCATTGATTAATTAATTGATTGATTGAAGAAGGTCAATAAACATGCCGATATAATATATATATGATGATAATGGGGGTCATACTGTAGACCACGAATATACACTCACACACCTTACACACACAATCATACTCGATCATACGAACCACACACCACACAACAACAGAACCCCCAATCCAACAACCAACTCACATCACCACGACCACATCATCACACCATTCCCAACATTGAAGTGAATGCGATTCAATTTCAAAGTGAGAATAGTGTGACTATATTCAATTCAATTCAATTTCATTCATTCATCAATTCATATAAACATTATTAATACATATATCTCTACAAGTAAGTAATTGCTCAGTTTTTGAGAAATGAATGATTTTTGTTTGCAAACATTGTTGTTGTTTTGAGACAAACAAACAAAAGCAAGAGAAGAACAGAAGTTTGTTTGACCTTGAAGAATAAAAAGATCTGAAAGTATTAATGTTTCTCATTATTCCATTTCATTCAAAACAAACAAACAGTACAGATACAAACCTATAATAATAATAATAACAACAATAATAGTAATATTTATTTATTTAAACAAAACAGATAATAGTAATTTTAAAAGTGGAGCTTCTAAATAACAACATTAATATGATACCTACTCTTACAACTTCATATCAAGTTTGTAATAATAACGATATCAATGAAACAATGGCAACAATAATGAATAGTAGTAGTAGTTATAATGGAGGAATTAGTAGTAGTCATTGCGGAAACACAATGTATATTACACCTCCTTCAACATCATCATTATCAACATCATCACATTCACAAGGTAGCTCAATACTTGACTTGAACAAAGACTATCATGTCTGTCATACCAAACCAATAGAGATCAATCATAGCGGAAATAGAATATCACAATCTCTGTCGACATCACCAACTTTCATGTCAGTGTTTGAACCATTTCAACAACAATCGTCTCCACCTTCAATGAATTCGCCATCACATGTAGTGACAGCCGCAGCAGTACCACCATCTCAACCGACAATGCCAATGATATCAATCACACCACCATCATTCGAAGAAGAAGCCAACAAGACAGAGGAGGAAGGAGACCAAGATCAACAATCATCACTACTGCCACCAAGTAACAGAAAAAGAAGTATATCAGTGTCAATACCAGACTTGAACTTGCTGTCACATCAGGTTGCCGGTCAAGCACCACTGTTCAAACTGCCGGATGGCAAGGTGCTGAAGCCTCTGGTGTCGACAGAGTATCAATTCTACAACTCATTGGAGTCACATCCCGAGTTCTTGGACTTTACACCCAAGTACTATGGTGTGATTGACCTCAAATCATTGGATCACGACTATCTGGAACAATCATGCAAGAACAGTTCATCCTCTTCAATATTCGACTATGATCACTGGAGGAACAAACTTGTAAAGATGCCAAAGGAGAATCAGAATTGTAAGTTTGGATGGAACTATTCCATATATCATTCATTCATATTTCCTAACATGTCAATCAATCAATCAAACTATATATAGTGTATATAAAGATAGAAGACTTGACATTCTTATGTAAACATCCATGTATACTTGATCTAAAGATGGGAACGAGGCAACATGGAGTCAATTCACCAATTGAGAAGATAACAAAGATGGAACAAAAATGTCGTGCCACAACATCCTCTGCACTAGGCTTCAGAGTATGTGGTCTAAAGGTATTCGACCAGAACACTTCAGAGTATCAAGCGTTTGATAAATATTATGGCAGACAGTTGCGAGCCAATGATGTACCGATGGTCATATGCAAGTTCCTAGACAATGGCGTTAGACTTAGGACTGAGCTGCTGACGGCCATTTCAAAGAGGTTGGCACAGTTTGTCACACTGTTTGAACAACAACAATGCTACAAGTTCTACGGTGGTTCATTGTTGTTCATCTACGATGGCAGCAGTAACAATCTTCAAGACGCCAAGTTAAGCATCAAGATGGTGGACTTTGCACATGCCAGTCCGACCATTCATAATGGCATTCATGACAAGTCAACACCAACATCACCATCATTATCAACTTCAACATCATCATTATCAACATCAACATCAGAGTGTAGTAATACCAACAACAACAATATTGATGAAGGATATCTGTTTGGATTGAAGAACCTTCTAAAGATTGTAAACTCATTGATACAGCTGTCCAACTCTTCAGTAAATCAGAATACGATATAGTATTACCCGAGGTGATGGTCGTTGATCATTCAATGATCGTGTTTATTATAATACAAGGTTGGGGGCTTTGGATGTGTGCCTGATGGGATGTTGGTCGTTGTGTGGAATCATTAATAAATAAATCGAAGGCCTAGCTTGGCCCATGGGCCATGGCTGGCTGGCTATATCTCTCGCAGTTAACTAGTTGCCAAACAGCTTCAAAGCCTTCTTTGGCTTAATGTTCCTTAGGAAGGCTGCAGTGTCAATATGTCCAGACGACTTGGCAATATCAAATGCAGTATCTCCAGATATATCCTTAATACTAGGATTGGCGCCATTATTAATTAAGAACCTTGCACATCTAATGATTATCATATGATTTTGATTGTTAGTATTTGAATGATTGAAGTATGATATGGAGGACTAACTTACATTAGATGTCCAGCTGATGATGCCATATGTAGTGGAGTCCATTGCTTGGAGTTCTTGACATCGATTGATACTTCATTGGATTGTAGCATTAAGGTGATTGAGTTGATATCACCTGCCAACGATGCACAGTGTAGTGGTGTGTTTCCATTGCGATCACATCGATTGCAGTTGACATTCTTGGACATCAACACCTCGACCACTCTCGAATGTCCACATAGTGCAGCCACATGCAGTGGAGTGACATGATCCTTATTCGTTCGATTGACGTCTGCACCCATATTGATCATCATGTCGACGAGGTCTGCATTGCCACTGTAGCATGCGCCATGCAAGGGTGTGTTGCCATAGCACTCGCTCTCATTGATGTCAGCACCCACTCCAAGCAATGCCAGTACACAATCGTTGTATCCAGCCATTGCAGCAGGATGAAGTGCATGTTCGTTGTAGTGGTTGGGGAGTAGCATGGGCGAGACGAGTGGAGACTCTCTGACTTCGCCTGAGAATGAGTCACGTGTCGCCATCTCGCTGGTCTTCTTGCCTCCTTGAACACCCCATCTGATCAATGCCAATGCGATCTCTGTGTATCCCTTGCGCAGTGCTACCATCAATGGGATGTCGCCCTGTGCATCGGGTAGATGGGGCGTGGCGCCCTTCTCCAGGAATAACATTGTCAACTCGATCGAGCCGTTGATGCAGGCGTAGTGAAGGGGTGTTTCGCCGTACTTGTTGAGTGAGTCGAGCGGCGCGTTCTTGGCCACAAGTGAGTGTGTGCACTCAGAGGCACTCTTGCGCACGGCCACATGAAGTGCTGTCTCGCCTTCATAGTTGCTTGCAGTCATCCTAGCGCCCATTCCAATCAGCAACTCGAGAGTCCTGTTTTGATTCTGGTACACCGACTTGTGGAGTGGAGTTTCGCCCCATTTGTCGCGTGCCTCTAGGTTGGCGCCACGTCCAATGAGTACCTGTGCAATTTCCGCCAGACCATAATAGACGGCAAAGTGTAGTGCTGTTTCATCTTGATCGTTGGGGATGTTTGGATCAGCACCTCGCTCCAACAACGAATTGATACATTGCAGGTTGTGCTCCTTGGTCTCGGAGCCAGATGCACCAAGTGTCGCCTTGAGCAATGGTGTGCTGCCATCCTCGCACTTGGAGTTGACCTCAGCGCCACCCGCCACCAGCGTGGTGATGCACTCTGTCCATCCATGGAAGGCGGCCACGTGCAGCGGTGTCATGCCCTGATCCGATCGTATCCTAATGTCGGCACCATTCTCCAACAAGAAGCGAACGCAGTCAGCTGCGCCAATCGATGCAGCGTAGTGCAGGGGTGTGCCATAGTATGATCGAGCGTTGACCTGGGCCTGATTGGCACAGAGCAAGGCCACGGCCTTGACATGTCCGCTCGAGGCCGCTTCGTGCAGGGGTGTGATGCCGTACTCCTTGCGTACCTTTCCACCAATGTTGGCGGCGTTGGCGGCGGCGGACGAGCCGACAACCACCGTGTTTCCAAGGCTAATATTTACAATGGCACCATGCTGAATCAGTGCCTTCATCGCGTCGATCTTGCCGGCATACGCGGCATAGTGCAAGGGAGTTCTTCCATTGTTGTCTACTATATTTACATGCATTCCACCTCGCTCCATCAACTGTACCACCGTCTCTGCCATGTCATGGAGTGCACACAAGTGCAGAGCAGTGATACCCTGTATATCTCTAACATTATTGTAGTTGCTGTCGTGTGGGGATATCAGTTAGTCAGTGCGACACATGCAAGGCCATCACATCGACTCTATCTCGCTTACATTGATGTGTCCAGGGTCAACACTTCGCCACGTTGTATTGTGGCCAAGATCTCTTGTGATAGCTCGTCTGTGATGATGTTTGAGAGATGATCATCGTCGTCCCTTGTCTGTAATGCCTCACCAATCTCATTGGCCAAAGCAAAGTGATAGGAGTTCAATGCCAACTGTTGAGCTGTCAGTCCCTGCTTATTCTTCAACGACAGCTTTGCCTTCTTCTCAATGAGCATCGCAGCAAAGTCTGAATGTCCTCTCCAAGCACTGATTGATTGAATTAGTCAATGAGGGTAGTGATCGCGACAGGTAAGTGCACAGCTATAAACATACCAGACATGTAATGGTGTCCATGACTCGTTCGTGGGCGCGTTGATGTTGACCTGATGCTGTATCAGAAGGAGGGCACACTCGATGCGATCAAAGAGTGCGGCATAGTGTAGAGGGGACCAATCGTCGCGATCCCTGTGCACAATGTCGTTGAGCAGGTTGGTCTGTGTGAGAAAGACTTCGAGAGACGAGTAGGCATCGTACTCGACACAGTGATGAAGTGGTGTTCGGCCGTCACTATCTCTCAGATCCAGCTTTGCCATCACTCGTACATTAATCCTACAAAACTCCATTATAAACTCCCTGTCATCTTTCTTTATCGCCTCTAACAATGTACAAATGTTAACTGCTGTCACTTTCTTGTTGTTGATGTTGTTGGCTGCTGGTGAAGATGCACTTGCTGCGCTTCCCTGTGCATTGGTCGCCGCGCCTCCATCTATTTGATTGTTATCTGTTGTTGTTACTGTTGTTGATGACATTGATGATAATGAGTGATCGACTGATGTACTCGCTGCCAGTGATACACTCATGTGATGTGACTTCCAAGTTGTCGTCGTTGTCGTTGCTGTTGTCGTATTTGTTGATGTCGATGTCGTATTAGACGTATCTGTTGTCATTGTACACAACAGATACAACAATGTATCTAACTCTCACTCACTCTTTCACTAACTAACAATCTAACTCACATTCATTCATTGATCCAACCCAAGCCAAGCATCAACAATCTCCAAACCACCCCGTTTGCCCACCAAACCTACAAAATCCATTTTTGCAACTTGGTCCTCAATGGACCCACCCCACATCCAAAATCAATCAATCAGATCAATCCATCGATGGGCCTTGCATCGGACACGTGATATGATGTCCAATTTATGTAAGTGATTGAGTGAGTGAATTAGTGACACCTGTTGCTGATTGCCACGTTGAATCGGTTGGAGGCGATTGAAGTCGTTTCCAGGTTGCACTGCTGACTTGATAGACAAAGTTGATGTTTCCACCAATGAGATGTAGATTCGATCCATTATTATTGTCCATTCCAAATATTAATGATGCTCCATGTATACCTTTTTCAGACTCTTCAAAGCTTAGTGGAACGGGCTGTAGTATCTCAACCTTTTCCGTCTCCACATTGATCCTGAACAACACTTCATCCGAGCCCATATAGTAAACATTGCCTTGTATCGGATCGAAACATGCTCGTTCCACACCAGACGTGCACTTCAAGTCCACACATGACACCAGACTCTGTTCACTTATACTATTACTGATTGATCCTGAGCCTGATCCTGATCCTGATCCTTGAGAGTCTTTGAGTGATCCACCACCATTGTTTGAGTTGTCATTGTTGTTTGAGATTGTAGAGAGTATGTTGTTGGTGCTGAGATGGTACATGGCCAGGGTGGGATTGTTGGTGCCCTCGCGTCGATCATGCCATCCGCCAATGACAAAGAGGTGCGAGTCATGCCAGAAGGTGAATGCGTTGTAGAGTGGCTCGACAAGCTTGCCAACGTTTAGTATGAACTCGCCAGTGGACACGTCGAACCGGTCCACGCGGTCCAGACATCGTTGGTGACTGTAGCCGCCAGTCAGATGGATGTAGCGTTGTCCGTCGTAGCAGGCCGAGATGCCCATGCCGCCCGCCGACAATAGCCGGCGTGCAATGGGCTTCTCCCAGGCCTTGGCCTTGAGGTCGTAGACAAAGTAGTGGCTAGACTCGGCGTCGCCTCCAAACAAATAGATGCGATCGCCCGTGTTGACTGCCGACATGAAGGGGTTGGTGAAGGGCGTGAAGGAGCCGGGCGTGAACAGCTCGTGAGTCATGCGTGAGGTCCAGTCGTCTGTGGCCAGGTCGTAAATGTCAAAGGTGAGCGGGTGGAACTTGGGATAGTCGTAGCCGCCCAGCAGATAGATGCTGCTCAGACGGTATTGTGAATAGAGTTGTGAGCGTGGCGGTGTGGCCACTGACTGTGCACTCGAGAAGTCCACCTCGTACACATTCTTCAAGTCAGCCTTTAGCTTCTCCAACAATGACGCGTCGAATCCAAAGCCACACAATATATCCTCCTCGTCATTATCCGTCTCCAGAGCAAACTCTGCCGCTTCAAGTTTGAGCAGTTGTCTAAACACATTTGATGGGAGTGTTGTGATGTCCTTTTCCTTGTCCTTGTCCTTGTCATTGTCTTCGCCCACTACTTCTTGTAATCGGCTCGATTGAATAAAGTCTGTGATAGTCTGATGCTTGTCAACCAATGCTTTGAGTTGTTCAGCTGGCAATGACTGTAGACTTTGCGTTGTGTTTGATTGATCATGTTGGTCGAGGTCGCCATCACTGTCATCGTCTCGCCCGCCGTTGGTCAGCGATGACAAGTACTCTTGGTAGACAGAGTCATAGTCGGCGTGATAGAGATGATGATTCTCATCGCTGGCCACTGTGTAGGTGGGCGGCGTGGACATGGTAGAGGTCAGCTTGTCAATGTGACCAAGCAGCTCATCGAGTCGCGCCATGCTCTTGTCTCGTTGCTGTTGAAATGGCTTTGAAACCTTCTTCTCCTCCACCATGATAAAGTTGTACAGTTGTTCAAAGAATCGGTGTACCGATCGCTCTTGCTCTTCGTGATGACGTATCATTCCAACATGCTGTCTAACCAATGTCCAGATACGGTCGATGGCCGGACCCATATGTTCTTGATTACTCTGTCTAACCTTGTCCAACTCTGCATACTCATGACCCATATGATTATCCGAACATCGTTTACAAGTGAGTAGTCTACAAGATAGACAAATAGAGTCAACTTTACAATCACTATGTATATGACATCTATCTGTTGTTTCTATTGTTTCTGTTGTTTCTGTAGTTGTTGTTGATGTTGTTGATGTTCTATCCATCATGTGATCTTATATGAACGATTGAATGAATGAGTGGATGAATGAAGGAATGAACAAAGTGAGAGATACTATTGTCTTCAAATCTTGCGATTCTCCCACTTTCTCGAAACCCAACCCTAACCCTTACCCTTACCCTTACCCTTGCCCTAACCTGGTACATGTACAATATCCAACTTTGTTTAATAGATGATGATGATAATGAATGAATGAAAGAATGAGTGATTATAATTGTTGAGCGGAAACTGTGAACATGTCAGAGGTAAAGTCACCATTGAAGAATAGATTGACAATGGATTCACTGTAGAACAGACCAGGATGTGATTGTAACAATGTGGTCAAGTATGTTTGTAGTGATACCTGTCTACTCCTAATGACCTCGTTGGAGAATGACAACAACTTCTTGGATGGCAACACCAACAATAACTTCCTATCAACACTGCTTACCCTACGCAGCTTCTTATCAAGCAGCAAGAAGTTATTGTATCGTCTAAACACTGTCCATTCCGCAAAGCTTGTCTTTACCTGTATCTTGTATTCCTGTATATATAGTAAGTTAGTGAGTGTCTTGGACATCAATCAATCAATCAAACTTACAGTATGGGTACGTAAGTTACAACATCCTGTTATGGATATGGATAGATCCCAGGCGGGACCAGTCTTGGTGGATGGTCGCCACCCATTGATGTTGCTAAATATGACCATTGAGGCAGGCACTTGGGCCGGCTGTGTGGGAGGAGGAGACGCTGTAGTTGTAGTTGTTTGGATGTTGTTGACAATGTTATCCATTGTCTGTGTCTGATGTTGTGTCTGTTGTTGTTGTTGATGTTGATGATGATGGTGTTGATGTTGCTTGGATGGTGATCGCTTTCTTATGGACAAGTGTATCTTGCTCTTTGGTATATTACATTGAATTGGTCGCGACTGACTTGCAGGTGGCAGTGATAGTGTGGGGACGCTGTTGTTGGTGTTGGAGGAAGAGGAGGAGGAGGGAAGGTTGGATGATGTATGTGGCGCTGTGGTGGTGGTTGGTGGCGATGGCAACAGTTGTTGACCAAACTCAACCTTGACGCTTGGGAATGTTAGGAATGACTTGTTGTCGGAAGAACCATAGTATCCAATTGATCCACCGGCCATTGGCGAATAGGAGAATGATGTTGGTGTACTATTGTTGTCCAGGTTATTGTTGGTATTTGTGTTGGTGTTGTTTGTGTTGGTATTGGTACAGTTTGATAATGATGAATTATTGGATACCTCTCGCGAGGTGTTGTTGTTGTTGTTCTTGTTGCGATATTGTTGGTAATGATACAGTTTGGATTCAGTGTTGGGAGTGCGTCCACCACCAACTCCGTTGTTGCCAACAGGTTGGTAGTTGTGTAATGAATGGCCAAGGTCGATTGGTGAGAATGTGTTGAGGTCGCCTTGGAATGAGAGACGGATGCCAGCCGCTAAAAGTGCGATGACTTCATCACGATCATTGCCACAGAAATCAATGGCGTCCAAGATCACCGACACCTCAAGCTGCGGGAACATCTCGATTAGGTATACCTCGTCCTCGTCCCAGTCGCGGGGCGGACGCGGGGTGATGGTGGGCGTGTCGACCGACTCGCCAGCATAAATCACCTGCGTAGCGGCTGGTGCCGATTGATTAAAGTTGCGATGGTGATGTTCATTGGCTGCCCTCTTTAGTGGCGGCAGAGATTTGGAGGTTTGTTTACAGTGATCAGGTTGTTGGGCGTAGAGGCGCAGCAGGTCGAGCCATGCATTAAAGTCAGTCAAGTCCAACGCTTTGAACCTGAACACACGTGGTGCCGCTGCGCCAGACTGTAACAAACACGTAGCGCTCTCAATCACATCAAATACCAATATCTCGCCATCCGCTCCATCAGTCTGGAATGGTTCCACACTACTTCCATAAAGTACCAAATTGTCCCTGCATTCCAAGCTCTGTGTGTGTCATGTCAGTGGTTGGGGTTAGATTGATTGGTTGATTGGAATGATTCCAGTGTGTGATCACAAGATGTGGATGTTTGATTGATCGATAGTTACATTGATATTTGAATAATAGAGTATGTTTGGTGATACTAATACTACACGCTTATCTACAAAGAGGTCATGGTTGATGTGGTTGGACTCTTTGGAGTCCTTGGACAGGACACAAAGTGCCAACTGTCCACTATATATTATATTTGGTGATTGTGATGCCTGTGTTGTTGTCGTTGAAGTTGATGATATAATATCAAACTGATCAGCAATGTTGTTGTTGTTGTTGTTGTTGGAAGTAGTCGTAGTTGAAGTTGTAGTGTTGCAATACATTCATATCAACAATATATAACAAGTAACATTATACTATAACTATATTTGTTTGATTGATTAAAGTTTTGATTAAAGTGTTTAATTGACTAGATAGATATTGTTCAACAACAACACTTCCCTCCCTTGAGACACGTGGATACCTACTAGACCACCTAGGACTAGGTGATTGGTTGATCACAAACCTAATCCTACCTTTCCAAAGTCAATCCCACACACTTGTGCACAATGAGTTGAGTGCTGGTTTCAAATAATTGACCCCTGGGCCTATTGGAGGCCCACAAAACTTCTCATCCGATCATGAAAACGGGCCTTACAATCATCTTTCGGACCCTAAATCTGGAATCAGTGAGATTGAATGAATGGAAGTACATCAAAAGTTGTAACAGATACTATTTGTTTATGTTTGATTAAATGTTTCGCTAACTTCTCAACTTAACTAACTTTAAAATATAAGTTCATGTAATACATATATATCGGTTTGTCCACATTTGAAGTTAGACATCAAAGAAGTCGTGTGTATGTTGTTCAACAAACATACTAACTCATTCAAAACTATATCTATCAACCACCATTACAGCCGGATGTCTGATCATCCAACATAAGTTAAGTGTGTGGATCTGATCATATCATTAATGAATGATCACACAAATGAAGGACCGGGTGTTTATCAATCAATCAATAATGACATACACACACAAGGAATGATGATCATTTACACCAGTGGTTACAATGGGGATCTGTGCTTGTTGGTGATGACGACGGTTGATTGGTGATGGTAAAGATGGTCGGACAGATACAAGTCAAGATGATATAGTTATCACCATCAATCATCTCTGTATGTATGTGTGTCCCGGCCATCACCCCTCCACATTGTGTGATGATCAATCAATCAGATACACGAATTCATTCAATCACAAACACACTTACACACACACACACACACACAGACAGACACAATGTTACAGTGCAGGCGTTGATGATTGGTTAACTTCTGCACCGGTATGCATTGGCCAATGTATGGTGGCAGCCCTGTCGCCGTCAATCCCGGCGCGTCGCCAACGAACGGGTACACCAGACAACAAAACAATTTAATCAAACAATCAAACAAACAAAGAGACATGATGTAATGTATTGTATATGATGGTGATGTGATGATGATGACCCGTCCCATACATAATGCAATTATGTCAATGTTGTAATCAAGATAGATATGAGCTGGATGCATCTGCGCAACTCAGCTTCCACCTCAGCAAGCTTACTGTTCTTCCTCGACCTGCATTATTAGATTGACGTCAACCAACTCTCCGCTCCACACCACCACCATCACCTCTTAATCTGTGTAGTTGATTTCAGTTGTTGTTGTTGACTGGATATCAACCATCAAACGATCAGCACTCTATCCATCATCCATCCATCCATCATCCATCAATCAATCAAGTTGATCAAATTAATTAATCAATCAATCAATACCTAATTATATATAAATATAATATTTACATCATCATCATTAATAATTAATATTTATTGAGAAATGGACAGAGATAAATATCAAGTGCTAGGCCTGGACAAGGCAACAATGGAGGACCCACTTTATGATAGGATCCTAGGATGCATTTATGGTTCAGTGATTGGAGATGCATATGGTCTATGTAAGTGATCTTTATTTCCAAATTAGGAAATACCCATCAGTCATTAATAACAATGACACTTATTATTATTTTTTTAGCAACCGAGTTCTTAAATAAGGAACAAATTATGAAGGCTTATGGAAGTAGTGCTATACCTTTCCCAGGATTTATGAAGACTTCGCATAGTGCCAGATGGCCAAAGGGTGACTGGACTGATGAATCCGATCAAATGATCGTTGCTCTTGAGTCACTCATTGAATCTGGAGGCAAGGCCAACGAAATCAACTTTGCAAAGAGACTCCAGAAATGGTTGATCTCTGGATTCTCTGATCTAGGTGATACTTGTGGTATGTTTGATCATTCTGGAACTCCTCAATCAAAATACTAATATGTCCTTGGACCCTATTACTCAGGCTTGGGACTCAATGGTAGTTCAATCATTTTACAAGGCCAGTTCTTGAAGGATCCTTTCTTTGTTAGTGAGAAGAGTTGGATTACATCTGGAAGAAGATGTTCAAATAATGCTGCATTGTCACGTGCTATTGCTACTGGTTTGTTCTCGCATGATAATATGGAGACTGTCACATACAATGCCACATCAATGTGCAAGGCCACTCACTTTGATCCACGTTGCATCGTATCAAACATTGCCGTCAGCACTGCCATTGCCATACTGCTCACCAACGTGGAGACCAAGAGAACACCGAAAACACCCAATCGTAATGAAGAGGTCGATCATCTCATAGAGGAAGTTGTCAGCAAACTGGCCAGCACGATGACCACCATCCAAGAGCGTGCCGAGTTTGAAGAGATAATGTACAACACATCATTGGAGTCACTCAATCTCTCTGCTCCAGATTCTCTAAAGTATGTTTATTTTTTTCCCAATGTCACGTGACATTAATCAATCACGTGATCGATGATCACGTGACACCAACCAATCATGTGACTTATACTAATTATTCCTCGCACCCCTTTAGTTATGTTTTCAAGTCACTTGGAGCTGGTTTCTGGGGACTAAGGTCCAACCATTCTTTCAAGGATACCTTGAGTATGATTGTCAAGGAAGGTGGAGATGCCGATTGTAATGGATTCGTTTGTGGTGGATTGTTGGGAGCAAAGATTGGATATTCCAACCTGCCTAGAGACTGGCTGCACGCCCTCCCATACAAGGATTGGCTTGATATAAGAGTTGCCAAGATGATCGATCTCATAAAGAAGCAAAGATCCTAAGATCATCAAACAATCATTGTATCTAAACATAATAATAATAATAAATAATAAATCCCCCCATCCCCAAAAATAATAATATTTCCATTCTTAATTATGTTCCAGGATAAGTTGAAGGAGATTCTTTGATGTTGGTGCACTGGACAGCACTGAGTTGTAATCTACATTAAATAGGATTAATCCAAGATTCAAACCATCAATCTGAACAAGCCTGGATTTAACTAGATCATACTTTAAACTAGTCCCTATCTGCCTTGTTTTAAGATTGACGACAGATAAAGTAAAGCATGCTTCATTCATTCATACATTTATCTGTCACACCCCCAATGTACGCATAATCATGCGTCTGATCAGACAATTTATATCTGTCATATCGACATCCAGAGATATATATGTCGTCCAATCAACAATTGTCTGTGCATCACTCAATAAATCAATCAAACTATCAATAAGACAGGTGATTGAGAGTCAGTATTATTGTGCAGTTTGGTGTGTGATTGATCAATACTTATTTGTAGACACACCTATTATTTGTATTAATTCTTTTTAAAATCACATGTGATAATGTAATTATTACTGTATGTATCAGTGTGATTGTATGATTGTATATGTATTCAGTGATGATTGCCCATTGTTTACCACACCGTGTGATCACTGTATGATGATGTGGGAGTGGTTGTATTATTGTAGCCTGGGGTGATCGTGGATAAAAGTGGTAATGGAGGAGTTGATAGTTGTCATCGGGGCTACTATCTGAATGTCAATATCCCCCTTACTTATTAACTTCCTACTCTCTCAACACAACTCAACAACACACACATAATAACATTAAAGACGACGACGTAACACTGATCACTCATATTATCACACACACTAACTAACACGCACATACATTCAATTACTTGTTATGATCATATAACCAAACAAAGCAAGAAAACAGAAGGAGTGTGTTTGTTGTGTTATGTATATCCCCTATTACTACCTACCACCCAACACATGACCTGACCTGACCTGACTTGCTTGATCAACCAAGGGTCTACTTGACTGTTATTATTATTATTATTGATGTTGTTGTTATTGTTGCTTCTAAACATAACTCTCTATTAATATTATTATAACAAAGAACAACAACAAAGATAGACCTTTCACGCACTCAATCAAGTTCTCAAAAATATCACACACACTCTCGTCTTGTTGTTGGCACTGACAATCAGACGACAGACAACACACAATAATAACAAAAGATAGATAGATAGAGATAGATAGAGATAGATAGAATAGATAGACAACCAAGGGTTGTGACAAGTTTAGCTCTCTCCCAACTTTATTCGAACGAAGGGTTACTGCTACACTTTGCTGCTTCACTCACTCACTCAATTAAGACTTAACATTTGGAACATTTGGTCATTGCCATTGAACCTACTCTACACCCAAGACACTTAGAGTCACTCTATCCACTTTACACAATTCGAATTGACCAAGTCTTGTTCGAACAATACCTTTAAACTCAAATTTTAAATGATGGAGTCTACTCATTCAAACTCTGGCGATAGCTCATTCATGAGCAAATATGTAGGTCATTCAATGGAGTAGTATTATTCGAATAATTACTAATGATTATCATTTATACCATTAGCAAATAGGAGAGGCAATTGGAAAAGGTGCATTTGGAAAGGTTTATAAAGCATTGAATACAGAGACTGGTGATTTCTTTGCAGTCAAACAGATAGAGAAATCAATTATATCAGAGAAACAATTACCTGCCATCATTGTAAGTATTATCTCATACATTGGAAGATACATGGAAATTAACAATCAATCAATCAATCCATCACAATCAATCTCAACAATCAACAGCAAGAGTTAAAGTTGTTAAAAACTTTACAACATGTAAATATAGTCAAGTTCATCGAGTCTCATGAGACATCCAAGCATCTCTACTTTGCTCTCGAGTAAGTTGAACAATCACAATCTTGGAATGATTCCATGTGATCACCCACTCACACTAACTCACCCCACACAAACTTAGATTCATTGAAGGTGGATCATTGGCAAAGATTGCAAAGAGATATGGTAACTTCCAGGAACCATTACTGAGTCGGTACATCAGTCAGGTGTTGCGTGGAATAGAATATTTGCACGACAAGGGCGTAATACATAGAGATATTAAGAGCGATAATATATTGATCACCAAAGAGGGTGTGATCAAGCTGGCAGACTTTGGATCATGTACATACTCGGCATTGGATCGCAAGCTGACAGTGGTAGGCACACCATTTTGGATGGCGCCCGAGGTCATCCAGATGGACATGAACGCGCGTAGCACAGCCTGCGATATTTGGAGTCTGGGCTGCACGATCCTCGAGCTGCTGACGGGCTCGCCACCATATTGGGAGCTGGGCACAATGCCAGCAATGTTTGCCATGGTCAACAACCCGCATCCACCACTGCCCGCCAAAATATCGCCAGAGCTCAAGAAATTTTTGATGTCTTGCTTTGTCCGCGACATTAACAAGCGACCCACCGCCAGCCAGTTGCTCGACCATCCATGGATCAAGATGCATGCGCAGCAGCAGCAGGTCAAGGTGGTACTGCCCCCTCCAATGTCACAGATGGACGATGACAGCTCGCCCGATGAGCAAGAGGATGATAATGGTTCGCTCGATATGAGGGAGCGCGTGGCAGAGCTGGAAGCACAGCGCAAGGACATGACTCACACGATCCAGAAACTCAAGATACACTTTATACGCGCGATGCGAGAGAAGAAGTTAATGAGAGAGCTGATAGCTCAGTTGGTGCAGGAGCGTGATGGATATATGGTGGACCTGGGGCTGACCCCGCCTCCGCCCCCAAGCATCCTACAACAGACATCACATAGTTCGAGTGGTCATAATAGCATTGGCAAGACATCGCCCGTCGTGGACACGTCGACCACCGAGCTGCCAATGCCCGAGTCGCCCACAGCGTCTTCCAAACACGCTCGATCGTCATCCGTGCCAATCTCCCCACCTATCAAGATAGCATCGTCCTCGCCATCGCCACTCACATCTGGTCCATCATTGCAAAGCTCGAGCAGTCACAACAAGTCTTCATCAAACATACTATCTGCCGAGTTCTTCCAGCAACCAGCCATGTCCGCAGCGACCTCTGTCGACTCTGACAGTGAACACGAAGAGAATGGAGGTGTGGACCAAGGTGTACTGCTTACAACACTCAATGAACTACATCAACAGCAACAGCAACAAAAGGCCAGACGCACACCACCCCGTCTATCACGCGACAATGATCGTCCCGAGCACACATCAAACCCATCAGGTCTTGGCGGCTACCTCTCGAGCGAGACCAACGTCCACGTATATCAAGGTGTGGCTGTCGCTCCAACCAATGTCCATGTCAATGCATTCGCCAGCTCCCCATCTTTATACAATGTTGGCGGGTCACTCTCTGGCATTGGCGGCCCAACATCAACAACCAAGAAGTCACCCACCTCTAGTATCCTACAACGCGAGTCATCACACAAGTCACAGATCAATCAATACGTATCCTCACCTCTACAACAGAATGGTCACCGCAGCGAGAACAGCATATTGAATGGAGGTGGCAATAGTAGTGGATCACTCAACTCACCCAATGGTTCACGTAAAGGATCACAAAGTATCCCACCTCTGTCCATTGATCAAACGACATTATTATCATCAACATCATTATCATCATCATCATCGTCATCATCTGGCACTCATACATCAATAGCACCAGTAGAGTCTGTTGTGGTCAATGTTCAGCCACCAAGGATTGGAGATGAGTGCAAGGTCAAATGTGGAGATTGTTGGTATGATGCTTTGGTGGAGCTGGTCAGTGGCACATCGACCATCGTCATCACCATCAAGCCATTCAACATCAAACAAGAAGTATCCCAATCATCCATAACATTGGCTCCACTCCAATTCCCCGTTTCCACCAAGAAGAAGAGCAAGCTCAGCAGTATATTTAGTAGTGGTAGTAGTAGTAATAACGTTGTTGTTGGAAGTAGTATTAGTAGTGGTTTAAGCTCCAATAAATTGTAAATAAGATGGGTCAATCGATGGATGTCCGGTCCATCACTCGCCCACTCACTCAAACACACGCATTATTCCCCAACACGTTGGATGACTCTATTGATTTAAGATATATGTTATGATATAACCTTGAGAGTTGTCGACATTATTATTGTCTGTTAATTTAACCTCTAAAGGTATTTGATCAGGATGATGGGCTTGGACAAACAAACAAGCACGCAAGGCCCAACAAAAGTGTGCGCACGTGTTCTGTTTGAATGATGAGAGAGTGTGTTGATGTCAACCAATCACTTCGCTTTTTGGTGGGAGATGATGGGTAGTACTCTATCAGTCAGATCAGACGTAACACTTGGCATACACTTGATATTGGGAGAAAGAAGACTAAAGTAATCAGAATCAAAAGTATCTTCTTGATGCGAATAAAAATACACCCCCACCCACATAACGACACTCGCATCTAAGGGGCTTTGATCAGATACCCGACTTATTATTGTAGTGTGGGGAGTCAAGTCAGGTCAGTCTCATCTATAACTTTTGTCGACATCTTCATCCTTGCAGAGTATGCTGCTAAAGTATTGGTTGTTCAAGGCAGATGGTGCAAGCCCTCCAATCATTCAATCAACCTCTTTCAATCAATCATTCAAACTCCTACACCCTTGTAAATAATACACAAACAAACATTATATATACGTACACATTTACCAATGAAGTCATCATCATCATCGACATCATCATCAAAATTCTCACTACTTAGAAGGAGTCAATCAGTTGCATTCCAGAGTCCACCATTGGCAACAGTACAGTCTGCCAAGTTGGGCCAATCGGCATCAACCATCACACCCCTACCTACACAACCAGCATC
The DNA here is from genome assembly GCF_000787575.1 of Acytostelium subglobosum LB1. NCBI lineage: Eukaryota > Evosea > Eumycetozoa > Acytosteliales > Acytosteliaceae > Acytostelium > Acytostelium subglobosum. Next base: position 116,372 of record NW_012236531.1, on the reverse strand, counting down.
CCAATCACAATCACACACACATCAAATGCAGCACCAATCACAAACATATCTACCGTCTGGCAAAATGACACCATTTGGCGAGATCACTGGTGAGATTGTAGACGAACCAAGGGAGATCAAACAGATGGAAAAGAGTATGGTCGAAACTAGGGCTTTGCTGACCGATCTGATCAAGACCTGCAAGGAAGCTCAAAAGAAGGGACTGTCAATGGTTGCCAGCGCCGAAGAATGGGGCCAATCATTGCCAAAGGATTACGAAAAGATCGTCAGCAGCACGCAAAAGTCCAAGCAGATTGGCAAACAACATCAGTATAGCCAGTCGGATGTGGAGACTCGCGTGGGCTTTGAGAAGGCCATGGAACAGTTTTCACAGTCCACCGCCAAGACGATGGAGTTTGAGAAGGAGTTTGGAGAGTGTGTCGTCGAGTCATTCATCAAGCCCGTGCAGGTCATTGTCAACAGGATCGATGAGCGCAAGACCCACAGGAAGAAGTATGACAAAGCTTACATGGAGTATGATTCACTTCTCAGCAAGATCAGGCATCAACAGAGTCAAAAGAAGATTGACATTCTAAAGTTATACACATACGAGCGCGATAAGAACAAAGCCTGCGCCAACTATAACACTGCCAAGGCTGATTACTTGGGTTTCCTCAGGAGCACTCTGGTATGATATATTGGGAGCGAGTCTGCCCATTTGGAAATGATTTTCACACTAACTCATTAATCATGGAATTATTCCAATCATACTTGATCAATCTAGGACTTGATGCACACTGAATTTGTCAATCTGTTGGCGAGCCATTTCGATGCGATTTATAAACTTGGACAGGATGCAACACAGGAGTTTGTAAATATTCAAGCGTATATAGAGTCGTTGCAATCATGGTGTTTGTCTGAGAAGGAATGCCATGTACAGGATATCCACGAGCTGAATCAACAGTATAACGACGACGTGGAACAGGACATAATAGACAAGTATATGCCTTTGGTAGAGCTGCTCACAGAGGAGCCATTTGGATTGTGGGCACACATGGCAGAGGTACGACGAACCGAACGATATCCAGTGCCACCAATGATTGGTGTGCCTGGACCCCTGCCGCCACCACCAGTCAGCGCCACGCCAATTGTAAATTTCATTCCGCCACTGGTGCGTCTGGTTGACTCGGCCGGCCACCTGTCCGAGTTCCTAACGGCGCTGGTTGTTCGTGACATGCCCAACGTATCCATGAGCATGGCCATGATGTTCCCGCACAACCCAATGGCTTGCGAACTTGTTGAAGAGATCGCCAGACACATTGCCACGCCATATCTCCGACATTTATTCGAGCCAACAATCAATCAAATCGTCAACTACCCTGAACACTATGACCCACTCACGCCCGAAGGTCTCGAAGCCCTCGTTCGTGAGTTCAACTCTACAATGGAGGCATTCAAGGATTCTGCCCAGTACCTTCCTCCGTAAGTCATCGCCAATGTTTGATTGTTGATTGATAGACCGGAATAGTTCCACTGACACAATCACAACAGGATATTCAAAAAGGCATCATTAGAGATACAGAAACAATTTGCGGCCAAGACATCATTGCCCGCATATCCACCGATTGGATGTTTGTTGTTTGGTCGCGTGTTTACACCGGCGTTGGCACGCCCACACTTGAGTAACCTATGCAACACGATACCATCCAGCACATCATTGGAAGCGTTGCACTTCTTATCGACAATGGTCTACAATGCAGGCTCCAATCAGATCTTCTTGAGAGGACCACAACACGTGAATGACGCTGTGGCCAAGTGGAAACCAATGATACGCGACTTCTTCCAAGAGGTGTTTGCCAACAAGGAGGACATGGCGGTGGAGTGGGAGCCCAAGCAAGCGCTGCGAACGACCTTTGCCACCGAGGTCATCACCATCCAATCATTCCTCAAGCAGCACTACCAGACCATTGCCAGTGCCATGTGTACCAAAGGAGAGAAAGAGCTCTGTCAGCAATTCGTCGTGGCACTCGGTCTACTAGAGGCTGAAGATGCGACCAACAGTGGCATCATACTCCAATCACTAGATGGATTTGTCCATGCATGATATATTATTACTTTAAAGATATTATGTTAATATTTAACAACGACTTTGTCAAAGTCTTGGACACCTTTGCAAGAGTGAAGAGTCGCGAGTTAACTTCCAAGAAGTCATTCAATTTGTTGTCGACACGCAACTCAAAGAGAGAGATAAACAGATGGATACTTTATCACATGTATTATTACTATCAATATTGGATCAATTGAATGATGAGTTTGATACCATCAACTTATGTCTTTCATGCAAGAGACTACTTTCAATCAGTGACAAACTGTTGCCCAATCTAACAATACTTGGTACAAAGTCTTTGGTGACCTTGCAACAATCAAGTGCCATTGTAACATCATCATCATCAAAGTCAATGACATTGACATTACACAGTGGAGATGATCAAACTGCTTTAAAGACAATGTCTTTGACAGAGTTGTTGATTGATGAGGACTGTGGAGAATATTCGATCGCTGCGGAGTCGCTACCTGAAACATTGACATCACTTTCACTGGCAGGTCAACATTTGAACAACACCTTTGTTAATGGTACAATACCTCATAATATATTAGAGTTGAGATTGGGTTGGGACTTCAACCAGATCATCGCCCCTGGTTTGCTGCCTCCCAACCTCCTCTCGCTTACCTTTGATCATGACTTCAATCAACCGCTACTACCTCATTCCCTGCCCAGCACACTCACCTGTCTTACATTTGGTCACTGTTACGATGTACCACTGGACAACAATCCATCTCCATTGCCCTCATCCCTAAAGACACTTACATTTGGCTTTAGGTATTGTCAGACTATTGATCCAAAGACTCTCCCACATGGCCTACATACTCTTACCTTTGGACATAATTTTAACCGAGCGATCATTAATGGGTCACTCCCAATCACACTCAATACATTGACCTTAGGATATCACTTTAGACAGACAATCACCTGGCTTCCATCGGAGCTATGTACACTTGTGATGGGCACTTCTTTCGCTTGTGGCCTGCCCGATGGTGTTCTACCTGCATCACTCACATCACTCACTCTGGGTAGCACGTACTACCGAGAGGGTACGGAGCAAGTCGTGTTCCCAGTTGGACTCAAACATCTCATACTTAGATCTGTAAACCAGATTGGAATGTACTCTTCACGTTTTCCACCGAACCTGGAATCAATCACTTTGAATCCCAAGTCATACCCACATCAAATCACTACAGTCCGGTTACCAAACCTAATGCTAGATTCATTCATAATGTATATCTATGTGATTGATCATAATGTAACAAGGACAATGTTGATCAAATCATTGATTAAATCAATGCCCAACATAAAGACATATCATTTTCATTCAAATGTTGGTGATTCAATACAAGTATGGCACATACGCAAGATGAACAACAGTTCCAATCAATATTTACAATGTATCCTTGAAGATCATGGAAAAGATACAAGAACAACTTGTATCATAAATCTTTAAATTAATTAATTATTCATAAATATTTATTTATTTATTATTTCCAGATCCAATTACCATGCTATTATAAATAATAGTAATAGATGGTAGAGATAATAAATTCATTTTTGTTGTTATTTGTTTGTAATTGTTGAAAATTCCAATCAAAGTTTGGGCTACTTTGTGCAATTGGTTTCAAACATTCATTCATTCATTCAATTCATTCATATATTTGTATTCATTTATTTATATTTATATATATTCGTTCATACATCAATGACATCAACTGATCTTGATGTAGAGGCACTCCTCGAAGCCTCTTTCAATAACTTTGCAAACAAGGTATGTTCACTCTCGTTCAATCAATCAATCATTAACAATTACTAATACTATTAACTATTATTTAGAAAGAGGCAGATACTGCAGACACTGCTACAGCAAGTACTGAACAACCAAATAACTCTGATCATGATGCAAAGAGAGTGTCAGAGGATAGAGATCGAGATGATAAAGTGAAAGAGAAGGATAAGGATAAGGATAAGGATAGAGATAGAGATAGAGATAGAGACAGAGGCGATAGAGGAGATAGAGACAGGGATAGGGATAGAGATAGAGACAGAGACAGAGGGGATAGAGATAGAGATGGATATAGGGACTACAGAGATAGAGACAGAGACTATCGTGATCGAGATAGAGACGGATATAGGGACTATCGCGATAGGGACTATAGGGATCGCGACTATAGGGACCGAGGCAGTCGTGGAGGAGATTACAGAGACAGGGACTATCGTGGTGACTATCGCGACAGAGACAGCTACAGGGACTACAGAGACAGGGACAGGGATTACCGCGGCGGCGGCGGTGGTGGCGACAGACGTGGTGGTCCACCACCCAGATTCGGGCCCTACGACAGACCGCCACCTCGTCGCTATGACAAGGGACCGGCACCCGTCGAGCCCGTCCTTCCCGAGTTGACACCAGAGGAGCAAGAAGAGTCTGACTCTAGGACCGTCTTTGTCTCTGGCCTCTCACCAAACATCAGCGACGCAGATCTCTACGAATTCTTTGGAGTCCTTGGTAAAGTGATCAAAGTCAGTCTAATCATTGATAAGATAACAAAGAAGCTTAAAGGGTATGTGTGACATTATTATGACAAAGTATAATGGATATCCAACCTAACTCATTCATTCAATCAATCAATCACTCAGTGTTGGATATGTAGAGTTTGAAAGCAAGGAACAGGTACCAAAGGCTGTGGCAATGAGCGGTCAAAAGGTACTCGCTCATACGATTAACATTCATCCAGTTCAACAAGAGAAGAAACCTCCTCCTCCGTATGTATCTTTGTAATCGTCGCTGCAGTTTACTATTCCCTACTAAACATCCCCTTTACCACTCTACTCTAGTCCAAAGATTATACTTCAACATCCACATCATCCTGTTGTGATGCCACCACCATCAACAGCAGGACCAAATAGATTGTATGTTGGCTTCTTGCATCAGGAGATCACAGAGGAGCAGTTGAGATCGGTCTTTTTGGCATTTGGTGAGCTGGACTTTGTAAAGACGCACACCAAGCCATCGACACGCGAACCAACCGGTATATACAAGTACGCCTTTGTGCAGTTCCGTTCGCCAGACGACGCCGCCAGAGCCCTCACGGCCAACGGCATGGAGGTAATGGGTAGACCCTTAAGGGTTGTATATGTAAACGATAGCAAGGACAAGCAGGACCCTGCCAACAGGGTCAACCGTCCAATGATGATGGGTGGTATTGCCAATACTAAAATGTCCTTGAACAACATCCCTAGTTCATACAATCATCAATCAATGGGATCACTTGATGAGGAAGGTAAGTGTCTTTATCTCCCAACCAACCAACCAACCAATCACTAATCATTATTCACCAATCAATCAATCAATATTATTTAGATGGAAGTGTTCCTCTCACTCCTCAGGAGCAAGCAATCCTGTCAGCTAAACTACAGGGTATTCATAATGTAGGTCCATCCCCTGTACATCCAGCAACGGCTGCAATGATGACACCTGGTGGAAACATGGCGTATGGAAACCCCAACATGGCGCCAGTGCATGGTGCTATTCCCGCTCATGTTCCACTGGTCCCACCGACACCGGTGGTCACATCGACATGCATGGTGCTCAAGAACATGTTTGATCCGGCCACAGAGACTGGTGAGAACTGGGAGACCGAGATCGAGAAGGACGTCGAGCTCGAGTGCTCCAACTATGGTAACATCATTCATATCCATTTAGAAAGAAACAGTCAAGGCTACATCTATCTCCGCTACGACAAGGTGGAGAGTGCAGCCTTGGCCATCAGCAAGCTCAACAGACGTTGGTTTGCCAGCAAGATGCTCACTGCCGAATCCATCCCAGAACCAACCTATCTTGCCAGATTCCCCAATGCCAAGCCTCAGGTCCATGTCCCATCACAAGCAGCCCAGCCCTAAATTACCTTTAGCGAATGGTGAGCCCATGTGTACTCATGCTTCATTAATCTCCCCTCCCTACCCTACCGTTCACTACCCTCTCGCCCTCATTGTAGAAGAAGAGCAATCAAATGAATCAAATCAAATCAATCAAAAATGACCCACTTATACAGTGTATACCATTCCATTCAATCCTTCTTGGATGTACCCATCTGCCTCTTATTGTCTAACAACTCCAACACACTCATTCAAACCATTATTAGCATATCATCATAGCTAGGTCCTGAACCATGTTTATCATTCATTTAGATTACCAGACTGGTCCCGGTCCATCACATCACATCACATCACATATTTAGGTCATACTATCTTATCATCCAAAGCTCCTCCAATGATATGGAGTGACAGGTATTGTTACAAATCTCTTTGCCCATGTTATTGTCTAACCTGTTGTGCACATCATAGGTATAACCTTTTAATGTACCAGACCATTGTCTGGACATCACTTTGATCAAAGTGATGATTGGAATATGAATGAAATGAGTGAGTTGAAAGAATAATAAATGAATGAATGATTGAATGAGTCCAACCTAGATACGTATAAATATGTTTATTGTCTTGATGATGGGTATGACTTGGAGAAATCCAACTCGTCAGACTTGAAATGTGCCTCACCAATCCTCTTTACATAGTCCACCAGGTTGCGGTGTGACTTTAGTGCAGCACCTGCTGGCGATTGAACAATCTCAAAGGTGAACTGTGCCAACATTGAGAACAAACTGATATCCACCAGGGACATCTCTTTACCGAGCAAGTAGGGTTTGTCTCCCAGACGACGTGCCAGGGCATCAAGGTCCTTTGCAGCGCGCTCATAAACCTCGTCTCTAGAGTATCTGGAAATTCCAACGCCGTACAACTGCTTGCTGGTGCCATTCGATGCAAAGCGCTTCACAATCACACTTATTGGGAATGGTACACTGGAGAATATGGCGTCAATATTGGTGGAGCAGTTGATTGGGTCCACCCATCTACTGTAGACTAGTGACCAGACGGCGGCATCATCAATGAATCTACGAAGCAGATGAGCATCAGCTGCCAAATCAGCATCATTAATCTCAAAGCCCTTGATATTGAACTTCTTGATCAAGTAGTGAATGATAATGTCAGAGTCCGAAACCACCTCTCCATCAAGTCTGATCCAAGGCTTCTTGTTTCTTGGACCCATGTCAAGGTTGTCTGTTGTCGAGTTGAGTTGAGATGTTAGTGATGGATGAACAGACTGGTCACTGGTCAATTGTCCATGAACTTACTGATAACCTTGAATGGGATGTTGGCGTGACGCAAGAAGAGAGACACCTTTAGCACGAATGGTGATATGTGTAGCAGTGGGAAGTCACCCTTGGGGAAGTCATAAAGGTATACAACACCTGGTTCATAGGTCTGAATAGGAGAGGGGGGTCAGTGATTGAGATAGATGGATGAGTAATTGGCCCTACATACGTGTTGCTTCTTGCCCCTTTTCAAAGCTCTTGTTGCCAACACAAGAGTCAAAGCCGAGAGGATGGCTACTCTGTAGTTGGAGACAAATGATATCACAGTGTTAACATGCTCCATTATTAATGTATGTATGTATGTATGAATGAATGAATGAATGGATGTAGTCTTCAAAGTCAACAACAACTGACGATTATAAATAGATAAAGTGATCAATACTATCTTTGGCATTAGAGGTCCACCCCATCAATCATTGTTGGTGGGGTAGACCATGGTCGTTCCATGATGGAACGTAGAAGGGTTCATGAATACTTGGAATCAGATGACATCGAACAGTTGTTGTTCATGATGATCCACAACGATTCCATAGACTGCCACATCATAATACGAATTGCAACAAGGTGTGTAAAGATATTGTACAAATGATTATTTATTTAGAGTATTATGTACATTGACATTGGATAATCAATCATATTTATGTTTATTCTATAAAGTGTAAAAGGATATATATTAGTATACTTATTAACATGCTTGTATTGGTTGGCTGGTATTTGAGTTGGACAATTGTATAATATTATAATATGTATGTTCAGAAGTATTGAATGTATGTGTTGTCATCAACTGTATTCAGGTAATGTAGGTAAATTTATGTTCATCATTAAGATACAATATATTATAATAGTCTTTGTCGTTGTTCAACTCTTGAGAGACCATCTCAATATCATAGTTATTACTTACAAGTAAGGATGAATGTAGAATGAGGTCTGTTATGCTGCAGTCAACTCGTTTTGATCTTGTTAACCAAGTCGAGTGAAAGACGAACAAAAAACTTACTGAAATCAAGTTCTGAACTTCTGGTCAACTTCCATTCATATATGTACATATTATATATCTTTATTCAATGTCAATCATTGATATTAACTGGTTCCAGATACATTACACATTAATGTCGATGGCAAAAAGTAAGAGACAAATGAGTAGAATCCTTGCATTCCTCCCCATGAGTTCTTCTCCTTGCCTGCGGTCAACTCTTTGTTCTTCTCGAGCTGAGCCATCAACTGTTTCTCGAGATACTTGTTGGATTGTTTCTCCTCCTGGTACATCTTTTGTATACGCTGTAGCTCGACACTCTTCTCTTTGTACAGGTTGGACATGGCCGCTGTGGTCTCGTCGATGATGTTTTGCGCGCTCTCCTTGTGTGCCTCCAGCTCGTTCATCTGTAGACGGATGAGATCAGACTTTTTCATTCTCTTGATGCTGCCAACGTTGGGATTGGACGATAGTGATGACAGGTCGAATGTTGGTACGGCCACGGGTGATGCCATGTTTGTTGCGCTGGTGCCACTGACTGTGCCACGCTCAAGTGCTGGGCTACTCTGTCGAACGTAGCTCTGTGAAGTAAGTACTGATCTTGGTGAATTGGTACCATTTGGTGTTTGAATAAATGGTGAACTCAGACGTATTGGTGTGTTGTTGTTTGATGTTGTTAATGTTGTAGTTGTTGTAGTTGATGTTGATGTTGACTTGATTGGTGTGGACATCATTATTGGCGAGGGTGGTAACATTGTCTCATTCTTCTCCTCCTTTGTTGTTGTTGTTGTTGATAATGTTTGTTGTTGTTGCTTCTGTGGTGAATTGTGCTCTGGAATTGATGGCAATCCAGATTGAATGTTACTGAGACTATCCTCTGATTGGAATGAGCTGAGTGTGAGCTCCTCCTCTTGATATGATTGTAATTGTTTCTTGAGTTGGTCCAACTCATTGACAGAGTCCTCCTTCTTGAGCTTGTCCATCTCACTCTGAATTGATTCTCCAATGCTTCCCGAACTAATGTTACTGATGTTGTTAATGTTGTTGTAGTCAACACTAGTGTCGAGGGAAAGTGGCCTATTGTTGGATTGTTGTGAAGTTGCCAATGATGACTCTGAGTGATGTTGAATGATTGGCGATTGTGATAGATCCAATGCTGCTGAGCTGGTCTTGAGTGGTACCTGGAAGATCTCTGACTTTTGCTTGCTAAGGTTTGGCTTTGATCTCTCCCTCTGTGTGACCTTGACAGTCTTTGAACCATGATCCTTGGTTGACGGCACACTCTGCTCAGTCTTTTCTTTCTCTGACTCATTGTTGAATGATATCATCTATGATTGTGATTGATTGATTAGTAAAGATGATCAGGTGACTGTTGATTAATGTTCGACACATACCATTGATAACTTAGTGTTGATATTCTGTTGAGTCTTTAGTTGATGATTGAGCTTCTTGATTTCCAAGTCCTTGAGCACTAGGTTCTCATTGATTGAACGGTACTTATCCTTCTCAGACTCGATGTTGTCTCGGAGAGCACTCTCGTTGGTTGTGAGCTTGGAGATCTGTTGCTTGAGGGAGGTGTTTTGGACGATCAGGTCTTTGTTTGTGTCACGCATGCCATCAACAAACTTGGTCTCCTTCTTTAGTCGCTCAATCTCTTGCTCCTTCTTCTTGAGCTGTGCCTCCAATGTCTGCTTGGACTTCTCGAGGAATGATATCTCGGACTGATATGTCTCTACCTCTTTCTCCAACACCTTGTAGTTGTCACTGAGTTGATTGACCAGCTCACGGTTCTTGTTCCACTCGACAGTGGACTTCTCCACCAGCTCTGATCGGTCGCGAACATCAGACTCTTCCAGCACCAACTTGGGGCTCATTGGATGGTTGAGGCCACCATAGGCCGTGAGGAAACTGTTGATATCGATGCAGCCTTCAGAGTCCTTGGGCAGGTCATTGAGCACCATCAACAGCTTGTTCTTTGGTATCTCCTTGCCATTGTTTAGATGTGTGGCCAACTGAAGGAACTGATCAAACTGGATGACGGGACGTTGAGAGAACATCTTGTTGAACTTGTTCCTAGATGGGCTAAAGGCGACCGTGTGGCTGTAGCCTTGAGCATTGGGACTAATTGTTCCACCGACGACCATTGGTGAGCCTTTTGGTGTGATGCTGTACTTCTTGAGCAGTTCAACGGGCACCTTGAAGCGGGGCAACTTTTGGCGTTCGACACGCTGCTTGCGAGCCTCACGACGATCGACTCCCTCGGCAAAGTTTGTCATGGTATTGACAAACGATTCAAAGTCGATCCAGATCTCCTGGCCGCCCGTCGACGCTGACAGGTCATCATCGTCGCCACCCTGCGACACGCTGAGTCCAAGTGATTGAGAGTGTACATGTCTTAGATACTGGATCAACTGAGCAATCATTGGATTCTCGTCAATGTCCGAACCCAACTCTTCAATCTCCTCCTGTAGTTGAGAGAGTGAGATTTGACCAGTTGAGTCCTTATCTATTGCCTTGAACACTTGTTCCATTTGACTTATAAACTCGGCATTTGTATTGTTATTGTTGGTACTATTATTAATATCACGTGATTGACTATCATTTAATGTTGTTGTAGTTGTCGTTGTAGTATTTGGTGAAGTTGGAGATTGATCAATGTTTAACTCCTCCATTGTTGTATTGTATTGTATTGATATGATTGATTGAGTAATGTTATTACAACTACGTAGTTACTGCCGTTGTTATTACAACTACGTGTATTATATATATATATTATATGATTGAATGTGTTTATGTACAATAATAATAATAATAAGGATGTATTGTTGTTGTTGTTATTGCTACTCTGCAGTACTCTTAAGAGTTATACGTTGGTTGAATGAAGGGTAGTGTATGAATGAATGATGCCCCCTTTGCCACAACAGAGTGTTGTTGTTAAAGTAGATGGTATTGAATGAGAGGGTGATGGGCCAGTGGCCAAGTTGATTAGTGGTGAATGAGAGTGAGATTGATAACACGTGATGAAGATTGCACTGTACTATAGGTCACTGCTATTTATAAGGTGAGTACTGATCGACCAATAAGTAATCGACTTTGTGTCCTTGTTGTCGTTGTCGTTGTCGTTTGTCTCTCTGTATAATTTATAAATCTAGATTGATGGGAGATTGAATACAATGAAACCCTGTTCTTTGATTGGTTCGTTATGGTCGATGACGTTGAAGTCAACACACACCTCAATTTAAAGTTGTTTTGTTAATGTTGTAGGGTGTTTTGACCTTTCAAGAAACCTTAGTTAATGAAGTTCCAATAAAGATTCTTTATTTAAATATTATAATATATATATATATATATATCTTTATTGATATATAGATAATTGGAGTTATAGAAAAGAATGATATATCAAAGTCGTATATTTTATTTATTCAATATTTATCCGTTATAACAAAAATTCAAATTTTTGAAAGTAATGACCTCACAACAAGTGAGCATTTTCATTCACTTACCATTATTACATGATCGAATAACAACAATCTAGATACATAAACATGTCAAAGAAGAATAGTAGTAGTAGTAGTAGTTCAGATAAGAAGGATAAGAAGAAGAATAAATCATCATCTTCTTCTAGTAGTGGTTCAAAACAATCATCATTATCTTCAACTGCAGCAGGAGGATCATCATCTGCGATAATCAATCCAAATGGATGTCAACCATTACCCACTTCAATGACCCTGCCCATCGAACAGTTGGTCAAGTTTGCACCAGAGTGTTTACTCTTTGGACAGCTGCTCGAGTTTGAAAAGAAGCTCGACAGTGCAATCACCAAGCGCATCGTAGACATGCAAGAGATCCTAAAGAACCGCACGGCAAAGATGTTCAAGACACTGCGTCTATCAATATACAACACATTCGCCTGTCAGACCAGCTTCTATCATCTAGACAACAAGGCAATGGTCACAGTCGGTGAGAAGCCATCGTGGACTCTGCGTATTGAGGGTAGACTCCTCGACGAAGGCTTGGGGGTCAATGTGCCTGCCTCTGGTTCGTCATCGTCTAGCAAGTCATCATCACAAGCCAAGCCACAAGCCAAACGCAAGTTCTCCTCCTTCTTCAAGAAGATCTTTGTTCAGATTGGTCATCGCGACAGTTGTGAATGGGACAAGAGTCAATCCTTTGCAGAGACTGATGGATTCGAGATAAAGAGGAATGGTAATCAAGAGTTGGATATCAAGGTATGTGTGTAGAGTGAGTGATGTTGGCATCAACAAGCGGTAACAACTAACAATCGTATATACACAACTTAGATATTGATGTTCTTGGATCATGCACCACAGAAGAGCAAGGTACTTGGTCCATTGTCACAACTATTGAATATACATACAGATACCAAGCCAAAGATTGTTGCTGCCTTGTGGCACTACATCAAGGTCAACAGATTGTTGGATGTAGATAGCAAGAAGATCATTTGTGATGAGGCATTGAAGAATGTATGTTTGTTTGAGCGATGTAGATATATCTCTTTGTTCATTCATATCCCCTAACTCATACATACTTCCCTACCTCTCAGATATTCAACCAAGATGTACTTCAATTCAATCAAATACCTCAATTGTTAAGAGAGCACCTTGGACCATCTGACCCATTAGAGTTCAACTATCAGTTGAAGCTCTCGGGTGATCCAAGAGAGTTTGAGCAGGCGTATGATATCCAGGTGGAGGTGGACGATCAGAACTATGCACAGCAAATGCCACTGCCTCGTAAGGAGATTCAGCTGCTCGATGAGGAGATCAATCAGTCGATCATCTCTATACACAATCACAAGAGGAAGCGAGAGTTTATGGAGAAGCTGGGTGAGGACCCACTGGGCTTCCTCAACGAGTTGACACATCAGCAGATCAAGGACTTCCAGCTGTCGCGCTCGCTGCCCTCGTCCGGCTTTGAAGAGGAGCGTCACTCACTCTTTTATTATCAGCCCATGATGGAGGAGACCGTTCACAAGTATCTCACCAAACAGGATATTCAAGCTCCAACTCCCGTACAGACTGGTGTTGTCGCTGCTCCACCTACTCCCCTATCCGATACAAGCAGCTAATCCATTCCAATCAATCAAATCAATCAATTAAATGAACTAACGATGTAACAGGATACTTGAGAATGTTGTTGCTTTATTGGTACATTTAGAACGTTCCACTCTTTGTCGATATGCACACGCTGTTTCTGAATTGATTCTTGACGTTGATCATTTGAACGCTGGTGTCTAGGAAGAGGAGGTTCTTGCTATGGTTGAGGAAGCGGCTGTGATAGCCTGTGCTCTGAGTGGGCTGGCTGCGCATCTTGGATACGAATGGTATTGGTGTGGACCTCTTGTTACTGGACGATGACGCCGATAAGGGGTTTGGTATGGTGCTCGACGACATTGACAGAGGCGATGTCGAGCCGGGCGACGAGGGTGACGAGGGATTGTTTGGTGCGTACATATTGTCGCCAACTGAGGCGCCAGAAAAGATATCGACGATGCCAAAGTAGTAGACCTCGTTGGAAGGGCCTTGATCAGAGTAGAAACCATTCCTGCCATGTTGATGCTCATTGTCGCGACCAATGAGCTGGCTGGAAGAGATGGGAGACTGAGAGAACTGCATTGAGTGATGATGAGCATGGTTGTTGTTGTGTGAAGGCATACTGGTCATTGAGTATGCCAAGCTTGATGGTGATGCTGATGGCTGATGACCGTTGGTATTGTTGTTGTTGTTGTTATCATCAAATGCCCATGATGTTGGCAATGACAAGAATGACTTCTTCAACGATTTGCTGATATTATGATTGTTGGCCTTTGTAATACACTCAATCTCCTCAATGAAGAATAATAGTCTAGGAACTAAAATGATTGGTTAGTGGACCATGCTATGCTGCTGCTGCCAGACTCAAGATCAACTTACTAGTCTTTACAGGATCAACTATTGTTGTTGGTTGATTTGATACACAATCTAGAGAAGAGTCTAAATCGTTTGTTGGTTGGGATGATGCTGATGACGATGGTGTCTTGGGTGTTGATGGAGTAGTGGCTGCTGCCAGTGCACCGCTACTGCTGCCACCATTGCTAATGACCTCCTCCAACAACACTGACGCGTTGAGTTGATCCAAAGATGGTGATTGAGTGTTTGGTGTAGGCGAGGCAGAGTCTGAATTGATTACACCACCATTGATCAATGATGATGATGATGATGGTTCGATGGAAGCGGCGTCCTTGATCAACTCATCCACTTGCTCATTCTTTGAATCCACTCTATTGATTCCAATCACCATGTTATAGTCTGTCAGCTCGGTTGATGAAAGGAACTAGATGGACATGCATTAGTAATGTGCATGGGTCATGTTGTGGCAATAACAAACATACAATGGTATCCTTTTCAATCTGTTGATAGATGGAATGCTTTACAGAGAGGTCCAAATGAATGTTGCGATGTGATAGCTTGTGACGGATATGTTCATCACCATTCTAGAATAGTTTCGTTGTTGATGAGTTAGGACAAGGTACTTGGACTGATCAATCTGAATGAATATTTACCATTCTTGTAGAGATGACTTGGTCAACATTGCAACAAGTATGATAGACATTGGAGAGCAAGACAACGTAGAAGTTCTGCTTATATTTCTTCTCCACTCTGAACAACGCCAGGTATCTAACGAGCAAAGAGTTGGGATTGAATACCAAGTGCTAAGGGAAGATTAGTTAGAATGGAATGGACTGCCATGCCAGACCTGCCAGACTCGATAAACAGTATGAACACATACATTATAATAATGAGGTAGAAGTTTACGCAACTTGATGGAGTCTGACTTGGAGATAGTCTTTAGGATGAACTTTCTATCAGAGGAATAGATTGTGAAGGCGTTTGATGGCTTGGCAGATTGGATTGAACTGGATATATATGATGACCATGACTTTAGGAATGTGGCAGGATAAATATTCTGTCTATTCCTTAAATCATTGAATACATTTGGTGCAAAGTCTTTGATTGTTGTACGTTTCTCGGATCTTGATGATTGAGTTAGTTATATGAGGTGATTGATTGATTGGAAAGCAGACACGACATATATAACTTACATTGATGCTTTGTACTTTTTGATCAATTCAAACTCGTTTTGATTGATTGAGGTCATGGCATCACTGCCAATTCTGATAGATGTTCGTAGGGCAATCAATGAATGGTATATCAGTTCGTTCTCGGTTGATATGTCCACTTGGATCGATGGTCTGTTTGGTATGGGATTGGTGATTGGCTTCAATTGCTCTAATGGTGTCTTGGAGATGGTCTTGTAGATGGGCATGTCACCATAGCCAAAGTCAGGGTCGTCAGAGTCGAGTGAGTCACTTCTGGTCCTTGGGTCCTGTTGTTGCTGTTGCTGCTCAAACATCATCTTTAACGAAGTAGAAGAGTTGTTTGGTGGTTGGTTCATGTTCTTGTTGTCCAGAATATGTGCGATTGTGTCGATAGCCTCGGTGGCTATCTGTTTCTGGCTCATTGCACCACTTCCATTGGTGTTGGTTGTGGTCTGTGTGGCGGTGGTGTTGTTAAAGGAGACGCTGGAGGTGGTGGAGATACGGGCTTTGGATGACAAGTTTGGTGGCTCATCATCGGAACTCTCATCACTGTCGGAATCATGTTGGTGTTGTTGTAGTTCCTTGCCTCGCAATATACCCTTGGCCTTGTACTTTGAAATACTGTCCACACGTTTAACAGATTGTCTTGTTGATTGTTTATCAGAGTCGCCTTTACTATTGTTGTTGTTGTTGTTGTTGCTGTTGTTGCTGTTACTACTGCTACTGCCAAAGAATCCCAATGATGGCTTTAGCTTCATTCTGTTGGATGAACATATCAATTCATCGGATGATGGTAGTGTTAGTAATGTTGTTTGTAGTTTCAACATTATTGATTGGAAGTTGGAAGTTGGAAGAGTTGGAAGTTGGAGATATCTCTGGAAAGTTGGAAAATAATAACAACAACAATGGATGGTGATTATGGCTGTGAATTGTGATTGCAATTATACTTATAGCGGTAAAAGGAAGAGAGTTCAATGTATGATGAGAGATATAGTGTGGACCACAATACGAAGAGGTGATGGTGGTGGTGGTGAAGTCATGACAACTATTGGGTCGACTCTCTACCAATGGATATGAATGAAGAAGGACATTGTCTTTAAACTCTACACACTCACTGTCATGTGTGTGCGTTCGTTTTTTGTCAATGGCCACCTACAAACATCCCGCTACACGCATTTCTACTGAGTGTCCTAGCTATGTGAGTGAGTGAGTGGGAGTGATATATCATCATCGACAACATTACTACTACTACTACTAGTAGTGATTGATCCATGAGTGACAGTCAGTCAGACATTTCATCACTGCCGTCGTTGATGAGTGTGTGGTGATATGTTCGTTTGAAGGGGTGTGATGAAAGTGTGTGTGTGTGATTGATCAATCAATCAATGACATGCTACACACATACACTCGAGTTCTCGCGTTACAATTGATTGGCAATTGAGATGGATTGAACGGTTACATTACCTTTTATATGATTCGATACGATGGAGTTGCTACAAATACATATGATTGATTCCAGATGATAGTTTCAAACCTGGATTCAACTTGTTGTAGTTTCGATTCGGTCTGTCAAATCACAAAATGTTATATCTTGCGTTGTTGTTATTGTTGTTGGTTGGCGCTGTGAATCCTCGACTTGTATTGATGTGTGTACTAACAATGTCGATGTTGGTCGATTTAAAGAAGTCGACTTTGATCTAAGGAGTTGAGATTTATAATGAGATTGAGATTGGTTATGATGTGATGTGATGATATTAGTTGGGTGTATGTGTATTTAGTGAGTGAGTGAGTGATGACGTATAATATATATAGATTTAAATAGACTGACTGACTGACTACACAAGATATAACAACATCGAATGTGAAAGAAAGAGAGATAGATCGATAGGTAGATAGGTAGGTTGGAGATTAGTTTGAAAAGAATGAATGAATGAACAAAAAAAGATAGGGTTTTTCACACAATTATTTTTAACCTTGTATTGTGTCAAGTATCTGTCGGACGGGGTGCAAAGATCGGTCATCAGTGACGTTTTTTCAATCACATTGTAATTTTATTTAAATATTTAGAGTTTGTAACCAACTAACTTGGATCGTAAGCAAGTCGTACTTCCATTATTGGATGTATTCCACTTATTGATAATGACAACCAAGATCCCTTGGGTCAACTTGACCAGAGACTGCAATATCACGACCTCCGAATTGATCAACCGCAACAAAACCATGCAGTACATCAAATGCAATGACACCTTTGAGGAGGAGGTGACAAATACTGGTTATGGATAACGATCGATCAAACATATTGAGGTGAGTATCAACGAGGACCACATCATGGACAAGTCACCAAGTTCTCTTCAAACTAATGACATGGCTTGTATTGATTCAAAAATGAGTAGTTCAAAGCAGAGTGTGTTCAGGACAGTAGCAGTGTTGGATAGTGATCAATATGATGATGATAATGAAGAAGAGAGTAAAGAGAGAGAGAGATGCGACTCTGCATTGGAGGAATCAGACTTTGACTAAATGGTATGGGACTATGAGGAGGACCTCCAAGCATTGTTTGAATCAATAAAGTCAAACCAGTCAATCAATTGATTGACCAAGTGATATCATAAGATATTCATACATTAGTCATAAATATCCTTGAATTTATGTCAATCAATTGATTGACTGGTTTTGCCTTTAATGGTGTGTGGATACCATATAAAGTAATAATACTTTAAATGGAAAATATATACTACTACACTTTTGATTACTTATATATTTGTTTCATAATACAATATTCAATCTATAATTATAAAGTATTATCTTATTCATATATATATAGAAGTTACTAAATAGAATGAACAGATCAAAAGAACAAGACAAAAAGTCAGAGGAAGAGAATTTAAAAGGATTGAACAATATCTTGGCATTGGTTAGAGAAGGTGGTACCCTGGAGCCAGGTGAAACTGCAAAGCAAGGAAGGGATATGAAGGTGTGTCCTCAATGTCGTGAGGTTAAATACTTGCCTTTTAATTGGTGTACAGAGTGCTTGTAAGTTATTATTGTAATTATCTTTCTTATTAGGTATTAATATATTTATTATTTAATTTTCCAGAAACAATTCCCCAACCATTATGGAATTCTTCTTTTATAAAAAGTTAGAGTTGTTGTGGAGGAAGAAACATTGGCCAGACCATTCATATAGGGCGATTGATACAGATTGGTGTATCCAGAGATATCATTCACAAGGTGGTCGTTGTGCAATCAGTGGTGTACCAATGAATATTGGCTACTCTCTCTATTGGCCAGTGTCTGTTGATAGGATGGATGACAGTAAGAAGTACACAGTGGACAACGTTAGATTGGTGTCGCTAGAGTGTAACACTAGATATAGTTTTGAACCAATGGATATCCAGACTATGATCATCGGAGATGAGAGAGTGGAGAGACAAGGTTGGACAGAGGTGATGTAGAGAGATTTGATGATTGGAGAGTTGGTGGTAACTGCCCTTGATAAATTACTTTGAAAGAGTCAACGCCGAAACAATACCAGGAACGATAGTAGATGGTTCCTCAATGTATTGGATCATACTATTACTATTCAATCATTGATATCACGATGGAAAGATCAACGTGGCCTCTGCTTCTACTCTGGTTACCCAATGGTACCCTCCCCAGTATGCACATTTGCAGAGAAGTGCTTCATGATGAGCCTTGAAAGATTGGACAGTAGAGAAGGCTACACAATTGGAAACACTGTACTCATATGCTGTGGTTTCAATTGTACTGATAGGAGAGGCTCTCAGACCTACAATGAGAGCACCGATGGCCACTAAAACTGGACACCAGAGAAGTTTGATTATGTCTGATATGTTGCCGATAATAAGATCCAAGGTGTTGAGGGTACACCTGCACTGTATTTGAAGCACCTATCTTTTGATGACTTCCGCCAAAGACCAGAGCAGATACAGGTCAACCAACATAGGAATAATCAGCATCGTTTATGGATCACCCAGATGGACCCAACCTACTTCCAGGATGCTCAACCGTCGCCGCCTTGAGAGGCGTCCACCAACCCCTCCAATGGATTCCAATTTTCCAAGACCAGATATCAGCAAGCTCCCAGTTTCAGATCCCAATCTTAAGCAATTCTCAGAACTAAGTAGGAGAACACTAAGTAGGATATCTGGATATAAAGTTGGCCTACATACTGATGGACCCAGACCGGAATTGATGAATTCATTCCCAATGAGTCTCTTGGTTGAAGATGAAGATGATGATTTAGAAATGGTATCGATCAACTCACCTAATGATTCAAATTCCATGATTGAATGTGATGAGGATGAAGACATTGGACTTCAAAAGACAACTACAACAACAACCAAGACATCAACATCAACAACTCAATGATAAGAATGAATGTGATATTTCCATATGTATTAAATATTGAATAATATATTATAAAAATTAGTAGATTGAGGACTAACTTAATAAATTGAATTTGATTGACTGATTGTTTTTGTCGTGTGTGTGGTTGATGGTTTGATTGACTGACGAGTTTGATTGAACTGTTCCAATCACTACTTAAAGTAGTGTCCGGGTATAAACTCTGACAACATATTACTACTACTAAATACAAATTTAATACAACTATAATAACTTTACCAAATATAGTAATCAATACCATATAAAGTAATAATACTTTAATTGGAATATATATACTACTACACTTTTGATTACTTATATATTTGTTTCATAATACAATACTACCATTATTTATTAATATTCAATCAATAATTATAAAGTATAATCTTATTCATATATATAGTAGTTACTAAATAGAATGAACAGATCAAAAGAACAAGACAACAAAAAGTAAGAGGAAGAGAATTTAAAAGGATTGAATAATATCTTGGCATTGGTTAGAGAGGCTGGTACCCTCGAGCCAGGTGAAACTGCAAAGCAAGGAAGGGATATGAAGGTGTGTCCTCAATGTCGTGAGGTTAAGTACTTGCCTTTTAATTGGTGTACAGAGTGCTTGTAAGTATAATTACTTTATAATAATCATTCTTATTCTGTATTAATATATTTATTTATTTATTCCAGAAACAATTCCCCAACCATTATGGAATTCTTCTTCGATAAAAAGTTAGAGTTGTTGTGGAGGAAGAAACATTGGCCAGACAATTCAGATGAGGCGATTAGTAGAGATTGGTGTATCCAGAGATATCATTCTCAAGGCGGTCGTTGTGCAATCAGTGGTGTACCAATGAATATTGGTTATTATGTGTTTTGGCCAGTGTCTGTGGATAGGATGGATGACAGTAAGAAGTACACCGTGGACAACGTTAGATTGGTATTACTAGAGTGTAATACTAGATATAGTTTCAATCCAACAGATATTCAGACGATGATCAATGGAGACGAGAGAGTGGAGAGAAGTGATTGGACAGATGCTCTGTTGAGAGACTTGATGATTAGGGACATGGTGGTGACTGCCCTAGATGATTTACTTAAAAGAAGTACATGCAGCAACGTGTCGAGGAACGATAGTACATGGTACCTAAATGAATTGGATCACTCAATTACAATTCAATCATTGATATCAAGATGGAACGATCAACGTGGCCTCTGCTTCTACTCTGGATATCCTATGGTACCTGCAACAGTGTGTACATTTGCAGAGAAGTCATTCATGATGAGTCTTGAAAGATTAGACTCTCGAGTTGGCTACACGATTGATAACTCAGTATTGATTTGCTGTGGTTTCAATTGTACAGACAGGAGAGGTTCTCATACTTATAATGAGAGCACACATGGACACTCAAACTGGACTCGTGAGAAGTTTGATTATATCAGATATGTGGCTAGTCATCGAATCGATGGTCAGGATGGAACTCCTCCAAAGTACAAGGAGCACCAATCATTTTATCAGTTCCGTTCATCACCCGAGAAGAAGTTGGTCAACCAAAAGAGGAAGACAGTCCTTGAAGTATGGATCAAGACATTCATCCCAAACTACTCAGAGATGCTTGCGGCTCAGTGTTTGAGACCGAGCTTATTATACTACTCGGTTCGAATAAACGAGATATCAATATCCTTCGGTTCGGATAATTCCTTACTCGGTCGTGTAGTTGCTCAAAGATTGTAACCGAGCTCGGTTACCCGAATATCTACTTTAACCGATATTCGACCGGATAACCGATTAACCGGTACTACACTGCTCATGAAAGTGTACTCTTTGTAAGACAACAATGTTATTTATTGATCTGATTCATCGAAAAGGCTTTTGTATTCCTCGATATCTCGTCTCCAATCAGTCTTGAGCTTCATGTATCCTGCCACTGATTGTTTCATCATCCTGTTCCTCTTTTTAGTCCAAAGGTCCTGTACACCAGAGAACAACGATTCCACTCCAGCTTCAGCAGCTGGGATGATGAATATCCTTTTGACAAGCTTGAACAGAGTGGGATACTGATATTGGTTCGTCTTCCACCAAGAGATGTTTTTTTTTTCATCATGT